>NC_140965.1:35820729-35860729 GCF_056783735.1 Eptatretus burgeri
GTCATGTTCTTGTAACCCAACCAACTCATCCACCTAGTTTTGTCAGAACTCATCCACAACTTTTTGAGATCTCATGCGATACATAGTTTTTGGCCCCATCTCTCAGTGGTGAAGAATCACTTGAAAAGCTCTCGGATCCGGATTCGGTTCTTCACAAAAATCGAACCAATTTGTCGGTGTCACACACCCAACATGTCCACCAAGTTTAATCCGAAAACGTCCGCAACTTTTTGAGATATCATGCAATCTCGTTTTTAGCCCCATCTCTCAATGGTGAAAAATCAGTTAGAAGTTAAATAACTCTCGTATCCAGATATAGATTCGGATCTTCACCAAAATTGAATATTTTTTTGAAAAATTGAAATATTGAAAAAAATTGAAACCAAAATTGAATAAATTCTTCCTCGTGGCACACCCAACCTGTCCATCAAGTTTCGTGTGAATCCATCCATAACCTTTTGAGACTGTGCTATATATCGTTTTTGGCCTTATCAATGTTGAAGAATCAATTAAAAAATTCGCAGATCCAGATCCGGATCTTTACCAAAATTAAGATTTGCTGTTTTTGGCCAGTCAACTACATAAACAAAAAATTTCAGAACGATTGCTTGAAAACTGTAGCCAAAAATTGTATGACAAAGAGACAAACAGACAAGAGACAGACAAATGCTGCAGACCAACATACTTGGCAAAAAAAAGTTTTCACCAAGTAATGATGAATTTAATAATTTAAAAAGGTCTGACTTACCCATCCTGGTTTTATTTTGAAAAATATAACTGCATTTACGATTTCATTTTGCCCTATTGAAAACAGAGCACTGTCCAGTTTGCATGTTTAACGAACAAACAAAACAAAGCACAATTTCTTTGGCAGAGCTGTTTTCACATCTCCAAAGTTCAGATTCGGCAGAAACTTAATAGCAGCAACATCAATGTCGTGATGCTGTTTGTAATTTATTAAAACAATCTAGATGTGGGGGTGAGACCTCTGCAGGTCCTGTGGTGCAGGTCATTACCACGGACCACTACCCAAGAGGGGAAGTGTGCAATGGTGGCACAAATCTTCACAAGTTCTCATTAACACCTGTCCTGCAGGACAGCACTATTTCCACCTTCATGTCTTTATCCGGAAGACAAAAAAAATGGCTCTCATTAGTTTATCGGTCTTCGAAGATGAAACTAAGATTGGTATATAGTATGAGAGAGAAAGAGAGAGAAAGAGAGAGAAAGAGAGAGAAAGAGAGAGAAAGAGAGAGAAAGAGAGAGAAAGAGAGAGAAAGAGAGAGAAAGAGAGAGAAAGGGAGAGAAAGAGAGAGAAAGAGAGAGAAAGAGAAAGAGATAGAGAAAGAGATAGAGAAAGAGAAAGAGAAAGAGAAAGAGAAAGAGAAAGAGAAAGAGAAAGAGAGAGAGAGAGAGAGAGAGAGAGAGAGAGAGAGAGAGAGAGAGAGAGAGAGAGAGAGAGAGAGAGAGAGAGAGAGAGAGAGAGAGAGAGAGAGAGAGAGAGAGAGAGAGAGAGAGAGAGATTCAAAACCCAGGCTAGACAGCTCAGCAGCAACTGTGCATACCTTGAGGCGATCCTGCCAGCGCTGTCCCTCAATTGAATATATATATATATATATATATATATATATATATATATATATATATATATATATATATATATATATATATATATATATTGTTGCGAATTTGCGCCCGCCGGCGTGTGATGGGCCACGTGACTCGAATCGTGGCACGTCGCCCACCGGACGGACAATTCTGTCCTGACCCTCTCGGACTAACGCCGGAAGCTAGTCACGGGTGGGCCTTTCGGCCTCACCACGATCGTGCCAATCGGCCACCCGCGTGGGATAGGGTTGTTCGCCAAACTCGACCTCCCTAAGTACCCACGCAGATGGTAGACCGGGCGATCGCACCTCGCCGCAGGTCGACTCCGGACACGGGCCGCTTAAGCGATCCGTTCCGTACTATCGGGATAACCGAGCGGTGTTATCGTCGGCCTCAACGGTTCCGATTAATTATCGGGCGTATTAAGCCCACTACGAACCCGTTACGTGAAGCAAGATGGAGATTCAATTAAAGAAAAGACGAAGTGAAACGGGAAAACAGTTCAACATAATGCACATTTATTCCGTGGCACGCGGAGAGCACACATATACAGCCAAACAGAATGCACATATATCAAATGCCACAAAAGAAACAATGACGCAGAGATACTACCGACTAAGACCGACACACGGCAACACTTAACAATTTTACTTCACCAGACTGGCGCCACACACACACGTTTACACAGAACCCAAAAGAAATTGGAAGTGTGACTTCCCTGATCGCGTCGAGTCCTCCTTTTGTGACCGCAACTCCGAGCCCCTCCAGCGTGCTCCGCGAGCTCGTGCCACGTGTCGCTCGTGTAGTCCGCTCGACTGTACGGACAGGGTTTTGGGGAAATGGACGGGGTTTTTTCGGCGCTTTTCTCCGCGCTCGCGCACAGGTCAACGAAGCAAGGCAGGAACCACAAGCTCGCGACTCGAGCCAGAAGACGACCATGAAGACCAAACCTCGACGAACCAACTCTTGACTAACCAACCCAACAACCCTCAAGGTCCGTCCTGTCCGCCTTTTGTAGCGCGGGGCTCCGCCCTTCGCTCCGCCCCGTTTTCGGCCCCGCCTCCCTTCGAGCTTCTTGGAGAAGCCTCTCGAAGGGGGGGCGTGACCTCTTGCTTTCCCTCCACCCCGCGCCGTGCGGGGGCCGGGGGAGCCAATCTTGGCTCAGAGCCAGGGAATTATTCCCCCAAAAAGAGGCCCCCACCCTTTCTCACCTTTGACCTCTGAATCGCCCCTCCTCCACACCAAGCGTAGAGAACCTCGATGGGAAAAACAGGTGGGAAAACCCCCGAGCAGAGCCATTGGTTTTTGTTTGTTCCCTGAGATCGTAACCGCACAGGGCCGACTGAATGGCGTGTGGCGAAGATGTGGTAGCGTTGATGGTGGAGGTGGCGTGGTTGTAGTGTGTTTGGAGCTGTGGTGGGGATGGCGTGGTTGTTGAGATGCTGTTTGTTTGAAATAAAAGATAGAACAGAAAAAAATGGCTAACTCAAAGCGTCACAACCCGGATGGATCACATAAATTCCCTCTATACAACGGGTTTGGGCTAACTACACATGTACTTACAGAGATATCTCACCTATGGGACCTGAATGGTGGTTTGCGAATTTCCACAACCATAACAATATATATATATATATATATATATATATATATATATATATATATATATATATATATATATATATATATATATATATAGTTTAAAAATATATATTTATATAAATAAATATATATGTAAATAAAGAAAGACCCAACCGCATCTCTCACCTGTGAATGGAGGGACGAGCCAATCAGCTCTCACCTCATCTACTACACCCATGTGGCTAGGATTATATAAAAGATTGACTCCTCCCACACTCCTCCAGCCCAAGTATCTGCAGAAAGGAACCCAAGGAGACTTACACAAGGTAAGTGCTAACCCTATTTCGAACCCTTCCCAGAGTTCCTCAACAACTATAAAACCGTTCACACATGGTACACACATGACAATCCCAATGCTCCACATCACCTCAGCTACCGGAATGGTTTCATCACTTATTGGCAACTCATCAGAAATATTGTAGACAGCAATGCATACCAATGTGTAAACATCAAACACAGTCAATATATAAATAAAGAGAGACCCACCCACATCTCACCTATGAATGGAGGGAATAGCCAATCCGCTCTCACCTAATCAACTAGACCCATGTGGCTGGGATTATATAAATGATTGAACCCTCCAACACTCCTCTTGTTCAAGTCGCTGCATAAAGCAACCCAACCCAAAAAGTGATGAAACTGGTCCGCTTGCTGAGGGGGTGTATCGCATTGGGATTCTCATATGTGTACGATGTGTGAACCTCTTCATAGTTGTTGAGGAACTCTGGGAAAGGTTCGAAACAGCGTTTGCAAAATATTGACTGCCTTTGACATTTGCACGTGGTACATGCTTGGGAGCCTCAGTATGCATTGCTGTCTTCGCTGTCGCTGATGATTCGCCAATATCATTCGCTAGTGATGAAACCACCCCGGTAGCTGAGGGGGTTGAGTGGATGATCTTATAATTAGATCTTATGAGCTGAATGGATGTGCCATTGATGTTTCTTGGAAATATGCCATTGATGTTTCTGGCTTAAGTTTGACCCCGATCCATAAATATGATGCCGTTCAGGAAGAAGAAAATGTACCACCAACTATGACCGCTTCCGGAAGAGGTATATATTGTATATAAATGTTTGGTCATTATTTTGTTTTTATTTATGTGGATGTGTACTTGAATATAACTGTCATTAACCAAAAAGGCTTCGGCACTATGTAGCGATTTAAAAAACACAGAACTATTTTTTCCAAATTTAAGTTATGGATCCATCTTGTGAAATTACCTTGCTGACATTGTAGTTTCAGTGTAAAGAACGAGTAGTTTATAACCCCTGTCCAGCAGGAGATTGATATCCTCTATAAGTCTCCAATAAAAAGGGAACCAGAAACATTTTTTTTTTCTTTTTGACTAAAACACTCTCTGACAGTCAATGACGGACCCCTGAGAGCTTGATGAAGATCCATTCAGCCATCTCAGAGAAAAATGGTGACATACACACACACACACACAGCTCTCTTATAGTGAATATATATATATATATATATATATATATATATATATATATATATGTACATATACATATATATATATATATATATATATATATATATATATATATATATATATATATATATATATATATATATATATATGTGTGTGTGTGTGTAACTCCACACTCCTTTTGCCGAAGAAGTTGCATAAAGTAACCCAAGAAGGCCTACACAAGGTAAGCGCTATGCTGCTTCGAACCCTTTCCAAAGTTCCTCAGCAACTATAAAGACATTCACATATAGTACACACATGAGAATCCAAATGCTACACACCCCCTCAGCTGCCAGACTGGTTTCATCGCATATTAGTGAATCATCAGCGATAGCGCAGACAGCATCAGTGATAGCGCAGACAGCATCAGCAATGTTGTCTAAATATAATCCTTGTTTGTGCTTCCAACCAAAAGTAAACAAGATCTACTCGGCTAATTTGAGCAATAAGCAAGAGCAGATCCGGTCTCAAGTGATATTTCACCAGCTTCACAGCAGACTTCCTGAGGCCTATAGAAACCCAAGCCTCGGCACATGTCCGGTCTTTATTTCCGATATGACCACTCATTTCCAGTCACCTGCAGGAGCTCAAGCTCAAATGTCGGAGTCCTTTTTTATAAGGGAGAAAGTGAACATACCCACATAATACACAACTCTGATGCAAAAGGTAAAAACTGGATGGTGCAAACATTTGGATAAGGTTAGCGACAAACAACACGTGTGTGTGTGTGTGTGTGTGTGTGTGTGTGTGTGTGTGTGTGTGTGTGTGTGTGTGTGTGTGTGTGTGTGTGTGTGTGTGTGTGTGTGTGTGTGTGTGTGTGTGTGTGTGTGTGTGTGTGTGTGTGTGCGCGCGCGCGCGCGCAGTATATGGGTTTCTTCACAAGGTACTTCAACGCAAGAACAGACCATCAGGCCCTTCAAGCCTGCACCATGATTGCCAACCTTTGGTTGTTTGTCCATGTTCTATCCTTTGAAATGCTAAGAGTCATGCAAGGAAGCAGCACATACCATTTAAGTCTTTGGAATGACTTGGCCGGGGTCAGGTTAGAACCGCCGACTATCCAGACTCCGATGGGATGCCCATTACACAACTGAGCGATTAAAATATGTGTGTGTGTGTGTGTGTGTGTGTGTGTGTGTGTGTGTGTGTGTGTGTGTGTGTGTGTGTGTGTGTGTGTGTGTCCGTCCCCTTCCAATTTATTTTATTCCTCCAATTTCTTCATGCCTCTTCTAGCAAGTCTTCTCCCCCCCTATCCCACCCCCTATTTGAACAACAAAGCAACAACAACAGCAACCATAGAGTTCAAAGAACACCTTATCCCCATGCAGTCTTGAGAGAAAGGACATGGGAAGGATCTTTTAAACACTTGCTTTGCATTTCCGAGCATGATGTATATTTCCGACGAGCTGCGATTTTGTCTGAATCTCGATATTCCCCAAAGCTGAGGGCACTAGTGGCAAATTTCATTGGTTGAGACGGCATAAAATGGTGCAATATTTTGTCCAAGTACTGCTAAACTGTTAGTTTTTGAAAGTGATAACAATTCCCTTTGTGTTCCACAGCGTTCAAGTATATAACTCAATTGAAAAAAAATAAATGTTTTAAAGGTCATAGAAAAAAAATTCGGAAGTTTACTGCCATTGATGCACCGATTACACCAACTTATTTAACATGTTAAATGAGATATTCGTGCCTGTTTGTGTCCTTTATGATGTCCCTAAAAACAGTAAGTTTCCAGTTTGGAATGATTTTCAATTTTGTTTGAATTCAAGAAAGGTGGGCAGATAAAACAATGACCTTTCATTGTTTTATCTGGAATCCATGCTCCTATCCTCTGCACATACACATTCAGGACGACATTCTGTACAATTTGCCAAATTCAGACCCAAGGTCCTGCTAACATGCAGGTTTGTGTTCTGATTTGTGTTCTCGTGTTCAAGATATAAAATTCAATTTAAATTAAGATGTTCGTCGATCATCGACCGATGTCTGGAGACAGACAGAGAGAGTGAACCAGTTGCTTAACCCTACACTTTGCTACATGCACAAGGTAACAAAAAGCCAATGCTGAAAAGCTGTTGTATTTTTTTGATTCTCCTTTTTGTGCTGCAGGAGGAATACATATGGGTGGGGGATGTTAAGATGAAGATGGACAGAAGTGCTCTTCTCTGCATCTCAATTGTTCTTGTATTTCCATTTATGTTTGGGAAAAAGAAGAATTATGATGAATAGAATTTCAGGTTATGACACCATGCCCTGACTGTGAAAAAAATAGAGTGCCAAAGCCTGTTAGATCAAGAAATGACTTTTGTCTGGTCTCGAAAGTTAAAATGACAACATTTAGCACAGACAGAAAGGGGCACCGCATTTAACTTCTCTTCGTCTGTGTGGTGATATGATTTGAAAATGTAAAGCCTGGTGGTTTAAGTGAGCTGTGGTCTTCAAAATACCATCCCAGCAACTTCAAAATACAAGAAAGAATACACTACCTCTAAGTCACCTGATGCACCTCCGCCATTTGCAACACGTCAAGTGGTGGACAGACACCGTGAATTGCTCCTGAGTGTGTGAAGGGGAAGAGCTCCTGGGCCTTGTTCCTCTCCCATGTGACCAGCAGGACACCAGAAAAGCACAGAAGGCATCTGGAAAGCAAATTATTACATCAACAATATTGTTGTTGTAATCATACTATGAGAGCATTAACAAGCCAACTCAATAATTCAGTTGGGTTTTTCACCTTCTGTTTTTTTAAAATACATGTGTGTTTGTATATATATATATATATATATATATATATATATATATATATATATATATATATATATATATATATATATATATATATATATATATATATATATATATATATATATATTGTTGTGGGCCGGGGGTCGATGGCGAGAATAACCACAAGATGGGGAAAGCTTGCATCGTCTCCCACCAAACTCCCCGGAATTGTAGGCCGTCACTCGGATAACTCCGCGAGCTGGCGGGTCGTTTAACTGACCGTGGTCACCAATATTTCAACCGTGTAGCATAGGGTCTATTTGTCGATAACCAATTTACCGAATTAACTACGCGATTTCGACTTCCGGGGAAACCACGCCCTCGGCACGTCTTGCTCAAACCGGGTCACTCTACCGACTGCGGTAGAGTTCCAACTACCGACTACCAACTCCGGTTCGGGTGCAGCCGAGCGGAAACTGCCAAAGCCATGCCGGCTGGAATAAACCCCGCCTAAACTCAGATCCGAACCATGCTGGACCAATTCAAGAAGGGACGGAAATGAACTGGGAACATTTCTAACAAGTTTTATTTCCAGTAAATGAAGACACAAAGCAAGGCAACGCGAATATGCAAGAAGTATTTACAATGATCCAAAAACACTTATTCAGTTCTACTTAAAGACGGGTCCACACGTAGACACACACACACAAATGAAAATAAACAGAGTTCTTTATTGGACCCTCGCAGCCAAGGAGAGAGACAAGCTGGGGGTCAGAGTTCGGTTGGGTACCTGGCCGTCGGAGAAAGGGGGTACTCCGTGCTGCAGCACCTGACAATGGTCGCTGGTTTGGTCCTCAGTTGCACGTGTGGGACTCGAGGTTCGTGGCGGAGCTCAGGTGGTGAGTAGCGGGGTTCACGGAGTGGGGGTCGGGGTCGCTCTTTCCTTCCTTGTAGAGGGCCAGCCAAGACACGTTCGCCACCTCGACGACCTTCGTAACAACAAAAACCCCTTTTGTGACAGCAAGAACCCTCCAAAAAGACCCACCAAAAACTCTCCAAGACCCCAAAAAGATTCCTGCCTCAGAGAGTGCTCGGGAATTTATGGACCTCCCTCAGCGGGGAGGGGCCTTGGTAAACACACCTCGCTGTCCGCCTTTGATTGGACAGGGTCCCACGGCTGACCTTTCCAAGGCGGGGCCTTGGCCCCTGCTGGGAAACCCCACCCGCTCTTCCACGCAGGTTCATACTTGACGAGTAACAATATCAATGTTGCAAAGGTTGGCGTGAAAGAGTTGCAACGTTCGTGGAAGCCGAGAAACCGGAACCGCGAGATCTTGCCTTGGCACGTCAGGGTGCGAGAAGGCAGCTGGTTGGTGGTGGATCGTGATGGGCCAAGGGTTCATGTAGATGGGATGGTTGTTAGATGGCTTGTTGGAGGGTTCGTTGGATGTTAAGATTTAATAACCAAACGAAAAAGAAATCGCAACGCACGCCTTTGATTCTCCCACTAGACAAAAGGAAAGGGCTCTGACTACACACATACTTAAGGACATAACTGACTTTTGGGACATCTGTATGTTGAATGCTTATGGTTTCCAGATCCGCAACTATATATATATATATATATATATATATATATATATATATATATATATATATATATATATATATATATATATATATATATATATATATATATATATATGTCCAGTGTCCACCAATGTCCTTGTGATTAATGTAAAACTACACTGATGTTAACTAATGTCTTTGTCCTGCACATGATGTCTGTACAAACTATCTCATAAACTTTAGATCACTGTAAACATTTTTAAATAACTACTACTGTGATCATTTCAAATTATTTTTGGTGGCATGGGATAATTTAGATAGTTTTGCATCTGTCACCTTCAGGGTATTGAACCCCTTCTTGTAAACGGGAAATTGTGGTAAATTCCTTCCCTTTGACTTTCAGAGCACTCAGCTGTTATCATACCTGATCTACATTTATTTACCATGTCATTTTGGTGCTGTTTTTAGTTCTACAACTGGAATCTTCTTGTCTACTGTGATTTGCAGTTGACCATTAGTGACTGTCCGATTCCACCGGGTATAACCAAACCAAACATGATCATAGTTTGCTCTATTCCTGTGTTGGCATGCTTAGGTTAGGCAAGGAGGAGGCAGTATGACATGGAACACACTGGGTCTTGGCAAAGTTTTTATGAGTCAGTTATAAATGCCACACAGTGAGGCAATGCCTCACATTCATAAGTGTGCCTCATGATCTAAGACTACTATCTGGTCATTGTGATACTCACACCCGACCATGGCATTACACTTATTAACTCAGGTCCACTGCCAAAAATGGAACGAAATAAATGCAGCCATGGTCCACAAGGGGCCGGCATCCTCTTGCTACAAGTTCGGCGTCTACGGACGCATGTGTGGCAATGGCATCAATTCTATTGCCACTGGTATGCAATCTAGAGCAATGGCACTCAGTGAGAATGGATTCACACTTAAGATAAGTGGCACAGTTTAAGACACCACCAAATCTGGTGAGATACTGAAATATGAACTGGGACTGAAAGCTCGCACACCAGCTCATCCCTATACTTCATGCTCTGACTTGATTGAACCGGCTCTCCAAGCCATCCTTAACCCTAAGTTATGGATCCATCTTGTGAAATTACCTTGCTGACATTGTAGTTTCAGTGTAAAGAACGAGTAGTTTATAACCCCTGTCCAGCAGGAGATTGATATCCTCTATAAGTCTCCAATAAAAAGGGAACCAGAAACATCAACAATATATCTACATCAATTTGAAAAGTGCTCCCCTTTCATCAAAAATAAAATTACGACGCATACGTATTCGACTACGTTTGTTTGAAATACTGTACTAATTATTCCTGTGAAGTTTTACTAATCATTCTTATTGCATAGGGATTGATGTGTGAGAAAGGTAGGAAATGGGACCAGTCTTGCCCTCCCCTAAGGAGTAAGAGCTGGTCTCCACTGAGATAAATTCCACAAGATGCCAGAGCGAGCGGGAGGAGAAATTGCAGGCATAAGTGAGAGTAGGAAAATTATGATTATTCATTTAAAATGCTTGCCAATATTCTGGTGCGCTTATATCCTCAAACAATAACTGAATAAGCAGGATGTGCATCCAAGCCCCCTAAAAAGCACAGCAAACAAGGGGAAATAATTTAATTAATAATTTCAGGATCGCAATACAGTAAAGCGAAAATAATTAGGATGAAAAGACAGGAACAAACTTTGTGGTTCCAGTGAATCTCGACAAATACGGTATCAATGCCTATCTTAAGGCCCGGTCACACCTTGACGTTTTAGCCAACGTATGCAGATTTTTGATTTTTTTTTTCTAAAACGCTGGCACACGTTGAATACGTTATGGGTAAGTTTTGATAACATTGAGAGCACGCTGAAAAATACTGCCATACGTCGTTGTACGTTGGCTTTAAACGTTGTACTTTTCGGTTGTCCTCAAATTTTTTCATGCTTGAAATTTCACGACGTATGCCGGCGTATGACTCACACGTTCCGCTACGCTGGCCACAAGTTGTATGCACGGTCTGCGATCGTTGACAGAGGTCAACACATGCTACTTGTAAGTTAATCATAAGTTGAGACCGCCGAGGTAATGTTTAGCATACCCGAAATTTATTTCTAACCTATGATTAACGTGTTGTTGGCACGTTACGCGATCGTTGCCACACGTCGACAGACGTTACTTTTAAGTTACTCATAGGCTGAAAGACGTCGGTATAATGGATCGTCCTTGCGTCAGTGTCCACGGCCACGGCCAGGACACTTATTTGCAGCATTCTTCAAACTTTTCTCCGGCATGACGAGGATGTTCACACTTCGATGTCTAGCTTGGCTATGATTCCAATTGTCCATCGGCAGCGTCTGTTTAAAATAGTCGAGTTTGAGCGTTTTAACACGTTCAGAAGAAACGCTTCAAATTTCCAAACCCCAGCGTCAAAAAACAAAGGCCAGTGACAGCAATTTAAATCGTTCATTGTAAACAATGAAAATAGCTGAGTGGTACCGTTTAAAAGTCGTTGAGTGTAAAAAAAATTCAATTGTTGAGCGCAAGCGTCTACTTTCAATAGTGGAGATGCAGCAATTTAAATCGTTGAGTTTATCATTTAAATCGTTAAATCGTTAAACGCAAGGACGATCCATCATAACCCACACCCTCCCCCTCACACTCACCTACGACTGACAACATGAACAAACTACTACTAATACTAATACTAATGCTGATACTGTTACTGCTGACATGGACATCGACTCAAAAAGGACTCGAAAACACTGTTGGGTTCCCCTTTTATGAGCAGCATTTTTATATACCAATTCCCAAAACCGCTGGGAACACGTCTTTATATGGCAGTTGTAAGTTAGAAACACGTTAATTTTTTTTTTTTTTGTCGACCGGAAGACGTCATTGGAATACGTCTACATACGTCGATGTGTGTTGGGACTACGTAAAGAATTGGTTCAAAGCACGTCAAACATAAGTTAGAAATAAGTTTCGCGTAAAAAAGACATTACCGCGACGTGTTTCGACTTATGAGTAGCTTATAAGTAGCCTTTGTGGATGTGTGTAAGCGTCCACATATCGTGTGTAAAACTTATCCCCATCGCATGCGGAACGTGTGTCATACGCCGAGTACGTCGTAAAATTTTGAACATGTTTAAAATTTCTTGACGTACTCTACTTACTACGACGTATGATAGCGTACTTTAGCGTTGTACTCACGTATACCAAACTTACTCATACCATATTTGACGTGCCCCAACGTTTTAGACACATTTTTCTTAGGTCGGCATACGCTGGCAAGATCGCCAAGGTGTGACCGCGATGTTGACACTTACATTTCTACGGCAGTTATGATTCGAATCGTTGTGCGTCAGCCTTTTAATAGGCTACGTCACGACATCGTCGGCGATGCGTGCAATGCGCTATGCCTAAGTTAGACTATCGTTGGGCATCGGTTGTGTAGGCCGACAACAGGTTCAGCATTCGTTGGTATAAGTTATCTATAACACAACGAAACGTTCTGTGTCCATTACCAATGCGTTATACATAAGACCAAGTCGCTATGAATACGTCCGAATCTTTAAAAAAATAACATCAAAAGTTCAACGTAAGCCAGCGTTTTACATACATTTTAATACGTTGCCATCGCTGGCTAAAACGTCAAAGTGTGACCGGGCCTTAACAATAACTGTGATAGTTTATGCTTCAGTCACATTTGGCTCGGCGGCCGTAGGGTATAAAAAACCTACGGCCACTAGCAATTATAGGGCGGCCACAGTATTTCCACGGTCACACAATGTAGCAGTCACATATGTTTTTATTTTTTCGGGTAGCCGCACGGCGTATTAAGAAATTGTGGAGACCGAAAACGTGGGGGTGCTGTATGGTCTTTTATTTGATGTCACACGGTGACCTTAGAGCGTCCCTGCGGCTGCCATAGAATTTTCAAGGCAGACGCAAGGTAGCCTCAAGTTGGCCACAAGGCGACCGCAGGGGGGCCCTAAGGCGAACGTAATTATTTTTTTTGTAATTTTTGGGGGGTTGGCAAAATTCACTTTTCATTGATAAGAGCCTACGGCAGCCACACGAATAACGCAAGCCCACCGTACGTCCTACGTACGGTCGACGTGGAACACATCTACGTCATGGCTACGGCTTGTCGAATTGCTACGGCCAACCTAGAAATGAAAAAAGTTATAACTCCGCGCTTTAATTCCACGGAGACCCCTACGGCCTGTCAGAGATAGCCATACGGCATAGGGCCACCCTGAGGCCACCTCAGAAACTGTGCGGTTGCTGCACATTTCTGTCAATTCGGGGGGGGGGTACGGCTGCCGTATCCTAGCCATAGAGCAAATGTGACTCATGCTTAAGTGACAACGTTTTGAATCTTGATCTGATCAATTGGTCCAACCAATTACAAAGTAAAAGTTAATCATAGTGTGTGTGTGTGTGTGTGTGTGTGTGTGTGTGTGTGTGTGTGTGTGTGTGTGTGTGTGTGTGTGTGTGTGTGTGTGTGTGTGTGTGTGTGTGTGTGTGTGTGTGTGTGTGATTCTGCTTCCTCATGGAAACCACTGATTTATGAAGTCTCAGGAAAACCACTGATTTGTGAATCAAAATAATTTTGATTTTTGTGATAAAGTGACAAAAAGCGTAACTACTCTCCTGTTAGTTTTTGTATACTTGTGGAAGGAATAACACTGAATGGAATAACAATTTTGCATACAAGGCTCGTGGAAGAGTGAGAACACTGAACGGATCAGGACGCAACAGAACTAAAGCGACAGTAGAGTGAGGAGAGGGGTCGGGGAGGGGTTGGACACCAACAGTGGGATTGAAGGACAAAATAGAGGGAGACTTGGACAAAAAATGAGTGTGGGGAGGAATGAGGGGTAGGAGGGGGCACATGGGGTAGACAAGATGGATAGAGAAGCAAACTCTCAGGAAGGAAAAACTGGAAATTTGGAAGGAGGTGGGCTTTGGGGTGGGGTTGGGTTAATTGGGGTAGAAAGATCATGGTTTTGGATAGGGGGGTGATCTGAGATTGTTATGAACAGCTGTCTTGAAGATGTGGAGGGAGGAATGAGATTGAAAATAATTTGAAAATTGGTTCCACAGGTCGGGGGGGGGGTGGAAGAGGAACAAATGATTTGAGGTAAACAGTGATTCTGTTACAATGTGACAGCTTAAACAACTCTATCAAGAGGCTGCTCGTGATGATGCTGGAGGCAATGCGAGTAGCAACATGAATTAAGCAATAAAAATAAAATAAATTAAGGCTATCCTCATAACTGAATTCTATTGTTTCATTTCAACTTCACAGCCGCCAAACTTCCAGAAGCTAAATGACCAAGGTAGAACCAACTTTTCCATCCTCATAAGCAAGGCAAAAGCTTGAGTCATCACAACTCTTAATAAGGTACATCTGATAGCATCACACCTTCTCCTTTTTTAATATACTTCTACAATTTAAACTTTTTTTGCAAAATAATAAATGAAATGAAATATCCCATCGCATCTGAATGTAATAACCGATGCAAAGAGCAGCAACAGCCCCCATTAGGATTGCATAACTGCATGATTTTCAATTTAAACTTCTGCTTTAATACATAGTCATTGTAATTACTTCTGCCACCAAAGGTGGATGGAGGTTATGTTTTCACCCCTGTTCATCTGTCTGTTTGTGAGCAGGATATCCGAAAAAGTTAGACACGGATTCGGTTGAAACTTGGTGGACAGGTTGGATGTGTGACAAGGACGAATTGTTTCAATTTTGCTGAAGATCCGGATCTGGATTTGGATAGGACAATTTTTTTGTTTTCATAAGTGATTCTTCACCATTGAGAGATAGGGCCAAAAACGATATATGGCATGATGTTTCAAAAAGTTAGTTATCGACGATTTCAGATGAAACCTGGTGGACAGGTTGCGTGAATGACCAGGAAGATTGATTCGATTTAGGTGAGGTTACGGATCAGTTTACTGTACTTTTTAAGTGATTCTTCACAATTGAGGGACGATGCCAAAAACGACAATATTAAAAAAAAAATGTGGGGTTATAACAAAACTAAGTGCATGAGTTGGATAGGTGACAAGAACAAGCCGATTCGAATTTGGTTCAGGTCAGGATTCAGATCCCACCTATCAGTGGGATACAAAATGTAAACTATTTAGCCTTGTGGAGTTGTGCACTCTATCGAGTGCTGTTCTAGTTACAGCTTGATTGCATCCGAACATTAAACACTAAACTTTACACAAAGCTTGAAAGCAATGGCATCGTGATATTCCAATGCGAGGGTGATCGTAATTGTGTTCGATGAGCATTAAGCTTCTTCGGCCAAGTTTGACTGGTTCAGAATAGTTCCAGCATGATTTGATAAGTGCAGACCATGTCGGGAATTGAGCCGAAACTTTGTGAACTTTCGAACATAAAAGTAATATATATGGTCTGGCTGCCCATGCAATTATCGTATTGCAATAAAGCTTGATCACTGCTCTTCTGAAAATGGGTCATTGGGCAGTGTAATCCCATCATTTTCCCTCTGGCAATGTGAAACGAATTTTACAGGTCATCAGACCAAGTCTAGGTATTAAAAGTTTTAGTATGGAGCTGCGAAATATCCATGATAAATGTTTCATTTATCGCTCTTATTTATTTTGCCATTAATTTGCATTTCCTTGTCAAAATGTTTTCATCATTTTATTTTATTTTCAGAAAGATTGCAACAAAATGTAAAAAAAAATCCCTAAATAATATATGAATGAAAACTCGAATATAAAAGCATTACATATATTGTTGAAGTTGTCAGGTTTATCCAGTTGCCCAGCTCCATCCATCCATCCATCCATTGGGATAGGACCATACTCTGTGCAGAGCGTCGGTGCTGCCTAAGCAGTCTCCTTGGCTATTAGACACAATTCTAGACAGGTCGCCACTCCGACACAACATATCAGCAAGCTGGCACTCATTTTTGCCAACCTCAGAAGGATGACAGGCAGAATCAACCCCACCAGGTATTAATTCAACAGCCAAGTGGGATTTTAACTCAGGATCCCAGGATCCCAAGCCCACCACCCGAACCATTAAGGAAACACCAGACGTATGTTCCTTGACTCGAATCCCGGTGAACCACATCAAAGAGGTCATGGCGGCATACTGATTCAGCCTGCCTGGCCTAGATTATGTGTCTGTCCACCACGATGCCATGCCAAGTGAAACAACAAAGTCAGTAGATGCACCGCATTTATTTGCTGCCATACACCCAATCTCGAATCATGACCGAGTGGAGTCATTGGGTGTATGGCACAGTCTCATTATGGCTGCTAAATGCCCAAATCCAATTTATCCTTTAATGGACATGCGAGCAGAACCATCCGGATTCACTTAGAGACCAAGTGGAGAAATGTAATTTGGAGAATACAGAGCAGGAATACAAGAAGAACCAAACGATAATCACAAATGATCACTCCTTAACCCCTTATCGGATACACGCCCATGAATCAAATGATCAAACAGGAACCTTAATTATTAAACAGGAACCAAACGTGACTTTCTGGCTGAGGCATGGTGGAGAGTTCAGCAGCAAAGAGGGCCTGTTCTGGGGGAATCCTTGCAGCAATTCACATGCAGGATCACCAATGGATTTTCTGGGCATCAGATTACACCCGCCTTTATAGTTTCTGCCCCCACCCACTCTAATGATAGACTTAGCCCTCTACTATCAGCCGTGATTGGTCCGGGACCCAGTTTTAAGGGTGGGAACACCACCCATCAACCTATCACTCAGATGGTCCTCCGCGGCGGTTTCCGTCTGGACCAAAGCCAGGCTTTCCCTGCCAAAACTTGTAAGAACATTAAAAAGGGGTTTCCATGAATGGCAGTTTTCGACACAAACATTGGGGTGGGTAGACGGCATCTTAAATGCATAAAACTACGTACATCTCATATCACAAATAATATTCCAATACATTAAATATGGAAGATAACAATGGTATCCCATGCACAGTAAGCCCCTAGTCATTCCCAATAAATAATTTTCATGGCCACGCCGGTTAAGTTAATTCCCCCGACCCAATTGTCATGGACGGGTGGTTAAGGCCGAGGTCACATTTGCCACGGTGGCCATGGGGTCTCCAAAATCTGCGGCCACTAGCGATTACACGGCATCCGCAGTATTTCCACGGTCACACAATGTAGCAGTCACATGTTTTTATTTTTTGGGGAGCCGCACGGCGTATTTATAAATTTTGGAGACCGAAAACGTGGGGGTGCCGTACGGTCTTTGATTTGATGTCGCACGGTGACCTTCGGGCGTCGCTGCGGCGGCCATAGAATTTTCAAGGCAGATGCAAGGTGCCCGCAAGGCGACCACAGGGCGACCGCAGGGGGACCCTAAGGCGAATGTGCGGCCAGACTGACGGTAACGAGTGGGTATATATACCAGTTCTTTTTTTAACTGAAATAAAAATATACCAGTATATATAACTGAATATACTATAACTATAATATACCGTGGTGCCCCCAGAATCCGAACGCCCCATTGTTTGAACAAATTGGAATCCGAACAATTTTTTCAACAAAATTTTGCCCTAAAGACCTAATACATTTTAAAAAAACCGAACACAAATTAGCGTTCATGTTTGTTCACGTGTCTCCCCCACCTATTCGAGCCGCATCTTCGCGCTTTGTTCATTCAGTTCATCAGTGGAAGTCCACGAGAAAGCATCTCTCGTGTGTCAATCGATACTTTAGGCCTCAGTCACATTTGCTCTACGGCGAGGATACGGCGACCATACGCCCTCTGAATTGACAGAAAAGTGCGGTGGCCGCAGAGAAACTGACGTGGCCTCAGGGTGGCCCTACGCCGTTTGGCTATATTTTACAGGTCGTAAGGTTGCCGTGGAATTATAACATGGAGTTATAACCTTTTTCATTTCTACATTCGCCGTAGAAATTCGACAAGCCAAAACAAAAGAACTGGTTAAAAAAAAAATTAACCCATTCGTTACCGTCCGTCTGGCCGCACGTTCGGCTTAAGGTCTCCCCCTGCGGTCCCCTGCGGTCGCCTTGTGGGCACCTTGCGTCTGCCTTGAAAATTCTATGGCCGCCGCAGGAACGCCCTAAGGTTACCGTGCGACATCAAATCAAAGACCGTACGGCACACCCATGTTTTCGGTCTCCACAATTTATAAATACGCCGTGCGGCTACCCGAAAAATAACAAGGCCAAATGTGTCCAAGAGCAGCGTCCAAAACCTAAAGGTTTTGGCGGCTAAAAAAAAAAATTTTTTTGTTTTTAAAAACAACAACAACAACAACAACAACTTCCCTTATTTCGTCACGTGCCTTCATGAAGCCAATAGCTAAACCCGTCATAATGTATTTACGTATTTACGATATATCGTGTATTTACGAAATATATAATGTATTTACGAAATTACAATACGATGAATGGAATAATCTTTAAATAGTAACGTCAACTTTTCGAAACTTTAAAGCAAATGTCCGAATATATTTAAAAGTTCATGATAGACGCTCTCAAAAGGCACCGTCTATGTGAGGATGTGTACATGTGCTCAGTATTTAAGGCGATCCGGATGTTGTATTTACAAGAGCCGAGTCCGAGAGATTAAGGTTTTGTTTACAACAACAACAACAACAACAACAACAACAACAACAACAACAACGCCGAGCTCTATGAGCAGCGTTCGCTTCGCGAGTCGCTGCTAAAAGCATATGTGACTGCTACATTGTGTGACTGTGGAAATACTGCAGCCGCTTTATAATTGCTAGTGCCCGTACATTTTGTAGACCCTCCGGCCGCCGAGCCAAATGTGACTTTGGCCTTACCTCGTGTTTTCACCTTCATTTGTGATGTTTGTTTTTTTAATCATCTTGTGTTTTAATTAATAACAAAAAAAGCAATCCGATCACGTGGTGTGACGGACTGTCGGGCAAGGATTGAATTTCACAGCAAAACCAGTTGTAATTTGGAATATCCATGATTACGTCAGCCCGATGCATTTGATGAAAGTGATTGTGGTTCTGCGGGCATCATGTTTGATGAGCTGCCCTGGGGGCAGCGCTCTCGCAGAGTGCGTGAGCGATCGGAACCCAGGCCAGAGCACAAGCCTGTGTGGACCTTTGGATGTGGTGATTGTACCAGTTTACATACAATACACCGCCACCGAAGGTCATTTAGGCCTACTCATCTTATTTTACCTTAAACATGGGGAATTTTAGTTTAAAGTGTCTTGAAAGTGGGTTTTCTTTGGGTCCACGAACGGATTAATTCACTCCATTATTTCTTATTGGGAAAATATTTTTGGAATCCAAACTTTTTGCAATCCAAACAGCCTCCTGGAACGAATTAAATTGGGATTCTGGGGGCACCACGGTATAGGCAAACACCTATAGTCCGATCTCTAGCGGTAGCGCAAGGTGGACGCACGGTCAACGCAGACTGCCACGGATGCCATACGTAGGTGCACGGCGGGCGTAGGGGAACCGTGCGTCGACTCTGCGTTGTCCGCAGGTAGTCACACAGACCGCAAGGCCACCGTACGGCGACCGTGGAAATAGTGTGGCCGCCGTAATTTTTTGGGGGTTGGGAAAATTAATTTTTCATTGAGAAGAGCTTACGGCAGCCACACGAATAACTCAAGCCCACCGTACGCCCTACGTACGGTCGACGTGGAACACATCTACGTCATAGCTTGGCTTGTCGAATTGCTACAGCGAACGTAGAAATGAAAAAAGTTATAACTCCGTGCTATAATTCCACGGCGACCCTACGGCCTGTAAAATATAGCCAAACGGCGTAGGGCCTCCCTGAGGCCACCTCAGTTTCTCTGTGGCCGCCGCACATTTCTGTCAATTCAGAGGGCGTACGGCCGCCGTATCCTCGCCGTAGAGCAAATGTGACCTTGGCCTAACACCGACTGCACGGATAGTCAAACAATTTCCTTTGGAGCCGAACAGCCGAGTTCCTTAGAGATTATGGCATGTGCAGGACGGGAGGCAGTGAAGCACGTACCAGAGGCATTCACCAGGACGGTAGCACAAGGGTTTATACTCGAACTCACAATAAATAGACAGACACAAGCAACTTTAATAAATCATGGTTTAATGAACATAAAGCAAGTGTTTATAATGGAAATTAATCAAAATGTGACAATAAAAATGTAAGTTAAATTAAAGCCAAAGGTTGAGACGTCTCCACACAGTTACAAAAACAGACAAGGGGAAAGATAAAACAAAAGGGAATCCATCTCATTATTCTGGCACTGAGCTTTATGCCCAGAGATGATCTTTTATGAGCTTTGGGGGTGAACCACCTCGTCCTG
This sequence comes from Eptatretus burgeri, assembly GCF_056783735.1. Lineage (NCBI taxonomy): Eukaryota > Metazoa > Chordata > Myxini > Myxiniformes > Myxinidae > Eptatretus > Eptatretus burgeri. The sequence continues at coordinate 35,841,104 of NC_140965.1, forward strand.
TGCGGGAAGCTCGCAAAATGGCGCCAAGCAGCTCTCTGGTCGGGAAACGTACAGGAGGAAATTTGGATGGTGATATTCAACACTAGGACTCAGAAACTGCTGGGCAGCTTCTTTTCACAGTCGCAGTTGCCAACGCCGCTCCTCTGCAAAATGGCACAGTCTTCTTCCCCGATGGCACAACACGAGGCTCTGAAGCACAGTCTCACATTACTCAGCCGAAGAGTCAATGTCGAGCATCTTGCTCCATCATGCGTGCAAATTCACACAAACAAACAACAGGATTCACGCTGCCTTTTCCGCCATGTCGAGGGTAGCCAGCAAGAGCCTCTGTCTCAATCGCGTTCCTCCCAGAACCTCCCTTCACGCTCCTGTTTGTGTCTGCACCACCAATTATGCCTCAATCCTCGTCTCTATACCAGGTCTGTTCACCGAAATGGCCCGCCTTCCTCCTCTAACACACAACGGGATCATGCTGAGTTATTGCTGAGAGAAGCGCTCTTCTTCTCTTCTCAGAAACGTACATGCTCCGTGACTCAGCCGAACAGTAATGGGTAGCATCTTGCTCCGGCACGTGAGCAAATGCACACAGCACGAACACAAGAATCGCACAGCCTTCTTCGTCATGTCAAGGAGAAGCAACTGTAATGCCCTTCTCTTCCAACCACCATCTCATCACTCGCTTCTCTCCCGCACATTCTGACATCCACCGACCAATCATAAGCCTCAGGGCATGGCTTGTTGGCATGAAGCAGAGAAGGTGGGGTTTCTGCCTGCTCGGAACATGGGGCTCTGCTGGTGTTGTTGTTATAAGAACATAATTCCTTTATTTCCGATTTTGTAAATGCAAAAACATAGGAAAAGGTCACAGGGGGCAATCAGATATTGGGAGAAATTCGTCTTAAACCCTACCTCATTAACACAGCACTGCTTACTGTGTGGTCACACATAATAATCTTAAGCTGACCATTTTTCCAACTTTATTTACATCGAGATGTCTCCTGCTCGTCCACGGACCTTGCTACACCATATAATCCAACCTTTGCTCTGAAATTCCTCTATCTACCCCACAACCGCAACACAATATAGTTATAAATGAGCAGGGAAACAAACTTAATGTGAATATGTGGGAAAAATACACACCCAGACATCAAACGCAGGTCCTTTGGTTAACCATACCAGTGCTCTGCCATCTGAGCTATCTGCACAGCCCATGGGCTGGATGGCAGAGCACTGGTATGATTCACCAGAGGACCTGGGTGGCTTTGCTGGCATTGCCCAACAAAGCCAGGTACCTTTGCTAGTAAGTTACATCGCAGACTGCAATGAAATGTGCTCTAAATGTGGGAAGTTTGATACATGGCCAATTTACATTATTCAGCCATGCAATGCTCTGAGATATGGGAAAATGACAATGAAACAGCTACATTGTAACATGATTCATTGCAAATATTTTTCTTAGAAGTAACCATTAATCATTATAAGCTACAATCCTGTAAAGCAGGCCTTTTTGCATGCATGTTGCATCAAATGTGATGAGGTCTACTATTGTGTTATGTCTGTGGGGTAGATGGAAGAATCGATTACAATGTCAAAACAAACAGCAGTCATTCAATTGCCAGGAAGTCTTGGGATTGGCTAGAACTTCGACAAATGCATGATGCGAACTGTCCCTAACGAAACTTAACGGTGTTTTAACCACAGCACTCTCAACGCCTCTGAGGAACAGAACTAGTTTTATTTGTTCTTCAAATGTCACACTTTTAAAAAAGAATTTAAATTTGAATTATTTTATTGCTCAGTGTGCTACTTCTTTTTTTTTTTTTCCAATATGAATCCTGAGCTGCAAATCTTACAACATGTACATATATATATATATATATATATACATATATATATATATATATATATATATATATATATATATATATATATATATATACACACACACACACACACACACACACACACACACACACACACACACACACACACACACACACACACACACATATACAGTGCCATCAGAAAGTATTCGATTTTATTGTGACAATTTTTTTGTCACCAATCTCCACAAAATGCCCAATAAATGACAAAGTGAAAACATGTTTTTAAGAAATTTTTATAAATTAAGAAAAATGTAAAGCTGAAATATCTTGCGCCAATAAGTATTGAACCCCTTTGATATGGAACTCCAAATTGAGCACAGGTGCAACAAATTTGCTTCGATCATCCTTGAGATACCTCGACAACTTGATTGAAGTCCATCTGTAGCCAAGTCAATTGACTGGACATAAATAAGAAAGAAACACACCTTTCTATACAAGGTCCCACAGTTGTCAGTGCATGTCAGAGCAGAAACTCTTCCATGTAATCCAATGAACTGTCCATATAATTCTGAAATAGAACTGTGAGGAGGCATAGATCTGGGTGGGGGGGGGGGGTATAAATCAATTTCTAGAGTGTTGAAAGTTTCCAAGAGCACAATGAACACCAACATTAGGAAATGGAAAGAATATGGAACTATCCAGACTCTTCCTAGATCTGGCATTCTGACCAAATTGAGCCACGGAGCAAGAAGCTCCTTGGTCAGGGAGGTTAACAAGAACCCAATGACCACTTTGACAGATCTACAGACTTCCTTGGCTGAGATGTGAGAACCTGCCAGAAGGACAACAATCTCTGCAGCACTTCACAAATCTAGGCTTTATGGGAGAGTGGCTAGATGGAAGCCACTCCTGAAAAAAGGCACATGATTGCAAGCCTGGAGTTTGCGAACAGGCACATGAAAGACTCTGGGAGCATGAGGCAAAAGATTCTGTGGTCCGATGAGACAAAAAAATTTGAACTCTTTGGCCTGAATGCAATGCGCTATGTCTGGCGGAAACCGAGCGCAGCTCATCACCCATCTGGCACCATCCCTACTGTGAAGCATGGTGGTGGCAGCATCATGCTATGAGGATGCTTTTCAAGTCAGGGATTTTTACACTTGTAAGTAGAGAAAGAACAATGAATGGAGCTCAACACAGGCAACTCCTTGAGAAGAACCTGCTTCCGAGTGCAAAAGACCTAAGACTGTGGTGAAGATTTACGTTACAACACGACAATGACACCAAAGCAAAAGCAACACTGGAGTGGCTTCGGAACAAGAACGTGAAAGTCCTTCAGTGCCCCAACCAAAGCCCTGACTTGAATCCCATTGAGACTTGAAGATTGCCATTTCACCAACGCCCCTCCTCCCCATCCAACTTGACAGAGATTGAGCAAATCTGCAAGAAAGAATTGGAGAAAAATCCCAAAACCTAGATGTGCAAAGCTAATACAGACATACCCAAGAGGACTCAAAGCTGTAATCACTGCCAAAGTAGCTTCTACAAAGGAATGACTCAGGGGGTTGAACATGTATTGATTGAAGCAAGACTTTTCAGCTTTTCATTTTTAATTCATTTATAAAAAATTCTAAAAACATGTTTTCACGTTGTCGTTATGGGGTACTTGTTGTCGATCGCTGAAAAAAGTATAAAATTTAATCCATTTTAAATTCAGGCTGTAACACAACAAAACGTGACAAAAGTTGAGCGGTGTGAATACTTTCTGAAGGCACTATATAAGATGTGTGGTTGGGAGTATTGAAACGCTTCAAAACATGTTTTCCTCCAACCTCAATAAATCAAGAGATTCGAAGTTTCAGTCAACAACACAAATACTGTGCATCCATTGAGTTTCATCAGGAGTGAAATCTCCATTATCTCTCTTCCATACAAACAGCACATGGGGGTGGAGGGGGGGGCAAGTTGGACAACCAATCACAAAGCTGCATCACCTTACCCAGTCGCACCGAGCTGTCCCTGGACTCTGTGTCCTTTTCTTCTGGCAAAGTGGAGAGTTTGCTGTGAAACCTCGACTCAGATTCTGCAAATGGTCCAGACGGCATCAGCCCACGTGTCCTAAAAATCTGCTCCTCTGTTCGAGTCACCCTCTCATTTGCTTAAGTTCATGTGCCATCTGCTTGGAAATAAGCAAACATTCCAACTCTACATAAAAATGGTGCAAAAACAGATCCCTACAACAACAGACCAATCAGCCTTCTCCCAATCATCAGCAAGGTGATGGAATCCATCATCGCTTCAGACATTAAATCCTTCCTCTTCTCCAATGGCTTGATTTCCAATTATCTATTTGGTTTCAGACCAGGTCACTCGACCCTGGATATGCTGTTTCTGCTCTCCCAACAATGGATGGAGGTCCTCAATGCCAGATGGAATCAGAGCCATCTCCCGAGACATATTGTGTGCTTTTGACACAGTCTGGCACCCTGCCCTGCTCACCAAACTCTCTTCTGATGGTATCCAAGGCCATCTCCACTCATGGCTCACAGACTTCCTCTCCTGTCACAGCCAATGTGTGGCCCTAAATGCAGTTCTCATCCCCTCTTCTTGTGCAGGCTGGAGTTCCTCATGGCAGTGTTCTGGGCCCTGTTCTATTTCTGGTTTTCATCAATGATCTCTCCGACTCCATGGAAAATCCTCTTTATCTCTTTGCTGATGACTCCACCCTCTGCCGTATCATCTGTCATCCCTCAGACCGGCAAGCAGCAGCTTCTTCGCTCTCTGCAGATCTGGGTAAAATCGCAAACTGGTCCAACACGTGGAATATGTTTTTCAATCCTGACAAATCTCACTCTCACGATGGCTATGCGAAAGGCTGTTGGGAACCCCCCCCCCCCCATCTACCTTCTCAACAATCCTGTGGAAGAAGTCCTTTCATTCAAGCTTCTGGGTATCACTATCTGCCATGATCTTCCCTTGGTAAGCCACATTTCAAACCTGGCCTCCAAAGCCAGTCGCTGACTGGGAATCCTCCATCATGCAAAGTCCTTCCTCGGCCCACCTGAGCTCCTGACCACATACAAAGCTTTTGTCTGCAGCCTGATGGAATACAGCTCTCCCTGCTGGGCTGGTGCTCCTGCCTCTCAACATTTTCGGCTTCACGCTGTGGACACCAAGGCATTTAGGATAATTGGTATCTCCTACAGTGAGGCCAAGTTTTTGGGCCTCTCACTCTCTTACTGCAGGCAGGTCGGTGGTTTTTCTGTCTTCTGCTGTCTCCTTTCCAGTCTTGCCCCCCCTGCTCTGTCTGTGATATGTCCCCCCTCCCCCCCATATTTCCACAGGGTGCTCAAGGTCCGCCAATAACTCCCTTCTGGCAAACTACCAAAATCACGAATCACTGCTCACTTTCATTCCTCTTTTTTCTCGCCTTCGGAATAAACTCCCACACTCTATTCAATCCCATTCTTCCCTCCAAGTCTTCAAAATAGCTGTTCACCACCACCTCCAATGTCCCCCCCATCCAAAACCACGATCTTTTCTACCCCATTAATCCACCCCAAACCCACCTCCTTCAAATTCTCTGCATTCTTTCCCGAAAGTTCCCTGTCATGTAAAGTCCTGAAAGTCCCTGCATTGCCCATCTTGTATACCCCGTGTTCCCAGACACATCCCTCTCCCTTCCACTGATCTCCTAATGTCTCTGTTCCACACTGTTTTGTCCTTACCTCTCTCGCCCCCCCCCCCCTTTGTCATGTGTAGTGTTTTAGCTCCCATACAAGCCTCGACAATGAATACAAAAAAAAAATTTGTCTCATAACTGCCAGCCAATCATTACTGAGGGTTAACCAGCCAATGGAAAGTGTGTGTGCCACAGTCTCTGTGACTCTTGGGAAGTGTGTTATTTTTTAAACGGGAGGTGTATTTAATTTAAATACTGTTCAGTAAAACCTGCATAAAGGAACACACACACACACAAGTCTAAACAAATGACAAACTCACCCAAGCAGAAAGAGAAGAACATGGAGGATCGGTGAAGAGTTGAACTCATGATAAAACACTTCTCCTGGAAGAATAACATAGTCGAGTTATTAACAATCGATTTGGTATTCATCATCCTTGAAAACCACTTCACAAAACATAATCGATTTTCAATTTTGCAGCTCATCATTTTGCATCACTATGGTGAGCATCATTCATACCTGCATTTTGGAGGCTGGTCTAGCCTACTGTGTAAGCATCCTGGGTAATTGTAAATGAATAGGGATAATAAAGAATGATAACATGAATCTATAATAACAAAAGAGAGTGTGTGTGTGTGTGTGTGTGTGTGTGTGTGTGTGTGTATGTGTGTGGTGTGTCAGTCAGTGTGTCTCCTCCATAACTCCAAAAACATTAAACTTAGCAGCCCGGAACTTTGCATATCCGTACTATGGGAACTCCAAGGGAGTGCAGGAATGAAAACTGGGTGTTTGGGTAAAGTTAAACACACCTTTCGAAGATAAATAATGGCCTTATTAAATTAAAACAAAAATAGGCTGTATCCTTGGTCAGCCCACGTTCACCTCTCAGGGGTCTTCATTGGCTGAATCCACCATTTGTTTCAGCCCCCTAAAAATTGCCTTGCCTTGGAACAGGTTGCATCGGTTTCTGTATGATAGAGCTTCATACCTACGAATCGCTGGATACATCACTGATCTTCGTACCAGTGAATTGCTGCATACATCGTGAATCGCTTGTCAAGACAGCCGTTCCTTATCAACTGCTGTTTGTAAGCCATGGTTGCGATGCAGTCACCAGTGGTGTAACTTACCTTTTTTAATGACAGCACACATCGTTTTTAAAATAAAATTACAAATTGAGGTGATAAAGAAAACAAAGTACAGATATAAACATGTGTTCCATTGGCTTAGTCAAATCTGACAAAAGTTTAAAACAGTGTTTCTCAACCTTTTTTGTCCCACGCCCCACTTTGATTTTCCAAAAAATCGTTCGCCCCACCATGATTGGAGACACTACAGTATATACTACATACATATTCAAAAGGCTTTATTAAAACTTTAGTGCAAATTTTATTCAATTGCTACTCACTTCAATGGGAGCCCTGCCCTTGAAGCTGGCTGCAGATTTGTTTGATTCGAGGAACCAATTTTGTCAGTTTCAGCCTTAAATCACCACGTTTCGTGATTTCCAGTCGATTTCTCTGAGCTTGCAGCAAATCGGTAACAACACTAAATCCACATTCGACTAAATAATTAAGATGATGGAAAATTTATCAATACTTCCCTTGCCACAGTAGTCGAGTTTGGGTATTTCTTTTTGCTCTCCTCAGACAGCCACATCATGGTTCCTTTGATCTTTAAAAGAGTTTTCACAGACTCATCTTGTTGTAACTCGCATAACTCCTCTTGGTATTGCTCTGATACTTCAGATAAATCCACCAGAAATGGCTGAATCAACGAAGAAGGGAACTCATAGCAAAGCTATGAAAGCGATCGTATATTGATTCATTAATTCTGAATCCTCATGCCCCACCAAAATATTCCCACGCCCCACCTTGAGAAACACTGGTTTAAAATGTAAACTTCGCCTCGGAGAGTTCCAATTCCCAATTTAATACTTTTATTCCGCCATTTTGACACCATTTTAGTTCCTTGCAGCTCATCACGATGCCATGATTGTATTTTCCTGCTTTCCAGGTTTATTTCCTGGTTGGGTTCCTTAAAGGGAACCCCATACTGACCAACACACCAGTAAATACTGGAGGGAGGGGAAGGGAGAGGTATATTGCCTAATGTGGAAAATCATTAAAAAAAAAACATGTAGTGTAAAGTAATTTTCGAAAATGTGTCACTGCGTCTGATATAAATATCAGAAATTTGTAAATTTCCGCTTATATTCTGCTATTTGGTGTCAAATAATTTTATTTCTGGGAGTCCGAAGGGAGGGGAAGGGGAGGGGTAGGAGTCTGGAGGGAGGGAGGGGAAGGAGTAGCATGGGAGTTTGAAGGGAGGAGTGAGGGAAGGAGTGGAAGAAGAGAGGGGGAGGTGGAGGGAGAGGAAGGGGTGTGGTAGAAGTACAGAGGGGGAGGGGGTGAGGAGGTGGAAGGAGGGAAGGGGGTAGTATGGGAGGAGGGAGGAGAATGGGTAGTGAGGGAGTCTGGAGGGAGGGGATGGGGTGGGAGGAGGCAGGGTAGGGGTGGAATGAAGGAGGGAAAGAGCTGGGTGGAGTTTGGAGGGGTTGGGAGGAGGGAGGGGAAGGGTTGAGGTGGGAGTCTCAAAGGAGGGGTTGGGTCGGAGGAGACAGGGGAGAGGTTTGGGATGAGGGAGGGGAGAGGGTAACGGGTGGGGTGGGAGCGGAGAGGGTGGGTGTGTGATGGGAGGATAGACCTGACATTATCCAGCAACGCCGGGTATCTTTGCTTGTAAGTTACATCGTAGACTGCAATGAAATGTGCTTTAAATGTCAGAAGTTTGATACATGGCCAATTTACATTATTCAACCCTGCAATGCTCTGAGATATGGGAAAATGACAAAGAAACAGCAACATTGTAACATGATTAATTCGAAATATTTTTTCTTAGAAGTAACCATTATTCATTATAAGCTACAATCCTGTAAAGCAGGCCTTTTTGCATTTATGTTGCATCAAATGTTATGAGGTCTACCATTGTGTTATGTTTGTGGGGTAGATGTAAGAAATTCAAAATAAAGAGAGGATTGTATTGCAAAGCATGGTCTGTGGACGAGTTGGACACATCTCAATGTAAATTAAGTAGGGAAAACTGAGCTTAAGTTGTTATGTGTCACTACATGAGGAATGTTGCTGTGTTAACTTGGTAGGGCTTAACTTAAGGCTAGTTCCCCCCAGTATGTAATTTACCTCTGTGACCTTTTCGTACGTTTTTACATTTAGAAAGGTGGCTATAAAAAGGAACCACGTTCTTCCAACAACAACAATAACAACCGAACCAAACGTTTCTGAGAAGGCAAAAACCACGCCTTCCCGGCTTGGTACCGGCAGGTCACGCCCCCTAGGCTTATAATTGGTCGTTGTGCCATAAGATGGAGGATGATAGTGTGGAGACTGTGGTCAGAACACATAGGACCTCTCTGGCTTCTCCTCGACACGGTCAAGAAGGCTGCACATTTCTCATTGTTCGTGCTGTGTGAATTTGTTCACATACTGAAATAAGATGCTAGCCATTGACTGTTTGGCTGGGTCATGAAGTTTGTATGCTTTGAAGTGAGTGAAGAAGAGAAGAAGAGCACATCTGTTGGCCTTATATTGGAGCCTTGGCAATCACCTTGTTGTGTGATCAAGGAGAAAGGTGGTGCCCTATGCTACGAGTGGCGGTGGGCCTGGTGTTGAGAGAGGAGCGGGGTCGGCATATTCGATCATGAGAAGAAATTGTATGGTGGTTCGAGGGGCCCGGCATTGAAGACCATCTGTGTGAATTACCTCACGTACGTGACTGGGAGGAGCGACTTGGCACCATTTTGCTGTGTGTTTCCCGCGTGATGACTATGCGGTTTGACGACTGCGAGGCTCCTAAAAGGCCATCTCTGGACACAAGCTGAATACTGCCATAAAGCCGGTCAAACCTTGACGATTTAGCCAGCATATGCCGACGTATGAAAAATTTGTCTAAAACGCTGGAACACGTCGAATACGTTATGGGTAAGTTTTGTATATGTTAAGAGCACGCTGGCATACATCGTAGTACGCTGGCATACGTCGTAGTATGCCGAGCTCATCGACAAATTTTAACATGCTCAAAATTTTTCGACGTATGCCAGCATATGACTCACACGTTCCACATACGCTGGCCATAAGTTGAAGGCACGTTACGCGATCGTTGACACACGTCACTTGTAAGTTACTCATAAGTCGAAACACATCGAGGTAATGTTTATCGTCAGTGTTCCAGACTCCATGGTTTTTTTTTTTCTTTTCTTTTTTTCTTCAGTATGACGGTGATGTTGACACTTCGATTTCTAGTGTGGTTATAATGTAATATAATTAATAGGCTGCCACTCAACGATTTAAATCATAACCGCACTAGAAATCAAAGTGTCAACATCACCGTCATGCCTCAGAAAAAAAAAAAAAACCATGGAGTCTGGAGCACTGATGGGTTCCTCCTGTGTGAAGCCCATTTTTATATACCAATTCCCCTAAACGCTGCCAATACGCCATTATACAGTAGCTGTAAGTTAGTAACACGTTCAGTAAGTTCTGTGGTCATCCGGAAGATGTCAAATACATCTACATACGTCAATATGCGTCGGAGATACATTACACATAGGTTCAAAGCACATTACTCATAGGTAAGAAATAAGTTTTGGGTACGCTAAACATTACTTCGACGTGTTTCGACTTATGAGTAACTTACAAGTAACGTGTGTCGACATGTGTCAACGGTCGCATAACGTGCCTACAACTTATGGCCAGCGTATGCGGAACGTGTGAGTCATACGCTGGCATACGTCGAAAAATTTTCAGCATGCTTAAAATTTGTCGACGTACTCGGCGTATGATGACGTATACCAGCGTGCTTTTAACGTATACAAAACTTACCCATCACGTATTCGACGTGTGCCAGCGTATTCGCCAAATTTTTCATAAGTCGGCATACGCTGGCTAAAACGTCAAGGTGTGACAGCGGCTTGACACTTCGATGTCTAGTGCGGTTATGATTTGAATCGTCGAGCCGCAGCCTTTTAATAGGCTACGCCAAGTGATTGTCGGCGATACGCTGCCGCACTATGCATATGTTAGAGTATCGTTGGGCATAGGTTGTGAACGCTGACAACAAGCTAAGCATTCGTTGGTGTAAGTGATCTATATGTTATCGAAACGTTCTGTGTACGTTACTAATACGTTATGCATATGTCCAACTCGTTATGAATACGCCCAAAACTGGAAAAAAAACATCAATAGTTCAGCGTACGCCAGCGTTTTACATACATTTTGATATGTTGCCATACGCTGGCTAAAACGTCAAGGTGTGGCAGCGGCTTAAAGGGGGGATTTTCTTTTATTTTTTATCTTTCCCCTTGTCTGTTTTTGTGACTGAGTGGAGACGTCTCAAATTAGGATTTCGTTTTACCTCATGTTTCATTTTCACCCTCAAATTATTGTTATTACTCGTAGTTTTATGCTCATTAAACCATCATTTGTTCAATTTATGCCTGGTGTTGGCTTTATGGTTAGGGTGGTGGGCTTAGGATCCCAGGATCCTGAGTTCAAATCGTGCACAGCTGTTGAATTAATACCAGGTGGGGTTGACTCTGCATGTCATCTTTCTGCGGTTGGCAAAATGAGTGCCAGCTTGCTGGTACTCTGTCTCAGAGTGGCGATCCATCCAGGATTGTGTGCAATAGCCAAGGAGACTGCTTAGGCAGCACCAACGCTCTGTACAGAGTATGGTCCCAATGGAGGGATGGACGGCTGTTCAATTTACTTATGTTTGTTTGTTCATTGCGGGTTCGAGGATAAATTCGTGTGCTTCCGTCTGGTATGTGCCTTCTCCAAGGATCTCGGCTGTTCGCCTCCAAGTCGAACTGTTTGGCTATCCGTCCAGGTTGGTGTTCACCTGACTGAACACAACAACTGGGTCAGGAGTGGAATATAACCGAACCGGCTGGACATGACAATATTTAGCAAAATTACACACATATTTGAAAGCCATAGCCTGGTTAAAAATATTTATAGCTATGTTTAAGCTTGCTCATATGTAAGAAATCTATTGGTCTGTTTGACTAATTTCTCAGAGAGAACCCTGGCAACGTTTGTATTCTTCTTTGCCGGCTTGAACTTTTTAATTCCTATATTTAAATATAGTAAAACCTCACCTATCCGGATCCTGGAGCCATTACTTGGACAACGCAAATATGGATAAAAAATATATTCATCATGTACAAATGTGGCAAACATGAACCTCTGTAAGCCACTAATGACAGATACATCACTTATGAGTGTTGAAATTGGGATTTATTTCATTTCAAAAATAAATTAAAGTTAGAGGTCTGTTGTTTCAAATAACATATTTGTTCTCTCAAAATAAAAACATCACGAGACAGGTTCTTCCTCAGCCAAATAAGGTCCCACTTCTTCTTTTTTCGTATGCAGCACAAGGCTGTGAGTAGCATCATTGGCTGATGGTGCAGATGTGATGCTAATACAGCACCCTCTGTAGGTTCGGGCAGGAATTTGGCCAGGGTACCGGCGATAGTGCACCTCCTCTTAATGAAGGGTCCTGTTGGATCTTTTCGTCCACAAACCAATGCTGGCAGACAGGGCGCCCGGTTTAACGTCGATCCGAGGGACCGCACACAAATTGATGCCTTGCCCTACCTGTGAGACACCACGATGATAGTTTGTAGATGGGCCAAGATTCAAATCCAGGCCAGATGGCTCAGAGGTGAGTGTGCATACATAGGCTCGGCTCTCCTGTCAGCGCAAATTCCTACTGTACTTTTGGTAGTGCTATTTAAATAACACAAAAAACAATGTGCAAAGCAGAATTTAGCAAGAAATCCGGCAAAGTGAATAAGATACTTTTCTTCATGTTATAACACACTGATTAAAGAGAGATTGTGGCGGTCTGCACAATTGCAATACTAACAATAAAGATGCAATGCTATGTATGATTTATGTGCACTATCCTACCAACCCTCACTCGTTTTCATGATTGAAAATTGCCCACACATCCATCCAACTTGCAGAAGCATTAACATTGACAAAAGACATGGCATAAGTAGTCAGTGAACAGTCTCATCACTTATTTTCTGGAGCATCGAGGAGAAAAGTTAATGAATTTACAAGAAAGAATGATTATCTTTTGTCAGAGAACGGCACCTCCAACAGGACACTTTTAGCGATCACAGAAATGCACAAATCAACTGTGAGGAAAGGGTCATGAATTAGAAGACAACTTCCATCACCAACCCTGACCATTGATCAGCTGGAAGGTGATTGAAAACCACGTGAAGAGGAAAGAAAATCGTGAGAATTATTTACACAGAACAAAGATAACCTCTTTTGACACAGCAAACCTTTGTGGTGGGGCGAGTAAGCTTGGGAAGTTACTGGGATATTAAGAAAGCGTTAAATGTAATTTATATAACCTTCCATTTCAAATCGCACCAGAGGAGAGCAGCTGCACTAAAAGCCTTTCATTTGTGCAGTCAATACATGTTGGTACATTCTACAGGAAAACAAACGGGCATTCAGGGGCTTAGGTTTGACGACGGGATCTGTGGAACGTCTTGGATGTTCAGTTATGTGCTCAATGACAGTGAAAACAAAATCAGAAATAACTAAATGACACTATTCAAGGATAATGGATAATCCCACCTTCAGTTAATTTAAAACTGTGATCCGATGTTAGATCAGAATTTCAACTGCAATCATGGCAGGTCGGGGCCCGACAAAGTATCAATGCTTGTCATACATAGTGAAGAAAATTGTGTCATGGCATTTGTCAGATAGTGCATGTATGTATTAGTATATATATATATATATATATATATATATATATATATATATATATATATATATATATATATATATATATATATATATATGTAGATATAGTTACGATTGTGGGGGTAGATGGAGGAATTTAGTCCAGAATATAGCATTGTGTAGAGTTGCTTGGTCCTTGGGCATGTAGAAGGCATCTCGATGTAACGAAGTAGGGAGGTCAGGTCAGGTATGGGAGCATGTGCCAGAACAGCGCGTCGCTGCATCCACTTTCCGCCGGTACTCCAGGGGCCTCCGTCTGGCCATCCCCCAGGCAGATGCCAGGCCCATCCCCATCTCCTTGAGATGATGGTCAACCTGCTGCAACCATGAGGCACGTGGTCGGCCCACTGGCCTCCTCCACTCATGAGACTCCCTTGCTGAGAGAATCTGGTGAGCAGGATCAGCGTCAGGAAAACGAGCCACATGTCCATACAGCCGCAGCTGACGCTCACGGACTATGCAGGTAACAAATCTCATCAGAGTCTCTCTCAGCAACCGCTCGTTGGACACAAAATCTGACCAGCGATAGCCAAGGATTCTTCGAAGAGACCTGGTACCAAAGGAATTAAGTCTCCGTCTCAGATCCTTGGTCAAAGTCCAAGTCTCGCACCCATAGAGCAAGACTGGAAGCACCAAGGACCTGAAGACTCGGACTTTCGTCCTCCCGCACAGGTACCGGCAGCACCACACCCCATGATCCAGTGAATCCATAACTCCCCAGGCCCGACCCAGACGTCTATTGACCTCCGGCTCACAACCTGCGGAGACATGAATATCACTGCCAAGGTAAGTGAATCTATCCACGACCTCAACATCCTCACCACAAACAGACACAGACAGGGCAGCAGCATCCAAGATGTCACCGAAAGCCTGGATCTTAGTTTGACCCAAGAAATCCGTAATCCCAACGGCTCCGACTCCTCATTCAGCACCTCGAGGGCCCCCAAGAGGATGTCTAAAGTCTCCGCAAAGATGACTGCATCATCTGCAAAATCAAGGTCCGAGATCTTGACATTGCCAAACGATGCACCGCAACTTGATCTCTCTGACATCCTCCCAAAAATCCAGTCCATACAAGTGCTGAAAAGTGTGGGGGCAAGTACACATCCCTGACGAACTCCAGTAACAACTGGAAATAAGTCAGAGATGGTACCACCACACTTCACAGAACTCTCAGTACCAGAGTAGAGTTTGGACATCAGATCGATCAGTTTTGGTGGCACCCCACGAAGACCAAGAATCCTCCAGAGGACATCCCGATTCACTGAATCGAACGCTTTACAGAGATCAACATAGGCTGCAAGCAGCCCCTGCCGAAACTCTCGTCTGCGTTCGGTGAGGACACGAAGTGCAAGGATACGGTCACTCGTTGACCTCTTTGGTGTAAAGCCTGACTGCTCTGGATGCTGGTGCTCAAGCAGATGGTGGCGAACCCTATCAAGAATTATCCGAGCAAAGACCTTGCCCGGCACTGAGAGCAGCGTCACCCCTCGGTAGTTGTTGCAGTCTTGGCGATCACCCTTCCCTTTCCAGAGAGGGACAACAAGGCCCCTCTTCCAGTCAGTTGGGATGATGCCTGTGTTCCAGGCAGAGCACAAAACTGCATGCAACGACACGAGTGCAGCATTTCCACCAGCCTTGAGAAGTTCAGCATGGATGCCACAGATCCCTGGAGCTTTGCCCCGTTTCAACTGGTTCACCGCAGCCCGTGTTTCCACAAGCGATGGTGGACCACAGTTGATTCGAGGGTCAGCAACAGGGATTGTAACACCCTTGACGTCCAACTCGACAGCTGGGGGATCAGCCTGGTACAACCGCTCAAAGTAACCGGCCCAGCGGGCCTTCACTTCAGACTCCTCTGTCAAGAGCCTACCACTCTCTGCTCGAACTGCAGTGCTCCGAGGGATGGGCTTGGATGAACGTAATGTGCGAATTCCCCTGTAAGCGGGACGAGAATCACCTGTCCACAGGTGATGCTCTACCCCCTCACAGATTCCTCACACATTGGCCTCCTTGTCCACCCTCAGTGCACGTACAGTTTTACGCCTCAGCTCCCTGAACAGCTCAGCTCTGCCATTCAGCCTGGCCCTGCGACTCTGGTCAATGGTATCCAGTGTCCCTTGAGAGACAAAATTCTTCTTTGCCCTGCGGTGAACTCCAAGGCATCCACCGGCAACATCAAGGACGGTGGTCTTGAAGGTGCTCCACAACTCTTCAGGACCCCCCAAAGCACCCAGACCCCCCAAGTGTCCACTCAGCCTGTTCGCAAACTCCTCAGCTACTCTCTCATCCCTGAGCTTGGCAACATCCAGCCTAGGCTGGGATGGTACCATTCTCCAGGATTTAAGGTGCAGCTTTAGAGTTGCTACAACAAGCCTGTGGTCAGTATTGAGGAACTGAGCTCTCCGGTAGACCCTGCAGTTCTGGATCATCCTCCAACGACTGTGTCTTTGGAGTAGGGAAGTGTATATATATATATATATATATATATATATATATATATATATATATATATATATATATATATATATATATATATATATATATATATAGGGAACCCGTGAGCTTAAGTATTATGTGTCACCACACGGGGGGTGGTGCGCTGTTACTTCGCCTTGGGAGTAAGAATAAGCTCCCCAGAATGTGATTGCCCTCTGTGATTTTTCTCGATGTTTTTATATTTCAAGATCGGCAATAATGGTGTGTAACACATCCCTAAAACCACAAGCGGGCAGAAAGCTCCACCTTATTCAGATATTTACAAAGACAAGTATTTACAAAGGACAATAATTCAGATATAATAAAAATCATAAGATCAATTAAACCTATAATTTAGGCACTGCTGCACACAGACTTAAATGCAGACAAGGGGAAACAAAATAAAAGCAAATCCTTCCCTTATTCTGACACTTAGCTTGGTCCAGAGATGGCATTTATGGAACGTGGGATCGAGGCGCTTCAATTTGCACATGCAGACATGTGCCAAATGGCACCAAGTCACTCTCTCGCAGCGGGAACATTTGTCTGGCAATTCATGAGCAGTATTCAACACCAAGGCTCAGAGACCCCATGTAGCTTAGAATGGCACCATCCCCTTAATTGACATACAGGAGGCTTTGAGGCCCATCACATACTGTAAGACGAACGAAGAGTCGATGGCCAGCATCCCGCTTCACCACGCGAGCCAAATCACCTCAGCACAAACACAAGAATCTTGCCGTCTTCTTCATGCACCGAGGGAAAGCCAGCCGTAAAGCACTGTTCTTGAGGGCCATCTCCGAGCTTCGTTCTTTCTCGAGCGCGTGTGTCCCTCATTTCACACTCATGCGTTCCTCCTTGCTAAGAGCTGCTTCCCCGTCCTCTCTGACCGCCTGCCTACCTCGCCCTCTTCTTCTTCCTCTCACTCACATCACGCCCATCAATCATCAGCCTCGAGGGTGTGACTTCGCCCGCCATTACCCTTGGAGGCAGGGTTTCTTCCTCCTTGGTCATGCAGCTCAGTTGTAATGGTGGTTATGGTTACAAAAACATAATTCTGTCATTGCTGGTTCCGAATACAAAAACATAGGGAAAAGTCATGGGGGTGGGGGGGCAATTACATACTGGGGGAACTTATTCTTAATCCCTGTCTAATTGACACCGCACCACCCCCTGTGTGGTGACACACAACACTTAAGCTCACAGTTTCCCAACTTAATTACATTGAGATTTCTCCAAAAGGTCTACAGACCAAAAAATACTTCAATCCTAACTTTCCTATGAAATTCCTCCATCGACCCCCATAACCATAACTATATATATATATATATATATATATATATATATATATATATATATATATATATATATATATATATATATATATACATCTTCTTCTTCTTCTTTCGGCTCGCTCCCGTTAGGGGTCGCCACAGCGGATCAACCGTCTCCATTTCGCTCTATCCTCCACATCTTCCATTGACACTCCAACCACCCGCATGTCTGCCCTCAACGTATCCATGAACCTCTTCTTTGGCCTTCCTCTTCTCCTCCTGCCTGGCGGCTCCATCTTCAACATCCTTCTCCCGATATACTCCGCTTCCCTCCTGTGCACATGTCCAAACCATCTCAATCTCGCCTCTCTCACTTTGTCTCCAAACCGTCCTACCTGCGCTGTCCCTCTAATACACTCATTCCTTATCCTGTCTATCCTCGTCACTCCCAACGAGAATCGCAGCATCTTTAACTCTGCCACCTCCAGCTCCGCTTCCTGTCTTTTTGTTAGTGCCACCGCCTCCAAACCATAAAACAGAGCTGGTCTCACGACCGTCTTATATACTTTCCCCTTCACTCTTGCAGCTACCCTTCTGTCACAAATCACTCCTGCAACTCTTCTCCACCCACTCCATCCTGCCTGCACTCTCTTTTTCACTTCTCTCCCATACTCTCCGTTACTTTGGACAGTTGATCCCAAGTATTTAAACCCATCCACCTTCCCCACCTCAACTCCTTGCAACCGCACCATACCACCACCCTCCCTCTCATTTACGCACATGTACTCCGTCTTACTCTGACTATCACTCCCCTTCTCTCCAGTGCGTACCTCCACCTCTCGAGGCTCGCCTCAGCCTGCTCCCTACTCTCCCCACAGACCATGATGTCATCCGCGAACATCATAGTCCATGGGGACTCCAGTCTGATCTCGTCCGTCAACCTGTCCATCACCATTGCAAACAGGAAAGGGCTCAGAGTCGATCCTTGGTGAAATCCCACTTTTACCTTAAACTGGTCCGTCATTCCCACTACACACCTCACCGCTGTCACACTGTCCTCATACATATCCTGCACGATCCTCACATACTTCTCCACCACTCCCGACTTCCTCATACAATGCCACAACTCCTCTCTTGGCACCCTATCATAAGCTTTCTCTAAATCCACAAACACACAATGTAACTCCTTCTGGCCTTCCCTATACTTCTCCATCAACATTCTCAAAGCAAACATCGCATCAGTGGTGCTCTTTCCTGGCATAAACCCATATTGCTGCTCACAGATCGTCACCTCTCCTCTCAACCTAGATTCCACTACTCTTTCCCACAACTTCATGGTGTGGCTTAACAACTTTATCCCTCTGTAATTTCCACAGCTCTGCTTGTCACCCTTATTCTTGAAAATCGGAACCAGTACACTTTATCTCCACTCCTCCGGCATCCTCTCACTTTCCAAGACTTCATTAAACAATCTGGTTAACAACCCCACTGCCATCTCTCCGAAGCAATTCCATGCCTCCACTGGTATACCATCTGGGCCAACCGCCTTTCCACTTCATCTTCTTCATAGCAGTCCTCACTTCATCCTTACTGATCCACCCCACTTCCAGATTCACTATCTCCACCTCTTCCAACCTTCTCTCTCTCATTTTCTTCATTCATCAGCTCCTCAAAGTACTCCATCCACCTTCTCAACACACTCTCCTCGCTCGTCAGCACGTTCCCATTTGCGTCCTTTATCACCCTAACCAGCAGCACATCCTTCCCAGCTCGGTCCCTCTGTCTTGCCAATCGGTATAAATCCTTTTCCCCTTCTTTTGTATCCAACTTCTCATACAGCTCGTCATATGCCTTTTCTTGGCCTTTGCCACCTCTCTTTTTGCCTTTCGTCGCCACTCCTTGTACTCCTGCCTATTTTCTTCATCTCTCTGACTATCCCACTTCTTTTTTGCCAACCCCTTCTTCCTTGTACTTTCCTGCACTTCCTCATTCTACCAGCAAGTCTCCTTATCTTATACCAAGTCACACCAAGTACCTTCCTAGCTATCTCCCTCACAACTTCTGCTGTCGTTGCCCAATCATCCCACCCATCTTTACCACCATCCAACGCCTGTCTCACCTCCTCCCTAAATTTCACGCAACAGTCTTCCTCCTTCAGCTTCCACCATCTGGTCCTTGGTTCAGCCCTCACTCTCTTCCTCAACCTCACCTCTAAAGTCATCCTACAGACCACCAATCGATGCTATCGAGCTACACTCTCCCCTGCCACCACCTTACAGTCACTCATCTCTTTCAGGTTGCATCTCCTGCTTAAGATGTAATCCACCTGTGTGCACTTTCCTCCACTCTTGTATGTCACCCTGTGTTCCTCCTTCTTCTTGAAATACGTATTTACCACTGCTATTTCCATTATTTTTGCAAACTCTACCACCATTTGCCCTTCCACATTTCTCTTGTTGAGACTGTACCTACCCATCACCTCCTCATCCTCTTTATTCCCTTCCCCAACATGCCC
>NC_140965.1:35865729-35940729 GCF_056783735.1 Eptatretus burgeri
TTGTCTGTGTGTGTGTGAATAAAATGCTTGCTTGTTGAACTGTTCCCGCTCTGCTGTGTCTCTTTTCCTTTTTTATTGACCCTCCACCTTGCATCACGTAACGGGTTCGTAGTGGGTGCAACATCCCGGTAATTGGAACCGTCAAGGCTGAAGATAACACCGCTTGGTTATCACTGTAGCACGGAACGGACCGCTTAAGCGGTTCGTGTCTGGAGTCGGCCTGTGGCGTGGTACGATCGCCCGGTCGACCATTCGCGCAGGTACTTAGGTAGATCGAATTTGGCGAGCAACCCTATCCTGCGCGGATGGGCAATTGGCACGATTGTGGTGAGGTTAAACCCCCACCCGTGACTAGCTCCCGGCATTGTTCCGAGAGGGTCACTACCGGCTACCCGGAGGCTTGGGTTTGAGGATCGCTTGAGGATGGGAGCTCTGCACTGGGCCACGCAATGAGAGGGTGTAGGGCAGCCCGGAATCATTTCGAAACCCAATCCTTATCCCTGTGTCGTAAGAGGCGACCAGGATTGCGTCAGGAAGGGCATCCGGCGTAAAACCTATGCCAAATCAGTATGCGGATCATAACGGATGATCCGCTGTGGCGACCCCGAATGGGAGCAGCCGAAAGACGAACAACAACATGTGTATATATATATATATGTATTTCTACAATATACTCACATGGATATATTGTAGTGTTGGCTGGCTGAGTTCGTTATACAGAGTAAAGGATGGCAAATTACCAGTGCAAAGGTGGTGCGCACAGACTACATGATGCTTTGTGTATCGTCGCAGCAGGGTAATTTTGTAATTCAGAAATCAAGCATTTGTTTTCTTGATAGCTCTGGGTCACAATCATGAAAAACAGAATGGAATGATCAAGGGTGATGGTGGTGCAGCTGCATGTACTATATATATATATATATATATATATATATATATATATATATATATATATATATATGTATGTATGTATGTATGTATGTATATATATATATATATATATATATATATATATATATATATATATATATATATATATATATATATCCATCTATTGGGACCATACTCTGTGCAAAACATTGTTGCTGCCTAAGTAGTCTCCTTGGCTATTGGACACAATCCTGGATGGGTCACCACTCCGACACAGGAATCAGCAAGCTGGCACTTATTTTGCTGACCTCAGAAGGATAGCAGGCAGAGTCAACCACACCTGGTATTAATTCAACAGCGAAGTGGGATTTGAACTCACGATCCTAGGATCCCCTCAGATCTCCAGCCCACCACCCTAACCATTAAACCAACACCAGGCATATACATATAATTGCAGCTGCAATTATATGTTTGAATACATTCTCGTTCTTTTACTAAATCTTATATATTATTTCCGAGTTTGTGATTTTGTGTCACGCTATCTTCGACTTTGTTCTGCGCTCGAGTAACGTGATATTCGGCTTACATTATCTCAAAGACCATATGAGGTGCATGGTACAAATAAAAGTAAATAAAATGGTTCTGAAACAGTGAAATCGTATTCACTTACTGCATTAAAGTAAAATTACTACTGATACTCTGCGCATCAGTTCCTTTCTCAAACACACCCACCCAAACATGTCGTGCACAGCGCGGGTTATGCTGGTCTTATATTAATTCCTTTCCAAGGAACTTCAACACAGGAGGCCATTCGGCCCATCAAAGCCTGCACAATGGTCACCAACCTATGTTTGTTTGTCTATCCTTTTTACATGCTATACTTCAAGAAAGGAAGCAGCATGTACAATTGTAAATTTTGGTATGACTTGTCTGGGGTTTGAACCACCACCAATATCACAAAAACTTTGAAAGATATTTGTAGAGAACAAAGTGCATAAGCATGTTTTCGTGTGTTTCAAGATAAAGACTGCTCATTAAAAATGCTATTTACCTGCCAACACCGAGCTCACTGTTATGGAGATGTAGCTGCCTGCAACAAGGCGAGATGCTCCAAACATTTCTGCTGCTTGCTGTAGGAAGCTGCGAACAAATTAGTGAAGGTCATACAGAGATGAAAGTGACAGGTTGTGTCGTTTTGAAGCTGGCATGTGTGCTGGCACTTAGCACACATGGATATATTGTAGTGTTGGCTGGCTGAGTTCGTTATACAGAGCAAAGGATGGCAAATTACCAGTGCAAAGGTGGTGTGCTCAAACTACATGATGCTTTGTGTATAAATCATGATATATATTCTGAGCATGAAAGGTGGTATATAATAAAATAAAAATATGTTGGGTGGATGCAGGTGTTGCATCAAACTGATGTTCGTCTATTATGCTTGGTGTGAGGTGCAGGCTGCAGTCAGCAGGTTGCCACGTTAATGTGAATTTCAAGTCAATATTCTCACTCAGCCTGAAAGAAAACAGTTGTGAAGAGGCAGATGAGCAGGATGTAGAACATGGAATGAGTGAGTTGCATGTCACCCATGGCTGATAGCAAGACCAAAGCCATAACGCCACGCGTGCAGAAGGCAGTCACTGAGCCTGAAAGTCAAATGAAGAAACACTAGGCTCGAAATCTGTTATAATGCAACCAAGTATTGAACACATCAGATACAGTCTTTTTTCCTCATTTCTTAAACTGCAGAAAATACATCTCATTAACTTGAACTGAAATACCACATTCATTAATTTTCCATCGAAGGCTTATTTTGCAAACCTCAAGTAAACACATAGCTTAATACTTTAAATGCTCTCATTATTAATTGTTATTTATTCTTGGAAATTCTGACAATCTCCATGCAATTAGCAAACAAAGTCACATGGGTTATGCTGTGGGCGCAAAAAGAATCATTGTAAAATAAGGGTCCATGTCATAATATCTTCAATTAATTTAAATTCTATTCCACAACCTAAACAGACAATTCAAAACTTAGTCAGAAACAGAGAGACAATATTACAATGACCACTTACATGTAGAATAACAATTAGATCCGAATTGTGTCATTGGAATTGTAATGAGCAGAGATCAAGACAATCAGCGTTGCTTGTGGGGACACCGACAAAATATTAAATAGGAAGATCATCAAATCATAATACTTTTGCACTAACAAAAAAGCCAAATACATTTTAAAGCATATTTGTCTGATAGAATGCTAATGGTTGTTTGAAGTCCACAAATGCATATAAATGGCTTAATATTCCTTTCAGGAGATGAAAGGATCTCATGTGACTGCCCTCTGCTGGTACTCCACCACAAAGGTGGTTCTTATCATCAAAACAACTCCACTGAAAATCAAATGAACAATTCCCAATATCAATTTTGAGCATAAACCCAACTGGTGTATGTTGACACCTTAAAAACAATTTAAACGAGAATGGCACTGGGTAGCGTGCATACTGCCATCAAGCTGAACATTTTACGTGTTGTAATCCTACTGATCGGCTGGATCTGCATCCGGACCTTAACCAAATCCCAATTGGCTTGTTCTTGTAACCTAACCAACTCATCCACCTAGTTTTGTCAAAATCCGTCCACAACTTTTTGAAATATCATGCTAAACATCGTTTTTGGCACAATCTCTCAATGGTGAAAAATCATCAAAATAATTAAAAAAATTTCTCCTATCCTGATCCAGATCCGGATCTTCACGAAAATGGAGTGAATTATCCTGGTCTCACACCTAACCTGTCCACCATATTTTGTCTGAATCCGTCTATAGTCCAGCAGATAACCATCATATTTTAGAGAAATTGTTCAAATCGTGAAAGGAGCAACAAAATTGGTGCATAAGTACTTTATGATATGTACATTCAAATAAAAGCAAAACCCACCTGGAATCTTGTATGTGATAAGATAAAATGGCTTTTTGAAATGTATGACAGTATGATGGATATTTTTGCAAATTAACAAAATTAGAAGAGTATTTAATAAATCGTAAAGTTGAAAGATGTTTTAATAATCAAATTATGTAATTTAGGTCATACCAGGTAGTGCACAATTAGATAATCTTACAGTAGAACCGACATAAATTGAGACAACGCCTGGTCTGAATGGGTACGTAGCATCTGACATTATATCTCACACCATTATACATGACTTAAAATGATGACACGACAATATTTTTAATACTAAAGGCCCGGTCACACCTTGACGTTTTAGCCAACGTATGCCGATTTTTGAATTTTTTTTCTAAAACGCTGGCACACGTTGAATACGTTATGGATAAGTTTTGATAACATTGAGAGCACGCTGAAAAACACTGCCATACGTCGTTGTACGTTGGCTTTAAACGTTGTACTTTTTGGTTGTCCTCAAATTTTTTCATGCATGAAATTTCACGACGTATGCCGGCGTATGACTCACACATTCCGCTACGCTGGCCACAAGTTGTATGCACGGTCTGCGATCGTTGTCAGACGTCAACACATGCTACTTGTAAGTTAATCATAAGTTGAGACACGCCGAGGTAATGTTTAACGTACCCGAAACTTATTTCTAACCTATGATTAACGTGTTGTTGGCACATTACGCAATCGTTGCCACACATCGACAGACGCTACTTTTAAGTTACTCATAGGCTGAAAGACGTCGGTATAATGGATCGTCCTTGTGTTAGCGTCCACGGCCATGGCCAGGACACTTATTTGCAGCATTCTTCAAACTTTTCTTCGGCATGACGAGGATGTTCACACTTCGATGTCTAGCTTGGCTATGATTCCAATTGTCCATCGGCAGCGTCTATTTAAAATAGTCGAGTTTGAGCGTTTTAACACGTTCAGAAGAAACGCTTCAAATTTCCAAGCCCCAGCGTCAAAAAACAAAGGCGAGTGACAGCAATTTAAATCGTTCATTGTAAACAATGAAAATAGCTGAGTGGTACCGTTTAAAAGTCGTTGAGTGTAAAAAAATCCAATCGTTGAGCGCAAGCGTCTACTTTCAATAGTGGAGATGCAGCCATTTAAATCGTTGAGTTTATCATTTAAATCGTTAAATCGTTAAACGCAAGGACGATCCATCATAACCCACACCCTCCCCTCACACTCACCTACTACTGCCAACATGAACAAACTACTACTAATACTAATACTAATACTGATACTGATACTGATACTGTTACTGCTGACATGGACATCGACTCAAAAAGGACTCGAAAACACTGTTGGGTTCCCCTTTTATGAGCAGCATTTTTATATACCAATTCCCAAAACCGCTGGGAACACGTCTTTATATGGCAGTTGTAAGTTAGAAACACGTTCATTTATTTTTTTTTTTGTCGACCGGAAGACGTCATTGGAATACATCTACATACGTCGATGTGTGTTGGGACTACGTAAAGAATTGGTTCAAAGCACGTCAAACATAAGTTAGAAATAAGTTTCGCGTAAAAAACACATTACCGCGACGTGTTTCGACTTATGAGTAGCTTATAAGTAGCCTTTGTGGACGTGTGTAAGCGTCCACATATCGTGTGTAAAACTTATCCCCATCGCATGCGGAACGTGTGTCATACGCCGAGTACGTCGTAAAATTTTGAACATGTTTAAAATTTCTTGACGTACTCTACTTACTACGACATATGATAGCGTGCTTTAGCGTTCTACTCACGTATACCAAACTTAGTCATACCGTATTTGACGTGCCCCAACGTTTTAGACACATTTTTCTTAGGTCGGCATACGCTGGCAAGATCGCCAAGGTGTGACCGCGATGTTGACACTTCCATTTCTACGGCAGTTATGATTCGAATCGTTGTGCGTCAGCCTTTTAATAGGTTACGTCACGACATCGTCGGCGATGCGTGCAACGCGCTATGCCTAAGTTAGACTATCGTTGGGCATCGGTTGTGTAGGCCGACAACAGGTTCAGCATTCGTTGGTATAAGTTATCTATAACACAACGAAACGTTCTGTGTCTGTTACCAATGCGTTATACATAAGACCAAGTCGCTATGAATACGTCTGAATCTTAAAAAAAAAACATCAAAAGTTCAACGTAAGCCAGCGTTTTACATACATTTTAATACGTTGCCATCGCTGGCTAAAACGTCAAGGTGTGACCGGGCCTTTAGCCATTTCATTTCGTTACTTCAATTAATGCCCATTTTAGAATGTTCTTTTGTATCTAAATATGGTGAAATATTAAAGGAATATAATTTTAATCACACCATATAGATCAAGACATTTGTCATTGCCTTTTATTTGATACACAGTGCCTTCAGAAAGTATTCCTTGACTTTTTTTATATTTTGTTGTGTTACAGCCTGAATTTCAAATGGATTAAATTGAGATTTTTTTGTCACTGACCTACAGCATGTAATACCCCATAATATTAAAGTGGAGTTTTTTTTGAGAATTTTTTACAAATTAATTAAAATGAAAAGCTAAAATGACTTGCGTCAACAATATTCAACCCCTTTGCTACGTGACTCCAAATTGAGCTCAGGTGTATCCAATTTCCTTTGATCATCTTTGGGATGTCTACAACTGGAATGGTGTCCACCTGTGGCCAATTCAATTTATTGGACATGGTTTAGAAAGAAACAAACCTTTCTATATCAGGTCCCACAGTTGACAGTGCATGTCAGAGCAGAAACAACCATGAAGTCCAAGGAACTGTCCGTAGAACTCTGAGATAGAATTGTGAGGAGGCATAGATCTGAGGAAGGGTATAAAACAATTTCTAGAATGTTGAAAGTTTCCAGGAGCATCATTAGGAAATGGAAAGACCAAACTGAGCAACCAGGCAAGAAGGACCTTTGACAGGGAGGTGACCCAGAACCCAATGACAGAACTACAGAGTTCCTTGGTTGAGATGGGAGAACCAACCGAAAGGACAACAGTTTCTGCAGCACTTCAGAAATATAGGCTTTATGAGAGAGTGGCCAGTCGGAAGCCACTTCTGATAAAAAGGCACATGACAGCACACCTGGAGCTTGCAAAAAGGCACGTGAGACTCTGAGGGAATGAGGAAAAAGATTCTGTGGTCTGATTAGACGAAAATTTAACTCTTTGACTTGAATGCAAAGTACTATGTCTGGCGGAAACCGAGCACAGCTCATCACCCATCTAGCACCATTTCTACTGTGAAGCATGCTGGTGGCAGCATCATGCTAAGAGTGTGATTTTTGTAAGGATAGAGGAAACAATGAATGGAGCCAAATACAGGCAAACTGCTTCAGAGTGCTAAAAACCTTAGACTGCGGCAAAGATTGACGTTCCAACTGGACAATGGCCACAAGCATACAGCCAAAGCAACACTGGAATGTCTTCAGAAAAATAATGTGAAAGTCCTTGATTGGCCCAGACAAAGCCCAGACTTGAATCCAATTGAGAATCTGTGGAAAGACTTGAAGATTGCTGTTCACCGACGCTCCCCACCCAAATTGACAGAGCTTGAGCAAATCTGTAAGAAAGAATGGGAGAAAATCCCCAAATACAGATGTGCAAAACTTTGGAACATTTGAAGACTCGAAGCTGGAATCGCTGCCAACGGCACTTCTACAAAGTATTGACTCAGGGGGCTGAATACTTATGTAAATTAGATATGTATTTCTGTCTGTCATTTTCAATATATTTAAAAAAAATTCGAAAACATGTTTTCACTTTGTCAACATGGGGCATTTTGTAGAGATCGGTGACTTTTTTCTTTTAATTTCGTCCATTTCAAATTCAGGCAGTAACAATAAAAAGTGAAAAAGTCAAGGGGTGTGAATACTTTCTGAAGGACTGCATGGCTATTGCATTTAGAGCTTATGGTTATGCAATATATAGGTTCTATTCGCAAAGGAAAATTTTCGCTGGATGTGCAAACAATTGCCCAACTTGTTCCATGTTTTTTTTTTTTTTTTTGCCATGGATCAATGCAACTATGCCCGATGGGTTCCAGCATACATATGAGATATGCTGGTACTCCCATTGAAACATCCCAATGTTTATGAACAGTTGCAGCATGGTAATTTTGTAATCCAGAAATCAAAGCATTTGTTTTCATTGATAGCTCTGGATCACAATCATGAAAAACAGAATGGAATGATCAAAGTTGATGGTGGTGCAGTTGGCTTGACTGAGTATCCTGCAGCTCCACAGCACTGGATGATATCAGGGCCTGAGAAAGCATGAGTATTGACAGAGTTTGAGGCTACCTTCATGAAGACCAATGTGGAGGATTTAGGCCATCACGAACATGTTCTTGGTGTTCAACATTCCTTTGCTAAGGATGTCAATGAATTTGTGGCCACCATCGAGGAAATGGGAAATGAAGACATCGTCGGTGCCACTGCTCTTGACAAGGGTGGATTTGTGCCATGCCATCAGGAGGGAGGCGATACACAAGTCTTGCTTCACGCAGCTCATGCAGAGAAGAAAGGACAGAGCCGAGTGATGATAAGAACTGTTGAAAGAGATGTTGTAGATCCTTGTCTCTCCAAAATGACAAAACTCATGTCCTGTCTGCTGGTATATGGATATATACACACATATCTCCATATGTGCAGTGTGACGAGCACTCCCCCGATCTCCAATGGACATGTCCATTGGAGATTGGGGAGTGCTCATCATGCGAAACATAATATGTCGATTTACCCGCCGATCACACCACATGCCTTCTGGTTGAATCGATTGTATTAGCGGGCACAATCGTCTGGGTGGCAGGCGGATGGTTTGCAGATTATGAGGTTTCATCATGCGAGACATAATCTGTGGTGATTTGTATATATATATATACATATATATATATATATATATATATATATATATATATATATATATATATATATATATATATATATATATATATATATATACATATATACAGTAGACTAGGTGTAAGTCGGCAGCGTGTAACTCGTCACTTCGCCTAAGTCGGCAGCGTCAAAAAGTCCCGAATTTATTTCATGTTAAATCCCTTTGAATAAAGGGTCATCCCTCTGTAAGTCGTCATCTCTAAGTCGTCACTTCGTCGAAGTCGTCAGATGTTGTCCATTCCCACGTAATGGAAACTCAAGTAAATTACCACTCCGAACTCGTCACATGGAACTGCTGTCTCATGAGAAGCCCGATTTCATGGAATCGTGATGCTTGCTCATTGGTGTACACCGCCAGTGATAGGCTATTTATAACTGCGTACACACGTTGATCGCACTGCAGGCAGGACAATGGCGACTAAGCGTAAGATTACAACTAAAACCTACAAAGAAAAATACGACATTATCCAGTTTTGCGAGGCAAGTCCACTGATGAAGAAAACAGACATAGCTGAGAAGTTTGACATCAAACGGCAGACATCGAACGATATCTTGAAGAATAAGGGAAAGACATTTGGACAAGTGGAGAAGATCGTGAGGCCGGTGGGAAGTGTGAAATGCGTGAAATGTGTGTCCTTTGAAGATGTCGATGACGCGCTCATCATCTGGTTTCGGCAAATGTCGGCTCAGCCAAATATTCGGTTTCGGCCAATTCGGCCAAATACTCGGCCGATACTGTCTTTTGGTGGAGGATTGCCCAGCCAGCATCATGGAATACAATGACCGGTTTGAATCCTTTCTCATGCACCAGATGCCCAAGAGTTTGAGGCATTCAAACATAACGGATTACTTCGCCAAGAAGTAAAGGATCGATCGAGCTTCCTGTTGAAGTCCGGTCATGGTTTTATATTGGCTTGTTTTGTACATTACTGCACTCACTTACACATAGGCATTGAGTGGTAATCATCACCACGATGACTGTGTGTCATGTAATTTGTCACCATACCATCAACGATGGTATACGAGTTGTCTTACAGAGTTGTTCATTATCTTTACTTTTGATAAACTGATTCATGAATTCCATCTTTGCTTGATCACTTTGCAACTCACCAACTCACCCCCACCTATGCCCCGAGGATTGTGTTTTCCTTTTGGTACAATAGCCGGCTCTCACACATATGTGTCCAGGCCACGCGCGACTTCATCCTTCACCCCACAGTCATCATGAATTTTCGCTTACGCGTAAGTCGTCACATTTCTAAGTCGTCACTTTTTTCTCAGTGCCACTTACGCCTAGTCTATTGTATATAAATATATATATATATATATATATATATATATATATATGTGTGTATATATATATATATATATATATATGTGTGTATATATATATATATATATATATATATATATATATATATATATATATATATATATATATATATATATATATATATATATATATATATATATATATATATATACACATATATATATATATATATATATATATATATATATATATATATACATATATATATATAAATATATATATACACACATATATATATATATATATATATATATATATATATATATATATATATATATATATATATATATATATATATGCATATAGATGATGTACTTGAGAGAAATGCTGTTTATTATTTACCAAGGTACGTGCGCAAGGAGCATGGCAACACCAGGAACATATGCTGGGAGGGTGCTGCCACTGCCTGAGATGGTTTTATCACCCCCTTATGTACTCGGTTTCATCTTTGGAAAAATGTTTATCTCACATTTTGTCCTTTAAACCTCACCAGCTGCAAGCAGTTGGCTCATTTCATTAAAAGAATGGTGAAATATAAGTAGAGATAAAGAGGAAATAACGGTTCACTCCCTCGCCTTGCTCCCACAATGCTCCTCTGGATTACTCAAGGTCAATCATAATAATTTTTCTGCATACACTGTTCTAATTGTCCTTTTTCCCCAAGCAGCCAGCCAAGAGTATAGTTTGATTAACACCAAGCCTGCAAAAACATAATGACTTGGAAAAGCAAAGCTAATAGAAAAAGGTACGATTCCCGACATATATATATTTTTTATACATATATATATATATATATATATATATTGTTGCGGATTCGCGCCCGCCGGCGTGCTGGTGGCCACGTAACTCGAATCGCGGCACGTCGCCCACCGGACGGACAATCCCGTCGAGACCCTCTCGGACTAACGCCGGGAACTAGTCACGGGTGGGCCTTTCGGCCTCACCACGATCGTGCCAATCGTCCCCCCGCGTGGGATAGGGTTGTTCGCCAAATTCGACCTACCTAAGTACCCACACGGAGGGTAGACCGGGCGATCCCACCTCGCCGCAGGTCGACTTCGGACACGGGCCACTTTAAGCGACCCGTTCCATACTATCGGGATAACCGAGCAGTGTTATCGTCAACCTCGACGGTTCCGATTAATTATCGGGCGTATTTAGCCCACGACCAACCCTTTACGTGAAGTAAGATGGAGATTCAATTAAAGAAAAGACGAAGCGAAACGGGAGAAACAGTTCAACATTAAGCACATTTATTCCGCGGCAAACGGAAAGCACACATATACAATTACCACAATTATGCACCAAAAGCAAATGTAACAAAAGAAGAAACAACAATTACGCACCAAAAGCAATTGCAACAAAAGAAACACAATGCAGATCTACTACCGACTATGCGAGCACACGGCAACACTTACACAGTTTTACTTCACAGACGGCGCCGACAACACATATACTCCAAAGCAAAAGAAAAAGGGGCCACCCTCAACGATAAGGGGGCAGACGGGCCTGGGGCCGAGACCGCGTCGAGCCTACCCGTCTGGTGATGAGCCGCAAAATGGCGGCGGCGCCGCGACTCCGCGGGCCTCGCCGGCACTGCCTGGAATGGGGTGGGAACGGGGCCCCCTTCTCACATAATCTCAGCGCGGGGCGAAACAGGGGGGGGTTGTTGATGCTCGGGGGAAAGAGGATATCTGGCTGGCTTGGGTCCCGCGATGAGCGACGCCAATGCGACCTCGACCGCGTTCCCGGCCTCCCCTCTCCGCAGCTCCCCGACTCTGACACGAGCGCAGACCTCCACAAAGCTCCTTGGCTTCTCCAGACTCTCCGGACCCCGACAGACACTCTCTCGACTGATTTCGCCACCGCCACAACTCTCCAACTCTTCCCTCTTCTCAACTCTATCAAATTCGCCCCGCGCTCGGTGCTTTATAGTCCGACAGGAGAAATCATATGCAGATTTTTGGATCAGGATCGGCTCGGGGGCGGAGCCATGCTCGCCCATTGGACGGAGGAAAAGTGGGCGTGAATCATTCCTGATCCCCGAATCTGCATATATTGATTATACTCCGACGCGCCTGGAGGCGGGGCCAAATCGCCCCACGCTCGCTGATAGGACGGAACAGAAGTGGGCGTGAATCATTCTTGATCCGATTTCTCGGGAAGGCCGCTTTTTGCACCCCCTGCTCGGTGCGCGCCCTGTACGAGTCCAGGATCGGTGCCCACAAGCGGCGCGGGAATGGCGGTGATGCGATGGTTGCGAGAGCGAGTTGTGACGGTAAAGGTCGTGGCTGTTGGCGTTGTTGTTGTTGTGAAGCGGCGTTGCAGTTGGTGGTTGTTGTGTGAAAGCGGTTGTTGAGACGTGGTTGGCTCAAAATAAAGATAGAACAGAAAAACGGCTATCTTGAAGGGTCGCAGCCCGAATGAATGACATTTATTCCCTCTAAACAACGGGTTTGGGGCTAACTACACATATACTTCCAGAGATATCTCACCTACGGGACCTGAATGGTGGTTTGCGAATTTCCTCAACCACAAAACTACCCCCGCCCCTTTTTACAGACTCGACCCGAGTCGTCAAATTTTCGTGTGCCATCATGTGTAGTTCTCCCCTAGTACATTTTACCTACAGATCCCTGAGTGCGACATTCATGGTATTCGTGTCCCCAAAATAAATAACCTGAGGGCTGACTAACTACCTAAACAAACCCACTCACACGGACGACTTAAATAAAATTGCCGGCACTAAGACAGACATGCCGGGGGCGCACTCATATGTACAGTACATCTTAACCTTAACTTACAAATTTTACACTAAACCATGGCCCAGGATCAATGAACTCTGCAAAAAGAAAGCAGTTAGCAGGGAGCCAGGCTGCTCGCATGCAGTCTCTGGCTCAAACAATGCAGGTGACGGGGAATGTGGCCGGCTGCTCACTCGCAGTCCAAGGCCTTCCCTTTTTAAATGAACGCAGTGAACCACAACGGTGCATGGGCTGCACAAACGCAGTCTCCGTGCCAGCGCAAGTGGCAAACGCAATGAACACAACGAATGGATGGATGAATGGATGGACGCAAACACGGTGCACAGGCCGCCACTGCAGGCCCGTGTTGTAGCTGCCAACAGGGCAGTTCTCGCAGCTTGCAAACTGTTGCTTTCTGATCCTGGCACACATGGCAATGAACAGGGGGGGGGGGCAAAGCAAAAATTGAACGGGGCTGGTGAACAGGGGCAGTGGGCATGGCATGGCAAAGGTGATCAGGCAAACACAGCCTGCAGAACAAGGCCGCTGCAGGCAAACACAGCCGGCAGATGAACTGGCCGGCACAGGCCTTGCAGAAAACAGCTGCAGACGATCCGGCCGGTACAGGCCTTGCAGCACAGCAGCTGCAGCCGATCCAGCCGGCACAGGCCTTGCAGCAAAACAACAGCTGCCGATGAAGCTGGCCAGCCTTCGCCGTTCAGTGGAGGTTGGTGGAGGGAGTGCGGTGGTGCTGGCCACTCGTAAGGCGGGCTCGGACCTACTCTACGGTCTCCCTCCCAACCTATCGCCTTTGCCTGTCACTGTCTATACCCACTCCCTTAATTTGTCAAACCCCAATTTAGCCCCAACTTATTTTTTTATTTTTACTTCCCCACTATAAATCGTCCCCTAACCCCCTGTACTGTCCTTGTTCGGCTAACCTATCCTGTCACCTAGCCTTCTCCCAACCCCTACGTTCCCTTCCCGGAGGGGAATAAGGGAGAGCTCGCGTCCTGTGTCGAGGCCCAACGAAGCCTCAGAATGGCCTCCCCAGAGTTCAGCGATCTATAACCAAAGTGGGTCCAGCGGCCCACAATGAGAGCGAGGGGATGGATGGTGCGGAGGGGTACACTTCCTAATCTACCCTATCCATTTAACTGTTAAACTACCCCGGGGCTTTCAACAAGCGCCTCTCGCTTAAACTATTGGTTCTAGCAACCCAGATTCCCGTCGCCTGTGTTGGTGTCCTCACAATTTCGGGCCTCGCCCCCCAATTTTCTCTCCGTGCCCTCACACGGTCTCATGGCTGGGACGCGTGGCTCCCTTTGGCAGGCACGACCCTCTGCCGAATCTCCAGCTATGGCACCCCTGGGCACTACACTGCCTCCGAGCCTACCAGCTCCCTAAACACCGGGGAGTGCCCCCCATGGCACCTCCCCTGAAACGCACACGTGGCAGGCTGGCTTCCCGGGCCCCTTTCCGAGGGTCACCCGTGCCCACAACACTGCCCACGCGGCTCATGGTGCCCCGGGCCCCCGCACCAAGCAGACGCACCCGTGCCCACTACGCTATCCCGGCCCCCCATGGGCCCTTGGCCTACTACGGCCGACTAGCCTGGTGCCCGGGGTACAAACTCAGCGATACTCACCTTTCGCAGCCATGCTCCCAGCCCGTCAACAGGGCTCCTGCACCCCTCCAAATGGGTATCGAGCCTACTTTCCCACCAACAACAAAACGACTTCCATTTTTCAATTTGACTAACCCAGCTAACTCACTCTACACTGACCCCGGGGTCCCTTGGGCGGGAGTCACTCCTCCCCCCAATCACTCATCGTACCATGCATTCCCCATTTGCTCCACTCCCACAGACCCGCTGGCCTCACTCACTCAACAAGCACATGCTTCCACTTCACTCACCAACTCTTCAACACACTCACCGCAGAACTCTGCCATCCTTCTATCTGCATCCCCTAACTAACTCGTGCTCCCACGTCGTCCCTTAAACTATAACATGTTCCATTTAAACTACGTAGCTAAGCTACGTCCCCACTACACATCCAAATTCTGTCTCTGTCTCCAAAATAATCCCATACTCCATTTTCCCAACCTAAATCTGACTAACAATCCCTCTAACTAATCCATTCCACGGGCCCCATGAGGACTTACCCCTGCCCCATGGAGCCGGTCTAGCTAAGCTAACCCTTCCCCCTTACTAGTTTCATCCTGTGCACAGGTAAGGGGGTCTTCCACCCCTTGCCCGGGAATCCTGTGCACCCGAAAGTGAGGCTTGCTTTTTTTTTTCACATGCGCAGCACCAGCGCGGCAACTCACAGCTCGCGCACTTTGCACCTGCCCGTGACCTCATGCAGCTGCACGTGTACCTCGTCCCTCCTTGGACGGTACCATCCGGCAGGGATACCCCTCCTGCCGGATTCCAACCCCACGTGCAGCCATGACGTCACCGAGCGCATAAAAAAAACACAAGCCACACGTCTCGAGGGGTTCCCCACGCGAACACATGAGCTTTGCCCATTGGAGCTTAACACACACGATCGCGTGGAGAACCCGTCCGGTCCAAATCCATAATCCTGCCAAAACTTTATCCGTCCGCGGAATCGGCAAATCCACCGCGTGCGTTTCCGGACCGGGACTTCATTTCCGCAAGCGAGCACGTGGGGGCCTCGTGCGTTGCACAGCACGGACCTCGCGCTCGCTGCTGGGTGAACCCGGCACGGTCCTCGAAACAGCTACAGCCGCTACCCGGCTTTTGTCTCTCAATCGTCGTTGTCGTCTCCATTCGACCCACGCACACCTGCGTGTTACGACGCTAACACTCCATTCCATTACACTCACACCGGGAGACGCGGTTGCATGCTCACACATGCCGACCGACATCTCCCTCACATACCGCTCTCTCAAACACACGGTCTCCCTTCCACTCGGCCGTTCACTCACGCATGCCACCTCCCTCGCACAGGTGGCTCCACTCACTCGCGGCCTTCCACTCACTCGTGCCATTTCCCTCACACAAACCATACCACTCACACACGCGGGGGCACTCATCCGCGGTGCCTCACTCATACACCGTGCCTCACACACATGCGGGGGCACTCATCCGCGGTGCCTCACTCATTCACTGTGCCTCACTCACACACGCGGGGGCACTCAACCGCGGTGTTTCACTCACACACGGCGCGCTGGGAAGCACGCCCTTCTGCACACTTACCACCACACCACTCACACACGGGGTCGCTTCCGCACACGGGGTCTTTGTCACCACCCGGTCGCTCTCACACACGCCCTTGCACCCGCGCTATGCGTGCGTTGCAGCACGCATTTCGCCACACTCGTGAACACACACCTCGACACCACACACACCGGGACAACCACACTAGGGATTCGTGTCCCCACAAGGGTCTCCGGGGCCTCTACACCCCCCAAGCTCTCCGTGCACCTGTCCACAGCACTCCTCCCCTCGACCTCGCAAAGCACGACCGAACCCACCTGGTCGTGACTCGCCTCACGGGGGCATACTCCCTCCCCTCGTTCCTGGAGGAGGCCATCCCGCTGCTCGCACTGGGTCTCCACCCAGTCCACCAGCTCACCCCCATTGTCCTCCACTACCTCCGTGTGTGTGTGTGCGTCTCTATCCCCGTCTTCATCGTGTAGTCTTCCCTCTATCGTTCCCATCTCCCGTGTCTCTGCCAACTCAGTCACCTCCTCACCCTTTACCTCCCTTGTCTCAACTATTATTTCCGTCTCTTCCCTTGTTATCTCCCTCGTGCACGTCTCCGTCACCCCAATTAGTTTTTCCCTCTCGGTCACCGTCACTCTTCTCGCCCAACACGTCCCCTGAATTATTTTCTCCTTACCAGCCTCCACCGCGGGCCCGACAGCCGTTGCACTCCCTCCCAGCTCATTCGCTCTCACACGTGGAGTCGCCATTTTAAACTCCCTGGTAACGGCCTTCATGCCCGCCTGCAGGCTTCGGCCCATGTTCTGCGTCTCACCCCGCAGCTCTTTCATTTCTTCCTTCATTTTGAGTGCGTTTGTTTCCATATTCACCTTCACTTCGTTTGTGTTTGTATCCATCTTTTCGTTCATGCGTTTTATTTCGTTTGTGTTTGTATCCATTTTTGTTTTCACTTCGTTCATTTTCTTGTTCATGCCTTTTATTTCGTTTTTTATTTCGTTTGTGTTTGTATCCATCTTTTCGTTCATGCCTTTTATTTCGTTTTTCATTTCATTTGTGTTTGTATCCATTTTCGTTCTCATTTCCGCATGCATTTGTTGCGCATCCGCATTCATCTTTGCCAGCATGGTGAATAGCTGGGTCATGTCGGGTGCGTTTGGGTGAGCCGTTTCGGCAGGGATCGGGGAAGGGTTTTGGTGGAGAGGGGGAGGGGAGGTGTCATACACCGCGGCCGCCGCCGCACCTATTTCGGGCTCTGGGTTCAGTTGGGGGAGTTCGTGTTCCTGCACAACCAACATTTCCTGCATGGGGTTTTCATCCTGGACCATGGATTCTACACATTCTAAATCCATTTCTAATACCCCCGGCTCCCGCTCGCCTTGAGACGCCATCTTATTTCTCGTAAAGGGTTAATTTAAATCGCTCGTAATTTGCAGGGAATCGGGGGTCGCTCCTCTCACCCCTGGACCGATTCCCGTGAATTTAGCTGGAGACAGGAGAGCCTGTTTTCCCGCTCTCCGACACCAGTGCCGCGAGGAGGGGGATGGGTTTCTGTCCCACTCCTGACAACAGTGTTGCGGATTCGCGCCCGCCGGCGTGCTGGTGGCCACGTAACTCGAATCGCGGCACGTCGCCCACCGGACGGACAATCCCGTCGTGACCCTCTCGGACTAACGCCGGGAACTAGTCACGGGTGGGCCTTTCGGACTCACCACGATCGTGCCAATCGGCCCCCCGCGTGGGATAGGGTTGTTCGCCAAATTCAACCTACCTAAGTACCCACACGGAGGGTAGACCGGGCGATCGCACCTCGCCGCAGGTCGACTTCGGACACGGGCCACTTTAAGCGACCCGTTCCGTACTATCGGGATAACCAAGCGGTGTTATCGTCAACCTCGACGGTTCCGATTAATTATCGGGCGTATTTAGCCCACGACCAACCCTTTACGTGAAGTAAGATGGAGATTCAATTAAAGAAAAGACGAAGCGAAACGGGAGAAACAGTTCAACATAAAGCACATTTATTCCGCGGCAAACGGAAAGCACACATATACAATTACCACAATTATGCACCAAAAGCAAATGTAACAAAAGAAGAAACAACAATTACGCACCAAAAGCAATTGCAACAAAAGAAACACAATGCAGATCTACTACCGACTACGCGTACACGGCAACACTTACACAGTTTTACTTCACAGACGGCGCCGACAACACATATACTCCAAAGCAAAAGAAAAAGGGGCCACCCTCAACAATAAGGGGGCAGACGGGCCTGAGGCCGAGACCGCGTCGAGCCTACCCGTCTGGTGATGAGCCGCAAAATGGCGGCGGCGCCGCGACTCCGCGGGCCTCGCCGGCACTGCCTGGAATGGGGTGGGAACGGGGCCCCCTTCTCACACTATCTCAGCGCGGGGGGAAACAGGGGGGGGGGTTGTTGATGCTCGGGAGAAAGAGGATATCTGGCTGGCTTGGGTCCCGCGACGAGCGACGCCACTGCGACCTCGACCGCGTTCCCGGCCTCCCCTCTCCGCAGCTCCCCGACTCTGACACGAGCGCAGACCTCCACAAAGCTCCTTGGCTTCTCCAGACTCTCCGGACCCCGACAGACACTCTCTCGACTGATTTCGCCACCGCCACAACTCTCCAACTCTTCCCTCTTCTCAACTCTCTCAAATTCGCCCCGCGCTCGGCGCTTTATAGTCCGACAGGAGAAATCATATGCAGATTTTTGGATCAGGATCGGCTCGGGGGCGGAGCCACGCTCCCCCATTGGACGGAGGAAAAGTGGGCGTGAATCATTCCTGATCCCCGAATCTGCATATATTGATTATACTCCGACGCGCCTGGAGGCGGGGCCAAATCGCCCCACGCTCGCTGATAGGACGGAACAGAAGTGGGTGTGAATCATTCTTGATCCGATTTCTCGGGAAGGCCACTTTTTGCACCCGCTGCTCGGTGCGCGCCCTGTACGAGTCCAGGATCGGTGCCCACAAGCGGCGCGGGAATGGCGGTGATGCGATGGTTGCGAGAGCGAGTTGTGACGGTAAAGGTCGTGGCTGTTGGTGTTGTTGTTGTTGTGAAGCAGCGTTGCGGTTGGTGGTTGTTGTGTGAAAGCGGTTGTTGAGACGTGGTTGGCTCAAAATAAAGATAGAACAGAAAAACGGCTATCTTGAAGGGTCGCAGCCCGAATGAATGACATTTATTCCCTCTAAACAACGGGTTTGGGGCTAACTACACATATACTTACAGAGATATCTCACCTACGGGACCTGAATGGTGGTTTGCGAATTTCCTCAACCACAACAATATATATACAGGGTGAGTCAGAAGTCGCACCGGATTTCTGTCAGTTGATTGTTTGTTTGCCATTTGTATTACAGTGTACAAGAAGGTAGAAATAAATGAATGACATGTTTATCTACCATTTAGTCAAGAAAAAATTATTACGGAACTGTACCAAGTTGTTTTACTTGCAATAATCTGACAGCCGAAAAAACAGAAATTGGGCGGTACTTTTGACTCACCCTGTGTTTATATATATATATATATATATATATATATATATATATATATATATATATATATATATATATATATATATATATATATATATATATATATATATATATATATATATATATACATATATACATACATACATACATATATACAGTATATATTGTTGTGGTTACCAGATTCGCAAACCACCATTCAGGTCCCTTAGGTGAGGTATCTCGGTAAGTGCATGTGTAGTTAGGCCCAAACCCGTTGTCTAGTGGGAATACATGTCATTTATACGTGCTGCGACTCTTCAGGATAGCCGTTTTTCTTTTACTATCTTTATTTTGGACCAACCGCCATGATCACAACCACAACATCAACCACCGACCACAACCACCGCTTCACCACAACCGCCACGACCTTCACGCACACCTCACAACCGTAGCATCGCCACCGTTCTTGCCCCGCTGTGGGTACCGGTGTTGGACTCATGCAGAACGCGCGTCGAACAGCGTGTACAAAACCACGGATTTTCTGCTTCAAAAACGGATCCAAAACGACACACGCCCACTTTTTGCCGTCCAATCGGTGAGCGAGGGGCGAATTGGCCCCGCCCCCAGGGCGATCGATATATGCAAATTTGTGGATCAAAAAGCCTTCACGCCCACTTTTTCTCGGGCCAATGGGGAGCGAGGTGAAAGGTCAAAGGGAGGGGGTCAAAGGCGAAGTTACGGGGGGGATAAAAGGACGGTGTTCGTCAGTCAAAAGGGTCGTAAAAGTCGGAGCGAAAGAGTCAGCAGAACGAGAACGAGTAGTAAAGGTCGGAACGAGGCGAAGGAGTCGGAACAGAGAGTCAAGACTTCGCGGGCGGTGGAGCTGCTCGTCGTGAGCGTTGAAGTCGGAACGGAGGGGACGAGCTGTGGAGAGGCGGCGAGGGCGGACGAGGGGGTGCTCGCGTCGTGAAGGAGCTGCGCGCCCGAGGGAGGCCGGCAGCGCGACCTGGCCGAGGTGGAGACGCTCGTCGCACATAATAAAGATCCTCTATACCCCGAGCATCAGCAACCCCCTCCTGTTTCCCCCCCCCGCGCTGAGATAGTGCGACCAAGGGGGCCCCGTTCCCACCCCCTGCCAGGCACTGTCCACGAGGCCCGCGGGTTGCGGGGCCATCGCCGCTCCGCGTCTCATCACCAGACGGGTAGGCCCGACCAGGTCTCGGCTCCAGGCCTACCTCATTCTTGAGGGTATTTCTTTTCCTTGGTTTTGGGTATGTGTTGTCGGCGCCGTCTGTGAAGTAGAATTGTATAAGTGTTGCCGTGTGCTCGGTAGTCGGAATTAGCTCTGCACTGTGTTTTCACTTTTATGTTTGCTTTTTGTGTAAATGGAATTGTGTTTTCTTTTTTGTGTGCATTTGGTGGAATTGTATTTGTGTGCTTCCCGTGTGCCGCGAATAAATGTGCTTTATTGTTGAACTGTTCTCCCGCTTCGCTTCGTCTTTTCCCCCATTGAACCCCCATCTTGCTTCACGTAAAGGGTTGGTAGTGGGCTGAGTACGCCCGATAATTAATCGAACCGTCGAGGTCGACGATAACACCGCTCGGTTATTCTGATAGTACGGAACGGGTCGCTTAAGTGGCCCGTGTCCGAAGTCGACCTGCGGCGAGGTGCGATCGCCCGGTCTACCCTCCGCGTGGGTACTTAGGTAGTTCGAATTTGGCGAGCAACCCTATCCCACGCGGGGGCTGATTGGCTCGATCGCGGTGAGACCGAAAGGTCCACCCGTGACTGGTTCCCGGCGTTAGTCCGAGAGGGTCACGACTGGATTGTCCGTCCGGTGGGCGACGTGCCGCGATTCGAGTTACGTGGCCGTTCGCACGCCGGCGGGCGCGAAGACCGCAACAATATGTACATACATATATACAGTATATATGTACATACATATATTCCGTATATATGTATATATATATATATATATATATATATATATATATATATATATATATATACATATTTATATATATATATACATATTTATATACATATATATATATATATATATATATACATATTTATATACATATATATATATATATATATATATATATATACATATATATATATATATACATCCATATATACACACACACACACATATCTATATATATATATATATATATATATATATATATATATATATATATATATATATATATATACATACATATATAGGCATATATATCTCTGCAGATTAGGGCAGGAATTTGGAATTTGGTTGTGGTACCAGCGATAGCTCGCCTACTGTTTGTGAAGGATACTGTGGGATCTTTCACATCCATCAGCTAATGCCAGCAGACAGGACACCAAGTTTGACGTTCGTTTGCGGGATGGTCGACGCACTGATGAATCACCCTGCCTGTGAAACTCTGGGATGACAGTTTAAGGCTGGGCCAATAGTAAAACCTCGACAAGACAGCCTCGACGTGAATGTGCATTCCTCTTGGCCATCCTGCAAGCCATATACATTTATACAATTAAAAATTTTATGTGCATGACGTCAGTGTCATGTCACATCTCGGGTCAGTGTGCTCTTTTCATTTAATATACCAGTGCGTGCCCGTACGTGCATGGCCGTATGTGCGTGGCCGTATGTGCGTGGCCGTATGTGCGTGGCCGTACGTGCGTGGCCGTACGTGCGTGGCCGTATGTGCAAAAAAAAAAAAAAAACTTTAAAACAACTACACAGGCCGTTCCTTCGCTCTCGTTAATGACGACTGGATTGGGGCATTGTATTTATCTATAAATGCGCATAAGAAATCGAGAAATTATTAGAATACACTAAGTTATCACTATCTGGAAGTCCGTACGTTGTCACCCATTATGGGGAACGCGGCTGAGGATCTCTTCCCCATCGGCCACCCCTACCCAGCAACGTGTCCTGTCATTTGGTTTGGTAAATAAATGGCCATAACTTGGGAACCACTCGTCCGATTAATATCAAACCTTGAAAAGGCACATTCTCAGGTCCCCAGCAATATACCTGGCAAGTTTCAATTAGATCGGACCAGTGGTTGTCCAGAAACAGCGGTCACAGACACACACACACACACACACACACACACACACACACACACACACACACACACACACACACACAGCTGGAATTATAGATAGATAACACATATAACATATATAAATATATATTCATTTTTATTACAGAGCATTGGTGCTGCCGAAGCAGTTTCTTGGCAGGGGTTATACTAGGTAGTTTGCCATTGCCTTCAGAGCAGACATTCTAGCCATTACACCACCGAGTCTGGTTACCTTGTGGATCTTCAAGGTATGCAAGAAAATAAACTCTTCGGCACCTAAAGTAGGGTATTACAATCCCTTTCACATTATTTGAGAGGAATGGAGAGGTCT
Source organism: Eptatretus burgeri (assembly GCF_056783735.1). Taxonomy (NCBI): domain Eukaryota; kingdom Metazoa; phylum Chordata; class Myxini; order Myxiniformes; family Myxinidae; genus Eptatretus; species Eptatretus burgeri. Next base: position 35,888,634 of record NC_140965.1, read on the forward strand.
GCAGGGATAACGGAGTTTGTAAGACACTCGAAAAGGTTTATCTTGTAAAAGTGAATGGTCTTTAAGACTAATTTCCCAAAAATAATTGCAATAAAAATCAATTTTTCTCTTGTTTAATATTTTGTTACTATTTTAGGAAAATTTATCTGAAATACTCTTTGTCTTCATGGGGCTATCATTTGGGGTTGTAAATAACACCCATTTGACATTGAAGTGTGAATACATTTTTGTCGAAGTTTCAACAAATTCGTTAACACCCCCAAAATTCACACCATATTTTTGGCACGAGTCTTTCAAGAACTGTCTGGTCAGACCTATACGTCAGATGAAGGTAACAAAAATTTGGAACTTAGCCAGAGTACTGACAATATACTGCCTACTCTCCACCAAAGACACCATGGGATATTTATTTATTTATCTATTTATTCGTACGTGGCCTGTGGCTGCTTGGCTGCATCATTTCCTAGAGGCGCGACTGTACCACTGATGCAATGCCCCGTTACTAGTAAGCTGGTACTCATTATGCTGACCTCGGAAGGATGACAGGCTGAGTCAACCCACCTGGTGTTAATTCAATGAAGAAACATAGGCTTAAACTCAAAACCTTCGGATTTTAAGCCAACACCAGGCTTGCAAGATATTTAACGTCCACTAACTAATGCTAGTGGACATGTCCTCCAGCTTAAGATGCATCTGAGGGAAGGTACACACATTTATGCATCGCCCTGAATGCAAAACACCAGGATGACAGTTGTTAGCTGCTTTTAGATTCTAACCCAAGCTAGACGGTTCAGACGTGAGTCCATGCACCCATAATCAAATGGAAGACTAAATACTGCATTGGAGTCATAAGAAGGAACCAAAATAAGCAAAGAGCTTATAAGTTATCCTCCCAGCCCCACATATAAAAAAGAAAATAGGACACAAAGAAAATATACAGATGTAGGATTAATACTTATATGCCTCGTCCTTTTTTGTGGCATGTATCAGACTATTGTGAGTGTCTCACTCGAAGAACCTTTTCAACGCCCCTCGTATCCATTCTTTCTCCTAAATAATAAAGCTATGATAATACATCTCCTAAATCATAAGCAGTGTGTTTATCTTAAATAATTTATCCATTTTATCTGTTCTTTTTTCCCAAATGACAAGTTTGTTATGTGAGAGATGTCAACAAACAAAAGCAGTGTGGTATTTTCAGCAATGAAGCTCAAGGACATGCCAGGAATACAATAAAAACAAAATTCAGCATGGAAAAAGAAAGGAAAATGGAGAATCAAAAGATGAAATAACATAAAAATATAAATCAAAAGCTAATTATAGTAAATTGTAAACTAATAAATGAGGAAACACAATCAATAAGCAATTGAATAGATAAAAGGTGACAGATAATGATTCATTGGTGAGAGATTGCCGAAGGCAAGTGGAGGGTAAAAACAAAAGGTGGAAATGTCAAGATTGCATTGGACTCACCGAGAATAGCAACCAGCAGGAGTAAAACAGCATAGTGCTGAAAGATTTCCTTGTGGTGTATGTACAGAAGTATACACAAGGCCTGCATTTCAAGAATCTGTGGATGACAAGGAGTGAAATTATTCAGCCTGAGGAGGACTTCCATAGTGTGTCACTACTCCATCATACAATGTTTTTCACTGTTACGTTTTGCCAAAGGTCTCTGAGAGGTCCTGGGTCAGTTCATCGTGTCAACTTTCAAAATGTGCACTGAATAGTACCACACTATCCCCATCGAATGAAAATACAACAATGAAGACGTTGTCAATTCCTCACTGCTCTGACATGAGGCTCTTTTCGAACTTCAGGATTGTTCAACAATATTTCTCGAAGATTGAGTGGGTATGCAAGTTTAGTTCTGGCTATGTTCCAAAACAGTAAAAATGAAAGGCAGAAAAAGAATGAATATGTTCAATCGAGAGGAATGAGTTCCAATAAAATGTCAGAGACACGAAAAAAGAGATGGATACAAAAGCAGACAGAAAAATAAATTAATCAAAAGATTAAAAGAAAGAAACTTCAGGCGTAACAAACTATGCCAGACATAATGGCATCATGATGAGTCTGTCACCATCCGTTTGGAGTCTGGGAGGTTAGTTGTTTGAATCCATGCCCTGTCACCCTGAGCGAGTGGTTCGTGCCCTATCACCCTGAGCGAGTTATTCATGCTCTGTCACCCTGAGCGAGTTGTTCATGCTCTGTCACCCTGAGCGAGTTGTTCATGCTCTGTCACCCTGAGCGAGTGGTTCGTGCTCTGTCACCCTGAGCGAGTGGTTCGTGCTCTGTCACCCTGAGCGAGTGGTTCGTGCTCTGTCACCCTGAGTGAGTGGTTCGTGCTCTGTCAACCTGAGCGAGTGGTTCGTGCTCTGTCAACCTGAGCGAGTGCTTCGTGCTCTGTCAACCTGAGCGAGTTGTTCATGCTGTCACCCTGAGCGAGTGGTTCGTGCCCTATCACCCTGAGCGAGTGGTTCGTGCTCTGTCACCCTGAGTGAGTGGTTCGTGCCCTGTCACCCTGAGCGAGTGGTTCGTGCCCTATCACCCTGAGCGAGTTGTTCATGCTCTGTCACCCTGAGCGAGTGGGTCGTGCTCTGTCACCCTGAGCGAGTGGGTCGTGCTCTGTCACCCTGAGCGAGTGGTTCGTGCTCTGTCACCCTGAGCGAGTGGTTCGTGCTCTGTCAACCTGAGCGAGTGCTTCGTGCTCTGTCAACCTGAGCGAGTGCTTCGTGCTCTGTCAACCTGAGCGAGTTGTTCATGCTGTCACCCTGAGCGAGTGGTTCGTGCCCTATCACCCTGAGTGAGTTGTTCGTGCTCTGTCACCCTGAGTGAGTGGTTCGTGCTCTGTCACCCTGAGCGAGTGGTTCGTGCTCTGTCACCCTGAGCGAGTGGTTCGTGCTCTGTCACCCTGAGCGAGTGGTTCGTGCTCTGTCAACCTCAGCGAGTGGTTCATGCTCTGTCAACCTGAGCGAGTGCTTCGTGCTGTCAACCTGAGCGAGTTGTTCATGCTGTCACGCTGAGCGAGTGGTTCCTGCCCTATCACCCTGAGCGAGTTGTTCGTGCTCTGTCACCCTGAGCGAGTGGTTCGTGCTCTGTCACCCTGAGCTAGTGGTCTGTGCTCTGTCACCCTGAGCGAGTGGTTCGTGCTCTGTCACCCTGATCGAGTGGTTCATGCTTTGTCACCCTGAGCGAGTGGTTCATGCTCTGTCACCCTGAGCGAGTGGTTCGTGCTCTGTCAACCTGAGCGAGTGCTTCGTGCTCTGTCAACCTGAGTGAGTGCTTCGTGCTCTGTCAACCTGAGCGAGTTGTTCATGCTGTCACCCTAAGCGAGTGGTTCATGCCCTATCACCCTGAGCGAGTTGTTCATGCTCTGTCACCCTGAGCGAGTGGTTCGTGCTCTGTCACCCTGATCGAGTGGTTCATGCTTTGTCACCCTGAGCGAGTGGTTCATGTTCTGTCACCCTGAGCGAGTGGTTCATGCTCTGTCAACCTGAGCGAGTGCTTCGTGCTCTGTCAACCTGAGTGAGTGCTTCGTGCTCTGTCAACCTGAGCGAGTTGTTCATGCTGTCACCCTAAGCGAGTGGTTCATGCCCTATCACCCTGAGCGAGTTGTTCATGCTCTGTCACCCTGAGCGAGTGGTTCGTGCTCTGTCACCCTGAGCGAGTGGTTCGTGCTCTATCACCCTGAGCGAGTGGTTCGTGCTCTGTCACCCTGAGCGAGTGGTTCGTGCCCTGTCACCCTGAGCGAGTGGTTCGTGCTCTGTCAACCTGAGCGAGTTGTTCATGCTGTCAACCTAAGCGAGTGGTTCATGCCCTATCACCCTGAGCGAGTGGTTCGTGCTCTGTCACCCTGAGCGAGTGGTTCGTGCTCTATCACCCTGAGCGAGTGGTTCGTGCTCTGTCACCCTGAGCGAGTGGTTCATGCCCTGTCACCCTGAGCGAGTGGTTCGTGCCCTATCACCCTGAGCGAGTTGTTCATGCTCTGTCACCCTGAGCGAGTGGGTCGTGCTCTGTCACCCTGAGCGAGTGGTTCGTGCTCTGTCACCCTGAGTGAGTGGTTCGTGCTCTGTCACCCTGAGCGAGTGGTTCGTGCTCTGTCAACCTGAGCGAGTGCTTCGTGCTGTCAACCTGAGCGAGTTGTTCATGCTGTCACCCTGAGCGAGTAGTTCGTGCCCTATCACCCTGAGCGAGTTGTTCGTGCTCTGTCACCCTGAGCGAGTGGTTCGTGCTCTCTCACCCTGAGCTAGTGGTTCGTGCTCTGTCACCCTGAGCGAGTGGTTCGTGCCCTATCACCCTGAGCGAGTTGTTCGTGCTCTGTCACCCTGAGCGAGTGGTTCGTGCTCTCTCACCCTGAGCTAGTGGTTCGTGCTCTGTCACCCTGAGCGAGTGGTTCGTGCTCTGTCACCCTGAGCGAGTGGTTCGTGCTCTGTCAACCTGAGCGAGTGCTTCGTGTTCTGTCAACCTGAGCGAGTTGTTCATGCTGTCACCCTGAGCGAGTGGTTCGTGCCCTATCACCCTGAGCGAGTTGTTCATACTCTGTCACCCTGAGCGAGTGGTTCGTGCTCTGTCACCCTGAGTGAGTGGTTCGTGCTCTGTCACCCTGAGCGAGTGGTTCGTGCCCTGTCACCCTGAGCGAGTGGTTCGTGCTCTGTCAACCTGAGCGAGTGGTTCGTGCCCTATCACCCTGAGCGAGTTGTTCATACTCTGTCACCCTGAGTGAGTGGTTCGTGCTCTGTCACCCTGAGTGAGTGGTTCGTGCTCTGTCACCCTGAGTGAGTGGTTCGTGCTCTGTCACCCTGAGTGAGTGGTTCGTGCTCTGTCACCATGAGCGAGTGGTTCGTGCTCTGTCACCCTGAGCAAGTGGTTCGTGCTCTGTCAACCTTAGCGGGTGCTTCATGCTCTGTCAACCTGAGCGAGTGCTTCGTGCTCTGTCACCCTGAGCGAGTTGTTCATGCTCTGTCACCCTGAGCGAGTGGTTCGTGCTCTGTCAACCTGAGCCAGTTGTTCATGCTCTGTCAACCTGAGCGAGTGGTTCGTTCTCCGTCATCTAAGTGAGTTTTTGTGCTCCGTCATTCTGAGCGAGTTGTTGTGAACTAACACCCGATTTCCGAGCCATTGGCCAAATTAAAGTGTTTTCTAAATTACCGAGCCAAACTTATTTTTCCACCCAACACATGTGGCTGTTTATCAAAAATAATGTTTGTGAACCTATCCCTGAAATTTCTATGTCAATGTAACGTTGTTTTTTGGCGAGAGCTACGCAAGGTTTCTGGGTTGTATACAATAAGTACTGTAGTCGGTAATCACACTGACTCCAACCTGCTGATTCCCGAAAAATTGCCGATGTGTGTGTCCAAGCACGGGTGTGTGCATGTGTGTGTGTGTCTGTGTTGTTCATGAAGAATAACATTCTCTCTGCTAACTCCCCTTCCCCCACACTTTTCTCCTCTCTTCTATCTGTCCCATCCTTGCTCTACCCCATTCCAATACAGTGCAGCACCATCCTCCCACATCTCATATATATATATATATATATATATATATATATATATATATATATATATATATATATATATATATATATATATATATATATATATTGATATATATATATAGTGGTTATGTCTGGATGGTGTTGATCTCAGGACATGTCCAACCGGTGTTTATGTCCGGATGGGAGTTTGTGTTGAACGGTATTTTTCTCTGGACGAGTCCAGGTAGTGTTTGGCTCCAGATGGTGTTTATGTCTGGACGTGTTCTGGCAGTGTTTGTGTCCGGACTGTGCATCTCCGGACATGTCCGAGCGGTGTTTGCCTCCGGGCGGTATTTATAGTATGACCGGTAGAAAATGGATTTCAGACGTTACTGTTTTTCCATCTTCACTGTTATTCTTAGCAGAATCATTTTGATGAGACAGTAGGAATCATAATTAACGGTCCATTTACTTGGAAAAGGTTATACACTTATACTGGGTGGTCTGCCATTCCCTTCCTAGCAGTAACTTGGGCAGGAAGTTGAACTTGGCCATGGTACTAGCGATAGCTCACCTACTCTTCAAGAAGGACACCAAGGGATCTTTAACCAACTCATATCGGCACAAGAGACTCACAACTTTGATCCATCCGAGGGACGGCACACACATTGATGAATCACCCTGCTTATGAAACACCAGGATTATTTTTTTTTAGCTGGATTAGGATTTGAACCCAGGTGAGACTGCTTAGTCTGCATACCTCTAGGCCATAATGTCAGCCCAACTTCTTAAACGCCACAAAAAACAAACAGACATGCAGCAGCAGAAAGACTACTACAAGTTCATTTGGTCACCCAAGCACTCTGCCCATTAAACCAGAAAATTAAGTCATCATTAACAAAATTGTGGGCAGAGAACCAATAAGGGGAAATAGAGTTATCGTAGAGTATCTTACCAAATAAACAATGACGTCCCAGCTGAGAAAGCGAGAGACGATGTATTCACCAGTGATAAGTTGGTGGTCAAAGCTTGGAGCAAACCCCACAACTAAACACACACCACTCACAGCAACCGCCATTCCTGCAAAAAAGATTTAAAAAAACATTTTCCTGATTTGCATTTTCCTGTAATTCAGCATTTTGAGTTTTAGACAGTTTCTGAATGAGTGAATGAATAAATGAATGAATGAATGTCCTCCTGTTTGTCAATGCTCTGGATGGGTTTAAGGTTTGTGGAGTAGCAGATGAAGCCCAAATCCTATCCAGGTTCCTCCTGATGACCCCATTTTGCTCTTTACTTCTTCAGGTTTCTTCTTGGTCTTCCGTTTCATTAGTCTCGCCCGAAGGGGATGCAAGACTATTGCAACACCTGTATGCATGTGTATATGCATGCGTGCATCCATGTGTGTGCCAGCGTCTATATATTTTCGCTTTAAAAATAAGTTAGGTCAACTGGACTTTAGTTAGATGAGCTTATGTGATTGAGCAGTGTCCGTAGGTGAGTGGGTGAGTGAGTCAGTCCATAAACACTTCAGTCAGTCATTGTCACTTCAACCAAACACACAATTTCGATGAAACATGACCACAAGCTTCATATCTAATGCCTAGTGAAGGTTTATTGACTGCATCAAAATGTGTGCTCATTAAGGGGGTCTAGAGTGGTTTTTCTGACCCCCCCGCCCCCCCCAAAAATTCGGTATTTTCTCTCTTCTCCAAAACTACACACACAATTTCGATGAAACTTGACCACAACCTTCATCACCCATGATGTACCAAAGTTTGTTCACAGCATTGAAAAAAGCAGGGTCTCATGGGGTCTGCGGGGGGGGGGGGTTGGGGGGAGGGGTGAGTGAATGAATAAATGGTCACCTGGACTTCAGTCAAGTTTTCTCCTGATTCAGGTGAGCATCAGGATGCACGGTCCTATTTTTCGCTGCAACCGCTTATCCGATTGATGCAAATCTTTAAATACAGGAGGGACTCTCCAGGGAGAAATTTTGTTAATAACTTTGGCATCGTTGGTCACCCGGTCTGGCAGCCAAATTGGATCAAAGGAAAAAAATTCAGACATATTTTTTCTCTGAAACCGCTCAACAAAATAAAATTGAATCTTGGCATGCATCAACTCCATATAAGGTGTACAGCATGATAATGATGCCATCAGTGAAATGGTATTCCAACCATAATTGCTTGAATTGAAATCATTATCCAAAAAATGTGAAAATATCTGATCTACAACCCAATGCGAATGAAGAATGAAATTTATGACGTCATTGATGACATGGTCCGGCGGTCATATTGGATTGAAAATAAAAACATTAAAAAAAATCTTCCACAGAACTGATCGTTGTGAAATTTCATACATATGATTGTCTAGCCATGGGAAATATAGTTTTAAATTATTTTTCATATTCACATTTATTGACACAATTTAGCCTGATTGCGCACAAGTGGTCATTAAATATCCCAATAAGCAATCAATAATCACTAAGCTATGGATAACAGCAACGTATGTGACACAATAAGGTGCATGGTTGACATGAGTATATGGGCCATAATAGCATTGGCTGCAATGGTAACATGTTCAGTTAACGATGAGTTAATGAGTGTGCGAGGTGAGACTGTCCTCTCTGAGTGCTGTTCTAGTGTATTATGTTTTAATCAATCTTGTGAGTATGATAAATGTGGAACATCGGTTTTTGGGTTAATTTTTTTTTTTATTTGGAAGTACATGAGAATGACAAAATCCAGTGAGATTAGAAAAACCAAATCTAATCAGCTTGTCCATAAATTTTCCTGCTCACAGACAGCTGCTCAGAGACAAACAAATAGACAAGACAGACATAGAGGGGTGAAAACATAACCTCCATCCACCTTCGGTGGTGGAGGTAATAAGTTAACTCATCCCATGCTTTTTTAGCCGAAGAAAGCTGCATAAAGCAACCGAGAAAAGCTACGCAGGGTAAGCCCTTTGCTGTTTCAAACTCTACCTGAGTTCCTCCACAACTGCAGACATTCACAAGTAGTACATACATCAGAATACCAATGCTACACCCCCGCCCCCACCTCAGCGGCCTTGTACATTTTTGGGAAAAATCACATAAATTCCTTCAATAATCTTTTCTCCAGACCCACGAGTCAGAATGCCACCAAGTTTGGGTGCCACCAAAACAACATTCGGCCAGGGCCCACATAAGCAACAGATCAAGTGGTCCTATTTTTTTCATGCATATAATGATGTCTATCAATGTATTTGTCCTGCTTGTGATGAATGTATAATGCTGCTCCCTCATCCTAAGATCAAGTTAAAATCAAAATGTGTTACCAAGAGCATCTCTCCAATGCAGGTAGTCCTTTTTGAAGAACAGCATAAGCATGCTGCTCACTGCAAGAAACAACCCAACGTCAGGGTCAATGTCATGAAACCGATATATCGATAATACTGTTCTTGCTGCCAATTATAAAATAATGTTAACCACACCAACGATGGATAAGGCTGGAATCGGTGTGAGGCAAGCCACAGTTGAGAAGGCATATGCAGAAAAGCTTGCTGCCTCGCCGACAAAAAGTAACACGGTTCCTGACCACCACAGGTGACTTTGTAAGAAGGCCAAGTGCCCCACATTTCTATTGAGGTGTGCGGCTTTCTGCAAAACAGCAGCAAGGAAAACAATTAATAATGAGTATTCAATTTAATTGAATAGATCACTGGTGGAATGAACCTGCACTACTAACTGATTTGTCAATTTGCAATGATATAACTGACCAAGGAGTTTTGAATCAGGCTTTGAAGGTTAGCTCAGTGAACCAAGAAAGAGTCGAGGTGCCTCCAACCAATATTCTTACCTGCAAAAAGGTAGCGATGCTGATGATGAGACATCCGCCCACAGAGAGTCCAGCAGCCAGTGTTCGATCCTGTGACAGAGCAAGGCGTGACTAAAACAAGCCATGATATGCTCCTTAATAACAATCAATATAAATAATGATATATCTGCATGCGTATGTATCAAGGGTTCGCAATATCTTTGAAAAACCTCATGCCTTTAATGCTTTAACCTCCGCAGACAAAAGTTTTCAACTCATTCTGTCCAGTGGTTCAGGAGTGCATTGTTCAAGTAAAAAAACAAACGAGAAAGCATCTGAAAATGCAAAGCCCGTTTGCATCCACTTTGTATTCAGACTTCTTCCTCTTCTGTATGCTAAACATGCTCCTTGAGGGAGGTCCATACTGCCGGCTGTCCCACCCACACGTGGTCACCATAAAAACGAGAAGGCCACTCGGTAGAGTGCATACCTCTGCCACACAATGCCTGATCTACGAGAACATATCGGGCCCAATACATTTTTGAAATATGCTACATATCCTTTTGGGCCCTATCTCTCAATGGTGAAGAATCACTTTAGAAATTAAATAATCCTTGCATCAAGATCTTGACTTGGGTCTTCATCAAAATTGAATCAATTCGTCCTTTCCAAACACCCAACCAGTCCACCATGTTTCATCCGAACCCGTCCACAACTTTTTGAGATATCGTGCTATATATCGGTTTAGCACGACCTCTCAAAGGTGAAGAATCACTTTAAAAATTATCAGACCAGGATCCGGATTCGGATCTTCACCAGAATTTAAACAAGCAGTCATAGACTGGTACTTACGAAATCGTCAACTTGACCTCTGACCTTATCTAATAAAAGCTGTCTCTGGAGAAGGTAGCGACGCAAACCAGAAGTTTCTATGATGATTCTGTACCAAACCATCAAAAATTGAGTGTTTGACCTCACTGTGACCTTGACCTTTGACCGATTTTGACCAATATCTAATTAGCGCTAGCCATCACCCTCCTGAATCACGTGGTGTAATTTGACATTGGTAGCTTCTTCCGTTCTCGAGTTATCGTGCCTACAAACAAACACACAAACACACAAACAGAGGACGAAGTCATCAATATACTTACGAAATCAACAAAGAGGCAGACAGAGACACACAGAATGATACACACAACCGACCAACATAATTGCCGAAATCCGAAGGATTCCGGCAATTAACAAACAGACAGACAGAAAGGGGTGAAAACATCCATCCATCCATTGGGACCATACTCTTTGCAGAGCGTTGGTACTGCCGAAGCAGTCTCCTTGGCTATTGGGCACAATCATGGACGGATCGCCACTCCGACACAGTATACCAGCATGCTGGCACTCATTTTACCGACTGCGGAAGGATGGCAGGCCGAGTTAACCCCACCTGGTATTAATTCAACAGCTGAGGGGGATTTGAACTCAGGATCCCAAGCCTGCCACCTTAACCATTAAGCCAACACCAGGCATAACCTCCTTCATCTTCGGTGGTGGAGGTAAAAATACAAAGAAATTGATGATTTTAGGTGACCTTGACCTTTTGACCTCAAAAGCAAAAGGCTTCAGTGATCTAATATGCAAACCCTGCTCAAATTTCAAATCAGTCAGATAAAAAGTGACGGTTTTATGCAACCTTGACTTTTGACCTTTTGATCTAAAAAAAAACAATCAGCTTCTAGTATTTGATTGGTGAAACAATTCAGTTACCCAATATGCAAATTCTTAAAATTTAAGGTCGATTGGATTGAAATTAATGATTTTATGCAACTTGACCTTTGACCTTTTGATCAAAATATAACAATCACCTTCGAGCTTTTCCCTGGTAAACCAATTCAGTGACCCACTATGCAAACTATTCAAATTTAAGGTCAATTGGATGAAAATTGACGATTTTGTAATTCTGGTCTTTGACCTTTTGACCCATTTATGTATTTTTCTTCTCCCTATTCTCATAATCAAGCTTTGCGGAAAATTTGATGACAAAAGCACAAATGGTAAAAAAAAAAGTTACCGCCCAGACAGACACACAGACAAGCAGATGCAAACACACACACACACACACACACACACACACACACACACACACACACACACACACACACACACACACACACACACACACGTGATTGCAAAACCCTGTCTATCACTGCATGGAGGATGGGCTAACAACCAGACACTTCTCAAATTATACAGGGTATCCACATAGTACGTTCCAAATTCAAATAGTAATAAAAAAATTGAAAACCGATACAATGATGCAGTTTACTGCATGTGAAAGAACATTTCTCAAGGTTTTATTGACTTTTACGAGCCATTCGTTGCACCATGCAGAGTCCTTGGGCCATTCTTCTTTGCTGAAGCCACTATCAAGTCCATCATTTACTGGAAATGTTGGAGAAGTTTGTACTCACGTAATTGGTAGACCTGGAACCAGAAGTCATTTATCAACAGGACAGAGTTCCCCCACAATGGAGTCTGGTCATGTGTGATTTACTCAAGGAATACTTCAATGATCGAAAAAATGTGCACAATGATCAGATTCTGTAGCGACCACGTTTGCTGGACATAACCCCTTCAGGATATTTTTTCTATTGGCTTATATGTCAGACATGGTGTACTGAACGAGGGTTACTGATACTGTGGATCTGAGGAAGAGGATTTAGGTGGCATTCGAGACCGTAAAGGCAGGAACGCTGAACCAAACTTTGGAGATTGAGTATCAGCTCGACATGTTATGTGTCACAAGGGATGCTCACATTGAAGTGTACTAATCAATGAGAAATGCTTGACAGTAAAACTTAGACATATGTTCTTTCACATGCAGGAAACAACATCGCGTATCCCATATTCCCATTATGCCAAAAACTAGAACTTCACTCGGTCGAGCACATACCTCTGCCAAAATGAATATTTTACATTTTGTTTCCCACTGATAGGCCAGATCTGGATCGGCACCTGAACCAAAATCTAATTGGCATGTTTTTGTCACCTACCTAACTCATCCACCCTGTGTTGTAATAATCCGTCCACAGCATTTTAAAATATCATGCTATATATTGTTTTGCCCCATCTCTCAATGGTGAAGAATTACTTTTTTTTTTTAATTAAATTTTTTATATCCGGCTCTGAATTCAGATCTTCACCAAAATTGAATCAATTTGTCCTTGTCACATATCCAGATTGTCTCGGCAAGGGAGCCACATGAGTGGAGAAAGCCAATGGGCCGACCACGTGCCCCGTGTTTGCAGCAGGTTGATCGGCATCTCAAGGAGATGGGGATGAGCCAGGCATCGGCCTGGGGGATGGCCAGACGGAGGCCCCTGGAGTACCGGCGGAAAGTGGACGCAGCAACGCGCTGCTCCGGCGCATGCTCCCACACCTGACTTGACATATCTAACCTTTCCACCAAATTTCGTCCAACTCTGTCCACAACTGTATGAGATATCCTGCTCTCAGACCATCAGAAAGCCAATACAAACAGACAGACAGTGGTGGAAACATAACCTCAATCCACCTTCGGTGGCAAAAGTAAATATTTGCGGTTTTAATTTGGAACGGTAATTTCTAGACACCCCGTATATCACAGGATTAATATTATATACTTTTTCCATATTTTTTTCCCATTGTATTTTTCTATGTATAAGTAGATATAATTTTTAGAGTGGAATTTTTCTTTCAAAATCAATATAATTGTATACTGACAATTAATATTCGCATATCATAGACTCTTGGTTCATGCTGAGAACATTGTGAAAACCCCATGTAGTTCAATTGACAAATATTCCACTCGTTAGACTCGAGCTGCTGCCGCTGCTGCTCATCTATCTCTTTTACTCCTTTCTGCTCGTACAACATGGCATTCCTTACTGAGTGGCATAATTGATTCGTCCGTGAGCTGAGCCTCCAGCCGAGTGAGCACTTCCATCTCACAAATGTTATTTAAAAAAAAAACGCACATGATTTGCAATTTTACATGCACCTGATATGTATAAAAAAAAACATATTCATGTGTATAATTTCTGCGTTTTTGCTGCACCTTTAATTAAATAGCGAGTAAGAAGACATTCCATTTCGTGTCTGCATTGTAAACCATGCAGAATGTGTTTGATGAAACTTATGAAGGTAATAATACTGGAGGCTGAAGAGACGTGTGGATACTGAGCGGAACCAGAAATGCATGAACACAACGCCGTTTCACCACCTTGATTTTCCACATGTGGGGTAATACTGGGCAAGTTTATGCTATATCTATAAGTGTGCTTCCTCCTTTGTATATATATACACACACACAAAGGAGGAATATATATATATATATATATATATATATATATATATATATATATATATATATATATATATATATATATATATGTTCATGTGAAATTCAACATTAAAAAAGACGAAGGAAAACAGCGACTGAAGTTGGGTGTTGCCAGAAACAACGATTTATCTATATTTTTCTGAAATTGAAATGAAAGTAATTGAAAAGGCACTTTCTTCCACATTAAGTGTACTTGTGTGTCATTATATGTATAGTTTGTACATTTTCTGTCAATGTAAGTCTGATTTTGAATTTTAAAAAATGCCAATTAAAAAAACAAAAATTTTGATTAGTTTTTTTCCTTAAAATTGAGATCGCATAAAAACTTGACCTGATAGAGCGAAATTTGATACATTTCTGAATTCAGCATGCAAAAAACATATAAGGACCGTTGAGAAAACCTAGACCTCTGAAAAAAATATTTCAAATGCAGCCCAGTGAATTATCAAACATTAACTCTTCATTTGAAGTATTCTGCAACATAAATGTTTGTTATATAATTCAGCATCATCAACTGTTTGGTTATTATATAATTCAAATTCCAAGTCCTGTCTCTGAAGCAATTAGCAATTAAAGCTTTAAAGCAATGAACTCTAACGTGGGCCAGATTTTTAATTGCAGAACAAAATTGATCTTCACATTATCCACTATGTATCAGGGAGGGTGCTATTAAAAGAAGGAAGATCTATGCTGCAAGTTCAATTATTGTTTTGTGCAAGTATAACGATGTTTGAGGTGCCCCTGAAGCACAAGACTGGATCAGGCCGAGGTGTAGTCAGGTATGCCAGTAACAACATATTGTGTAAGAGTGCAACACATATGCCATGAATGGAGGGGCATAGTATGGTTTATATAATTGTGAAATCTTTCTAGGGACAGCATCGCACATATACAGTATTCATGGCTTAATGCACTGGTAATGGCACTAACCCTGACTTGTACTCAGAAATGTTTTGCAGTGCACCACAGGAAGTACCCAACAGGAAGTTACTACAACCACAAGAAACTGGCTGTGGCCTTTGTGGAGAAACTTCAAAATTCTCTTCAATGGATGGATCGATTAAAAGCAAAAAGTTATAAGGGGTGTTCAAAACATTGTCTGAACGAGATAATCACAATAGTCCAAAATAATTACGTGTTGGGGTTGGGGAGGGGTATGTCGTCATGTAGATTGTACTTTATAGAAATTGCTACATATATTTGCTGTATGTGATTATAACATGCTTGTGTCATAATGTAGTCTTTTGTCGAAATCGCACCATTTCAGGGCTGAAAAAATAATAATACAGCATCCAAGATGCGGTAAATCCTATTCATCGTTCTCTATTATGTGTTAACAAGCCTCAAAGGGGTCTAATGGGAAGCAATTTGGATGCCAGGATTGAAAGTGATAGGAGAGGAAGAGATTGGGACCATGCTCTGTGCAGAGTGTTGGTGCTGCTAAGCAGTCTCCTTGGCTATTGGGCACAATCCTGGATGGGTCGCCACTCCGATACAGTATACCAGCATGCTGGCACTCATTTTTCCGACCTCGGAAGGATGACAGGCTGAATTAATCCCACCTGGTATTAATTCAACAGCTGAGCTGGATTTGAACTCAGGACCCTCGGATCCAAAGCCTGCCACCCTAACCATTAAGCCAACACCAGGAAGGTGATAGATATTGAAATAAGCAGGCTGGACTAAATGTCAACAGGAAGCAATCACTGCCACAACATCACTGATTGCTATAGACTAGAACATCACTGATTGTTTTAGATGTGATTGGAAGGGTTAATTTGCATGGGGGCACACACCCACTTTAGGTGATATCCAGTCAATCACATTGGCAAACTAGATGGTATGCAGAGAAAAGTTACCCTGTGCAGTCAGCTATTCTGGCAGCAAATTTTTAATTAAAAAAATTAAATCCAAATCAAATGGAAAATAAAATATAATAGGTATGACATTGGAGTCATCAGAAAGAACCCAATCAAGCAAAAAGCAAAGATGACGTCATCAGGAGGAACCTGCATGGATAGGACTCGGATTTCAACTGTTACGCCTCCACCCTCAAACCCATCCAGGTGCAACCAAGTGAGCCTTATTAAAAAAAAAAAAAAAAAAAAAATCAAAAAGAATGCAGATTCAAAATATTAAATAATTCCAATCAGGTTGAAATTTAAAACATATATTCCCCAATCACAACAAGATCATAATTTTGAAGTTTCACTTCAATTGATTGTTCAAGAGAGAGGATTAAAAAAATAATTCTTTAATCCAATATGACTGCCAAACCATGTGACCTATCATTCATGAACACCCTGGAATCCCAAGGCTTGGGAAACATGTGCGTGAAGTTTCCCCTCGATCTGTCCAGCCATTCTGGAGAGGGTTTTTAAAGGTTTGAGGGTAAATCTAATATGGCTGCCAAACCATGTGACCTATGAAATCATGGGTGGTGAACTTTTTGTTCCTCATGGATCGGCGATCATACCTGTTAAGTTTCTTCTTCATCTGATCAGCCGTTTCGAAGAAGATTTTTGAAGGTTTTAGTTTAAAAATATATATATATATATATATATATATATATATATATATATATATATATATATATATATATATATATATATATATATATATATATATATATATGGCTGCCGATCCACATGACTGATGGCATCATAAATTTCTTTTCTGCTGGCCAATTGATCCCAAGATGACCCTAAAAAAAAATCATACTGATCGGATGTAGCATTCTACGTATGCAACTATTATATCAAAATGAAGACACCCATAACATCATAAAACTAGATGGGTACTCGGTAGAGTGCATACCTCTGTGACGCAATGTCTCATCCACGAGAACATATTGGGCCCAAAATATTTTTGAAATATCATGCTTCATATCGTTTTTGGCTGAATCTCTCAATTATCAATAATCGCTTACAAAGTGTCATATAGTATCCGGATCCGGATCCAGAACCTCATGCAAATTGATTAAATTCTTCCTTGTCATACACACAACCTGTCCACCAGGTTTCGTCCAAATCCGTCGATAACTTTGAGTCATTGTGCCATACTTCGTTTTTGGCCCAAACTCTCAATGGTAAAGAATTACTTAAAAAAATTAAAACTTCTCCTATCTCAATCCGGATCCAGATCTTCAGCAAAATCGAATCAGTTCGTCTTTGTCACACATACAACCTGCCAACCAAATCTAATCTAAATCCGTCCACAATTTTTTTAGATATCTTGCACGCAAACAAACAAACAAACATACAGACAGAGAGGGGTGAAAACAAAACCTTCTTCCACCTTCAGTGGCAGAGGAAAAAAAATCACACTTATTCCCCATGGAGAGTACTTGACAGGTGCCAAGTTTCAATTTTTTTCATGGAGCTGTTTCAAAGGTAGAGGTCCGATGTTTCTCCTTTTTTCCAACATGGCTGCCACACCACGTGGATTATGACGCCATAATAATTATCATTAAAACATTATACATGAGTAGTCGCACCTATGGTGAAAATTTTGTGTCACTTTGACAAGCGGTTACAAAGAAAAGGAAAGAAAAAAAGGCAGACACGCACGAAAGCATGTACGGGACTGATCGCTTAACCCTGCTTTTTACTTCACGAGTGTGGGCGAATAATTGTTTTTGCAGTGAACGAATTGAGCATGGCTTCGTGGTCACGTGTGCCATCTGCTGGATACTGTATTTTCATGATGACAGAAGCACCTGGACAAAGGGTTGGTGAAGAGATGATGTAATGGTTGAGAAGCACTCTCCTCCCACACCTCTGTCACTGTCTCTCTTTGTCTTGCTTTCTCTCTCTTTCTCTCTCTTTAGCACCCTCCCTCCCACAGTGTATAGCAACGTTTCATAAGGCATTGACCTCCACCCCACCTCCAAATTAACCCACCTCCACCCTCCTTCCTTGCCCTTCTCCCCTTCCTAGCTTCCCCTTCTTCACCCACTCCTCGCTTCCCCTCCCTCCTCTCCCCGCCCCTCCTTTCCCTCTGTCCTCTCTGCCTCCCCTCCTCCTTTCTCTTACTCCACTGCTCTCTCTTTCACACCACCATCAGCAAAGTGACTGGTTGTAATTGCTCGTAAATAATAAACACCCACCCACATCTCTCACCTGTGAATGGAGAGAAGAGCCAATCAGCTCTCACCTAATCAACTAAACCCAGTTGGCTAGGATTATATAAATTACTGACACCTCCAACACTGCTCTCACTGAAGAAGCTGCATAAAGCAACCCAAGAAACCTACACAAGGTAAGCGCTTTGCTGTTTCAAACCCTTCCCAGAGTTCCTCCACAGCTCCAAAGACATTCATACATAGTACACACATGAGAATACAAATGCTACATACCCCCTCAGCTGCCAGACTAGTTTCATCGCTGGGCTTACCTTGTCTAGGCCTTTTTGGGTTGCGATTTGCAGCTTCGTCGGCTCGAGGAGTGTGGGAGGTGTCAGTAATATATATATATATATATATATATATATATATATATATATATATATATATATATATATATATATATATATATATATATATATATATATATATATATATATATATATATATATATATATATATATATATATACATATATATATATATATATATATATATATATATATGTATATATATATATATATACATATATACACACACACACACACACACACACACACACACACACACACACACACACACACACACACACACACACACTTCCTTTTAGTAATATACCAGCAGATAGATATCACAATCACACTGGGCTGTTTTAAGGAAATTCATTCCCAATGGAGTGGTAAATATTTCAGGAGTTTGTCAGGATTGTCCTTTGACAGCGTAATGTCTGGGATCTACGGAAATTCCACATCATGTAAAGTGTGACTTCAAGTCCTCACACCCCCTGCCGCCCAGCACCAAATCCTTAACCCTGAGTGTTCAGGCCCGCTCCCTACCTGAAGTCTTCAACTACCATCACCCAACCCTCTGTCCTCTCTCAACCCCCAACCACAACTCTCTGTCCTCTCCTCCCCATTTCTTCTTCAAGTCTTCAACCTCCCCCCTTAAGCACAAGTCTGCAAGTCTATTCCCAACCCCGGGTCATCAACCCCCCCCCCCAAAAAAGCCTCAACCCCCTTTTCCCAACTCTGTACCTTCTCCCACCCCCCACCCCCACTCCAACTTTCTGTCCTCCACTCTCCCTTTCTTCTTCAAGTCCTCAACCGCTCTCCTAATCCCAGGTCTGCAGCTCCTCCTTTCTTCTTTAAGTCCGCAACACCAACCTCAACCAACGACTCTGAGCCTATACACCACCAGTGTGTGTGTGCAATAAAAATTCACATCACTCGAAATTGCATGAATTGCAATATTTGTAAGCCTCCGCATGCACTGTACAGACCCAAAAGCTCTTAAATGAGGTATTATTCAGCATTATATGTGTTGTGGTTATGACGTTTACCCCGTTCAGACACAATCGTGCAACTTGTATTTATATATAGGTATACAAAATATAGATATGAATCGCTTCGCTCTCATTTTTATTTTTAATCGCATCTATCTTAAATATTTCAGTTTGTATTATCTGCTTACACTTACTGAAAGTAGCTTTTTGGTTGCAATTGCAGGGGTTCATTGCTCAGCAATCCTTGTGATCAAATTATAGCAAGAGATTGTTTTAGACTATTGGGACTGCAACACTTCATTCCTACGGGATAGCCAATTGGACATTCCTACGGGATAGCCAAAACATATGCCACTGCATTTGTCTGTAGCTCTGTTAAATGTCTTGTATCAACTGTTTTCTCTTCCCGATTAGGACATCAAGGACATACTCTGCATGACCACTTATTGAAGTAAGCTCTTCTTGCGAGAGCTGATCATTGTAAATGCAGGTTCAAAAGGCTTGAGTGATACACGACACATCACTTTATCAAATTTTTCAACGGTGTTCAGGAAAATGGGGACATCTTCATTCAGCATACAGTACCTGCACATATTGTTAATGGTGCAGATTAATAACACACATTTAGAGCACTCACGATAATACATAAATCACATTGTGCTTTACACATTTACAAGGTTGGTCATTTTGGCATTCATGGAAATGATTTTAAAACACAGCTTTTTCTTTCTGTAATATCTCATGTACATCTGTAATTATATTGCTATCTTGGATTTGATGACATGTTTAGCAAACTCATCCAGCCCCAAAGGTACATCTGCACACACTCCCTGTAAGAAAAGCATCCCCGGTGGTCTAACCAGTTTATTGGTCCCATAAGGACCTCAGATGTAAGTCTTCAACCAGTCAAACAAGAAAACGAATGAATTATTACTACTATAGTCTTGCTAGTGAATTCTCCTTCATGACCTTTATTCAAACATCACAGCTTCCTCATTCATTAAATTTTCTTCCCCTCTATATCACCCTCCCACCGTCCTTCCCTTTCTCATCCATCCATATATATCTATCTCTCTCTCTCTCTCTCTCTCTCTCTCTCTCTCTCTCTCTCTCTCTCTCTCTCTCTCTCTCTCTCTCTCTCTCTCTCTCTCTCTCTCTCTCTCTCTCTCTCTCTCTCTCTCTCTCTCTCTCTCTCTCTCTCTCTCTCTCTCTCTCTCTCTCTCTCTCTCTCTCTCTCTCTCTCTCTCTCTCTCTCTCTCTCTCTCTCTCTCTCTCTCTCTCTCTCTCTCTCTCTCTCTCTCTCTCTCTCTCTCTCTCTCTCTCTCTCTCTCTCTCTCTCTCTCTCCAGCCCACACTTGTTTCTTACCCCATAAAGTAAGGTCGGTATCGTCTCGTTAGCCATAGCTTCCAAAGATCGCATGACCCGCGCTGCCAGCAATTCAGAACAAGTCGAGACTAATCCGGCAACATCACCAAAGTGACTACGCCCAGCCCTCTGCCAGCAATGCGGAACCGGTCCCTACGAGAGAGTAGAGATACCTCCCTCCCACCCACGTCTCATCATCTGTCCTGCCTCGGTATCATGATCTGCAGCCACAACGCTTAACTACCTACTGAAGGGGCACCATGGCACTTTCCACAGCCACTCATTTTCCATGATGCAGTTCTGCCTTCCCACCACCACACAATTTATTTATTTATTTCCCCATCTTCCACAACTTCTCGCACTTAATCTGGAGAAAAGTCTCACTCCTCGATTCTACGTACGTCACAATGATTTCGTAAAGCCTGTGGGATCTTAAATACAGCTATCACATCTCACTGTGTGCTGCTGCGAGAGTTCCAACCTCTTTATGTGAAAGTAGCACCAGGGCTTAAGTGTTCATTTTGCATGGAGTTTGGAGGGTCAGATGTATTTCCAAAGGAAAGTTCGTACCCAACCCACACACATGATGAAGTGTATCGCAGAGTCGGGCTGGCAGTGTAAGTTCCGTTCATTTTGAATTCAGTGTTAGGTTTGTTAACCACAAGGGGGAGGGTGAAATGAGTAGGTGACCTGAAGACTGAAGGGCCATGACTCAGTGTTATGAGGGCTGTCAAAAAGTTATCAGAATGAGATTAAAATAGTCTAAGAAATGCCAACTTTGTTTTTCATCAATAATGAGTATGCCCAACAGGAAGGATAGCCTCAAGTACAAGGATATGTTAACGATCCCACAGTGTGTTTCGCAAAGAGTAGGCGAGCTAGCATCGGAACCCTGGGAAAAAAAACTAAAATTCCCTGCCACCATCAGTTGAATGCCATGCCTGGCCAGTGGGTTTGTGAAAGATTTGGACGAAAAAAAAAAACATATCCTTGGACAAAATTCAGAACTTTGCTGAAAAAATGTTTTGAATTGCTTGCTGTTTGGACAAAAAAAAAAAAAAAGGTTCCCCGACCAATTCCAAAGGAACGTGAGAATAACTAAGACAGTTATAAAAGTAGTAGAGATATGTCTGATACGATCATGTAGAGGTAGCACATAAGACACCTTTGAGATATCTAGCCTGGGTTTGATTCCTTCGCAGGCAAGACGTTGCATCACAACGTGTATCGTCCCTCGGATGGACATTCAGCCGGGTGTCTCATTTGCTCGCATTAGTTAGTGGAAGTTAAAGATCTAGTGAGGAGCCTGTGTTGTAGAACCTTTGGCTCAGTGATCGACTAGGACTGGGCATCTGTGCTTGGGATAAGAACTGTTCTTCTGTGATATTGCTTGTAAATACATGCTTCTTGTTGACATTTCAAACCATCTCCCAAACTGCCCGATCGTCATCTTCTATTGGTTCCACATAATGTGTGAATAGTGACAGGGAGTTCAGCCTTGCCATTTTTGTTTTGATCAGTCATCAGGCAACGTTCCACTTATGGTGTCTTTCAGCCATCTGATTGACAGGAGTGGAGCATTGAGAACAGGGAACTCCATCTGGGGGGGTTTAACTCGCGGAAAGCTAAAGCAGAGTTTGACGCTGGACCATTCCAGAATTAAACGTCTTTGACGACGTCCGTGGTTGGTTAGCAACCCGCTACGCCGCAGAGTTATCTGTGGCTCGTGGGCTTGCAGGATCGTCTGCCAGTTTGAGAATCTGAAACACCCCCTCGTGATCCCTACTGACCCGGTCCGCAACAATATTTAACATCGTGTCAAAACAATCACAGAGTTTGAAGTTGTCTTATTTTCGTATTTGGAACCTCCTCATCATTACTTGTCAATAAACGACTGTCTCAGTATTTTGGTGTATTTTGTGTCATAAGAATCTCTTGAAAAATGTCTTTACCACATTTCATAAAAGGAAATATCTATATAATAATAAATGTCAGTGTGTCTCCGATATAACTCCAAAACAATGAAACCTAGCGCCCCAAAACTTTTGCATGTATACTAAGGGAACTCCAAGGGAGTGCTGAATGAAAACTTTGTATTTGGAAAAAATGTTGAATGCTTGAACACTTGAAGTTCATGGGGCATGGATAAACACAAGCGGGGATCAGAGCTAGTGGTATTACTGTCCAATGAAACTTAGGCCGTGAGCTGCAACAATGTGTAGAGGGTTAATTTGACGATTGGTCCCCAAACCATAACACTGCCACCTCCAAAAAAAGCTCTCTCAATAATGCAGCCCTGAGCGAAATGGTGTCTTTGTCGACAAGTACACATGTCAACGTCCATCTGGAAAACTGACGTTGAACCTTGATTCATCGGAAAAGACGTTTGCCCACCGTCTCCCACCCAAGTTACCACCAGCTGCTGCCCATCGTTGTCCTGCAAATCAGTGTTGATGTGTCAAGATTTATCATTAATTAGTTGTCCCCTTGTTCCAATGGTGGTTCTGGATATTTCTCATGCTGTCCTGAAACAGATGTGGAGGTGACTGACGATGATGTATTGTTGAGGTGCCAGGCTCGGTGGCGAGGATGACAGATGGAGCAGTTGGGCAGTCTCCCACCGAACACCGGAATTGAAGGTCGTAACCTTCGGATAACTCCTAAGGTCATGGGTCCCTTAGTGGACCGTGGACGCCAATATTTTGACGGTGTGGGGTTGGGTTAATTGTCTAATTCCAATTTGCCTAAGTGCCCACGCCGTTGAACTACTGGGGAAGCCACACCCTCGGCCGTCTTTGTCCGAACTGAGTCACTGTTACCGACTCAGATCCGGCGTAACCGAGCGGGAATTACCAAAGCCTGCCAGACCAAATGAACAATTTACGGCACAAACGGCCTCCCTATTTCTGAAGCCCGCACCGTGCTGGGTTAATGATAGAAATGACAGGCAATGATCTGGTACATTTAACAGGGGTTTATTTACAATAATTGGGAAGGGAGACACAGAGCAGACTTAACCACGAATATCAGGCAGGCAAGGTACTGTGAGCAAAAGCACTCAACAATTCTACTTAACAGACGGCCACAGACAGACACAGACACCCAAAAAGAAATGGACCTCGTGGGTCTTTATTCGGCCCTTCAGCTCGGGATGGAAGGCGAGCTGAAGATCAGAGTCTGGCCGGGTACCTGGCCGCCTCTTGCGGTTTCACCGACTCCAACCCACCACGGTGGGACTCGAAGCCATGACCCGGAATCCAACGAGCCCACGATCCTGGCTGCCACGAATGACGATCGACGACACGAGCGCCACAGAACGCCTCCGCCACGACCACCACCACCACGAGCACCAACAAGACTACCACCACCACGAGCACCAACATGACCACCGACCACCAAGGTACCCCGAAAAAAACCAGGACCAAGACCAGACACACGACGACGACTGAGACAGCTCGCCACCTTTCTTATCCCTCCTCCGGGTGGGTGGAGAGATCCGCTCTGAGGTAACTCACCTCCGGATTGGTCAGGGGGCGTCGGACGATCAGTGTCCTCCCCTCATTGGACGAGGCGAACATTCCATCTGGCTGGGGCGGAGTCGACCCTGAGGCGAGGGGGGGGGGCTCCGCCCACCTCTGTAGCCTGGAACACGTGGGTTATGGCGCCGTGGTGTGAAGTGAAGGTTGGGCGGGTGAAGCGCTTGTTCGCCCGCAGAGTGGGAGGAGGAGTGGTGTGAGGGTTTTGTTGTAGAAAACTAACTACAAAGAAACTCGCAGCGCACACACGAAATTCCCATTCGACATAAGGGAGGATTTATAACTATCCACATATACTTCACGAAATAAACTGAACTATGGGACTGCTGACTGTCTGTGTGCAAAAGGCTTCCAAATTCGTAACAGTATCGGTTTTGTCTTGCTGACGTCACAAGCTGTGCACCAGGATGAGGACGGTTGCTATCTCTTCCTATGGCTCTGTATCAGTTCTGGAGCCTAGAAACTGTTGACTGGTGAACATAAAAGTGTCGAGCAACTCTTTCTTGTCCGATTCCACTATTCAGCATACTGATGGCTTCGTTACTCTCATCGTTCATTAGATGTGGCATTTCAATTGACGGCCTCACAACTCAGGCAACTTGTGCTTTTATAGGGTCTGGATACACATGTTGCGCGTGCATGTTTTTTCACCACCGCTCATCATTTCCAAGATTTGCCATATGGTTGCTTTCAGACTCAAATGTCCAGACACAAGCAACAAACCGGACTCGAACACAAACACCCATAACAGATGTCCATCATGCATGTTTTATCACTTACTGTGTTGATCCTTTTTGTCATGCTATGAAATAAATGTCAATTTTAATTTGATATGCGTTTTATAAAGGTGGTACTTTTGGACTCTTGCAGGTATCTTATCCGAGAAGGTTTTTTTTTTTTTTTCTAACGACCTCGTTAATAGCACTGTATGTAGTTGGTTCAACATCACAATGAGTGTTACTGCAAGGTGTGAATCGTCAACGACCATGTACTGTCGTGACCATTTCTCTCTCTCTCTTGCTTGCAATGCCCGCCCGCTCGTGCATCACGAAACACTGGGAGTGAAACGGCCATGAACATAATATTTATGGGGCAGCTTGCTTGTTTCCTTCTCTCTGGGGCACCGAATCATTTTGTAATAATAGTGCAACAGGACATGTTTACCAGCTCAGGTGTTGCATGAAACCAACATAAACCAACATCTCAAGCCGGGTGTTCTGTCTCCTTGGAATTGCTTATAGACATTACTATTGGTTCACGAAAAATATAATTGGTTCACCAAAAAATATAAGTGACCACCATATTCGTTATTGTTGTGTGTCTGTCTGTCTGTCCCGAGCATAGCTCCGTGGGTTTTGATCCGATCCTGATGAAATTTTGGTGGGAGGTTTACATCATGATCTAGTTGTGTTTTCCTGAAAATGGGCGTGGTGCACCCATTGTGGGCAGAGCCACGCCCAAAAAACATGTGTTTTTAGGGGGTAGCCAATTTCAATTTGCATATTCTCCTAGGGGGTTTGTCGAATCTGGCAGGGGTTTCGGTATTTGGTTAGCCCAATGGCACCTGCATAGCCTCACGGAGCTCAATTTTTCATTTTTGTCCCAAGGTCAAGGTCACAAGGTCACGAACTTAGAAAATTGCGAATTGTGCTTTTAGGGGGTAGCCAATTTCAATCTGCATCTTCTCCGAGGGGGTTTGTCGAATCTGGCAGGGTTTCAGTATTTGGTTAGTACAATGGCACCTGCATAGCCCCACGGAGCTCGATTTTTCATTTTCGCCCCAAGGTCAAGGTCACAAGGTCACGAACTTAGAAAATTGCGAATTGTGTTTTTAGGGGGTAGCCGATTTCAATCTGCATCTTCTCCGAGGGGGTTTGTCGAATCTGGCAGGGGTTTCAGTATTTGGTTAGTACAATGGAACCTGCATAGCCCCACGGAGCTCGATTTTTCATTTTCGTCCCAAGGTCAAGGTCACAAGGTCACGAACTTAGAAAATTGCGAATTGTGATTTTAGGGGGTAGCCAATTTCAATCTGCATCTTCTCCTCGGGGCTTTGGCAAATCTGGCAGGGTTTTCGGTATTTGTTTAGCCAAATGGCACCTGCATAGCCCCACCGAGCTCGATTTTTCATTTTAGTCCCAAGGTCAAGGTCACAAGGTCAAGGTCATGAACTTTGAAAATTTCGAATTTTGACATAAAAATCAGACGACCGCCCAAACTTTGAGATCAAGGATGACAATATTTTTTATGCATAATCTTGAGGTCATTCCCCACCTAAAGTTTTGAAACCATTTTGCTCTATCTCGAACACCTTGCCCGTGGCGCCCCCTTCAAGTTTGTTTTTACGCTGATTTCATCAAAGTATGGATAATCCGAGGAGTGTGAAATGCCATATAGCCTATATGATGTTATATTGTTCCTGGAATGTTCCAGAGGAAGTTTTGCACCAAAGGTCATAATCCTTGACCTTTGACCTTTAAAGTTCACAAAGGTCAAACTTCCAAAGTTGTGGGAATCGAACTGGGTTTTCGACCTTCTTCGACGAACTAACTCCATTTAGCTATAGCACGTATCCTGTTTCCTTATTTTAATGTCCACAACATTGTTGTGGGACCTTTAAAGGTTATGCAAAGGTCAAATTTTTAAAGTTGTTGAATGAAACCGGGTTTTTGACATTTTGCAGCTAATAACCCGTCACTCGTACCACATCATGTTGATCATTTTTGTAACTTGGTCAAACATTATCACATTGTCTCATTCTTGACTTCTGAAACAATCTACATCGTCAAATACCGCTCGTGAACCATTGTCGTCTTCACACTTGTTATTATTATTATTATTATTATTATTATTATTATTATTATTATTATTATTATTACTACTACTGTAACAACCAGGATCATTCCCACATTCTTGTGAGAACAAATGAGTTTTTAATGCTGAGAAAGTTTTCCCCATAAATCTTTCATGAACAGGCTGATCGGGATTTACGTACCATTGAAGGTGGCAGGAATTTCTAATTGGTTCAAGGTGCCGGTGATAGCTCGCCTACTCTTCTCGAAAAACACCGTGGAATATTTAACACCTGCTAACCAATGATAGCAGGCAGGCCACCCAGCTTATCCTCCATGTGACGGGACGATGCCCTTTGTGACGATGCAACACCAAACACCCGGTATGTGAAGCACCAATCCGATGACAGTATGTATTTGTGTCGGGAATCGAACTCAGACTGGACGACTCAAAAATAAGTGTTCAACCTCTGCAGCATCCTGTGTGCACATTTATGGGCATCACTCATGAGTCATTATCCAGTTCAAACGAGTGTGGGGTTTGAATGTATAAATAATTCCTGGTACCGTGGTGAATCCCGTGTGTAAATTCGTTTCTGTCTCCATGCGTGGACTCGTATGTCGAATTTTTCATCCCTAACTGCTTTGAGCAATCAGTTTGGCGGATCTCTGCGGCTCTGGAGCCTTCACCATGACGAGCCAGCCGAGGGAATCCCCGTGACGCGTTAACCGGTGCAGGTGAACTCACCGCCAGGTGGCACTTTGAGTTTCCAATCGACCTCCATGCTTCGTGCCGGCACTTTTCGCATTCGACGGAATCGTCGTTTGGCACATCTAATGCCAATTAAGACCACTCACCATGCTGAGCCTCTGCACAACGAGCGATAATCGCTTCTGGCTGGGCGTGCGCGGTGATGCTCGACTCGGATGAGGAACCCACATCATGTCAGAGCGAATAACCCAACAGCTAGTGCGTGACGTCACATCGCCGGTATGACGGTTCGTGGAGACACCGATCGCTTTGCCTTTCAATGTACCTGTGATAATGTTATAACTTACGTAAGCACAACAACGTGCCGTACGGCACCTGAAAATAGTTTCAGTGACTTAATTATAATTTAACTGAGTCGAGTTTTAATAACATCCTTTAAGGTTTTAAATGCCGTGTGGAAGTGAATTCTAAGTGTCAAGACTGTGCATATATATATATATATATATATATATATATATATATATATATATATATATATATATATATATATATATATATATATATATATATATATATGACGAACAGGCTGATGCCCGCTTGCTCGTATATAGCAGTTGCAGGGGTATATATATATATATATATATTGGTCGAGTCTCGGAAGACTCGGACAGAAGGTGAGGCGCATGACCAGGTGTGGCGGAATAACGCACGTCTATCAGGGAAAGCGAGTGCGATGTGGTGCACGCAGACTGTAAAGCGTCGTTCCCTCGTCTCCCTCCATCCCTCACTTCCCCTCCCCGGCCTCCCGCCCTTCCAAACCGCCTACGCTCCCAGTGGAGGCAACCAAGGCGGTCCCGCCCGTTTGGCACCTCGAATCCACGTCGTACGACGTGAGTTTAAGGTGAGGGGAGTGGACGAGCGGAGGAATGGAATGAGAGCGCCAAGGAGTGGGTTACATACATATACATATATATACAAGTCCCAAACTTGCACTCTTCGTCTATGTCGTCTGAAGCTCTTCGAGGCGAAATGCGTGCCTAACGAGATGCCAACACCCACTACTTGAAGTCAGTAAGTACCAGTGTGACGTCTGTTTCACGAAATTCCATGTTTTATCATAAATGCGCGAAAACCGCGCGCTCCCTTGCACGTTCGTGCGATGCACAATGTCTTGGCAATATCACGATGTACTTGTGCAATCACTCATTTCTTCGTACGTACTTTATGTACGTTCAGGCGTTGATCTCAACATATATTATTTCAGGTTGATTATACATATATAGGCTCAACAGATGGAAATCTCGAAGCGAATTTATTCATCACCGCGTGGAACGTATAAATGCACAATCCGGTCACACGAAGCCAAACGCATTGAGCGCACCTGTCTGGCTCGTTGATGTGCAGAATTATAACGATGGACTTCACGCATTCCCACTCCCTCGAACCGTTACACCATCCACGTACAGTTTTTATAAAATAAAACACCCAGTTGTTCAGTTTCTCTTTCCATGCGTCGATTCGATGCAGATAGGCAGAAGTGCATGCAGTGACTCGATGAAAAATTAAAAACCAAGCTGTCCCCCCTAATGGTTCTGTTGCTTCAACGGGAGTAGTTGTGAAAAAGTCGAGTCAACTACCGCTTTAGGCGCACATCTCACAACAGCAGCAGCTGTCGAGCTAGAGGACCCATAGTTGATAAACAATTGATGTTCAACCAAGAGTGCCTCATGTGTGAGAGGTGGTTCCTTGTCGGTTTGGTTGGCAATTACCTTATACATAGATCATGTGTATTTGGAAGCAGTTGCAGGGGCCTGAATTAATTCAAACGCATACTTCTCGATTAAATACCATTCCCTGACGTACAATGCAGGACATAAAGTAGTGTTACATCTCAATAATTAAAAAAAAAAATTGTAAACATATAATTACGCTCGGAAATATAAAGTGAAGCAATCCTTCGAAATGCTGCTTGCACACCACACTCTCAAGCCTTGAATGTAACAACTAATCTCTCGACACACTGATGTTTCCAGTGTGAGCCTTCTGAACTTGCCTTTTTTTTTGCTCAGGTCTCCTGGTCCTGCAGCTCATCATACACCGACCAAAAGCTACCGATCCCTCGTCATCCGACATACCCATTTGCCATGGCGCGTGGTCGAGCGCCGAGGAAGCAGCAGAACAATGGGGAATCTGCGACAAAAGTTGAAGAGCACATCACGATCAACGTCGGAGGTTTCCGTCAACGCTTAGCTCCAGACACGCTGCTCCGCTTCCCTGAGACTCGCCTTGGTCGCTTGCTCGGTTGTCACACTGAAGAAGCCATTCTTGAATTATGCGACGACTATAACTTGGCGAGCCGTGAGTTCTATTTCGATCGACACCCAGGACTTTTCCGCCACGTTCTGAATTTCTACCGTACAGGTCGCTTGCATGTACTCGAGGAGTTGTGTGCATTTTCCTTTTCTCAGGAGATAGAGTACTGGGGTCTCCCTAATGTCTCAGTGGCATCTTGCTGCAGTTACCGTTACCTGGAAAGACTCGATGAGTTAGCTGAGGCAGCTTGCTCAAACGAAAGATCACAAGAAACACCACAACTTGTGACCAAGCAGCCACCGCAACAACAGTACCGCTGGTGTGCTCGACAACGGCAACATATCTGGGAGCTCCTAGAAAACCCTGGTGCATCTCTCTGGGCAAAGGCATACATGGTGGTGTCCCTGGGTGTGGTGTTGTGTTCCATCATCACAATGTGTGCACACAGTATGCTCAATGAAAAACGTGAACATGAAGAGCTTCAAGAAAGAGGTGGAGAGGAGGAAGACCCCATACTTGGTCTTGTGGAAGACTTGTGCATTGTGTGGTTCACCTTGGAGCTCCTGGCACGTCTACTCTCAGCACCCAACCTTCGAAAATTCTTGCTACAACCGCTCAATATTATTGACGGTGTGTCTGTGTTGCCATTCTATGTGACACTGCTGCTCAGTGGAGCAGACTTGGAGAATCTCGGGCGTGTTGTCCAGATCCTTCGGTTAATGCGCATCTTCCGCATCCTCAAGTTGGCACGGCACTCAACAGGGCTTCGTTCTCTCGGAAAAACTCTCACCCACAGCTTCCACGAGGTGCTCTTCTTTGGTTCTCATACTCTTTTATACACCTCCTTCGCTTTACAACATGCAATTCTTCCTCAATTCTTGTTTTTCCTTTTGTAATGTCGTTTGCATGTTGTGTTCTTAAAACATGTATTGCTGCTCTTATGAAAAGCATTTTCTGTATGTTTTAAAAAACAATGGCTTGGTGAATACATTCCTTTTAATTTGTAAGAGTGGTCCAAGACTTGCACATGGTGAAGCTTGCACATAAATCATGTGCAGGACATCATTAGTCCAAAGGGCAATGAATGGCTGGGGCAAGGTTGAAGGATGGGCAGCACCACTCACTTTCCCCAAGAAAGTTTCCCTCACTTTCCCCACAGGCACCTTGATGTACGAGGTGCCATCCACCCTCCAAGGACTTACGACCACCTCGCTATTTTCAGTCTCCTGGGGTGTGTTGTTTGGCATTATTTTTGCCATGGCATGGGGGGGGGTGTCGATGGTGTGGCTATGGACTTGTCTCTTCTTCTGCATGCCGTCCATAAAAAAGTGTGTTCACATCAACTTGAAGGAAATGAATACACAATGGACAACACAATTCCAAAAATTATTTTCTTAGTTGGAAAAGTTTTACTAAAAATAAGAAAAGTTTTCTTGAAACAGGAAAACCATGAGAAAATTCTTTTCTTATGGCTAGAAATTTCTTTATTTTTTTTAGTTGAAAAAGTTTTTCTTAAAATAGGAAAACCATGAGAAAATTATTTTCGTGTGGCTAGAAAATATTTCCTTTCTTAGTTCGAAAAGTTTGACTTAAAATAAGAAAAGATTTATTGAAACAGGAAAACCATGAGAAAATTATTTTCTTTCGGCTCAAAATTTCTCTTTTTCTTCGTTGGAAAAGTTTTTCTTGAAACAAGAAAACCATGAGAAAATTATTTTCTTGCGGTGAGAAAAGTTTTCTTTTCTTAGTTGGAAAAGTTTTACTAAAAATAGGAAGTTTTCTTATGGCTAAAAATTGTTTTTTTCTTAAAATAAGAAAACAATGAGAATTATTTTGTTAAGGCTCGAAATTTCTTTTTTGCTTAGTTGGAAAAGTTGTACTAAAATTTTGAAGTCTTCTTGAAACAGGAAAACCATGAGAAAATTATTTTCTTATGGCTAGAAAATTTTTCTTTTTTTAGTTGGAAAAGTTTGACTAAAAATAAGAAGTTTTCTTTTTGTTGTTGTACCAAGAAAAAAGTTGTCTTGTACCAAGCAAAATGTTGTTGGCAGTGTGCATATGGCATATCCAGTACATATTGGAATTGAACCTGCATTGAATGCATCATAAGCCATCGGTTCAAATTGAAATACTAACAGGCCAACCCAATATCATTTCTCGAATAAATAGAAAAGGATACACTCCTTTGCATTCACTTATTTGCAAGATTTCTTCAAAGTTGGCAGATTCATTATTTTCATACATTGTCTGTCAAGGCAATCACTCAAAAAAGCTGTGGCTGTCACAGATGGATAGAAAGTTTTTAGAAGAACTGCATCCTGGCATCGTCACATTTCTGATTAAATTTTGTTGTTTAAAATGAGAAAGATATGAAAATAAAAAAAAGATTAAAACTAGAACGGCACTCGGTAGAATGCATACCTCTGCCAGGCTGAACAGTTTGTTTTGTATCCCACTGATAGGCCGAATCTGCATGTGGACCTTAACCAAAGTCGAATCGGCTTGTTCTTGTCATGTACCCAAACCATCCACCAAGTTTTGTCATCGGTCTGTAACGTTTTGAAATATCATGCTATGTATAATTTTTGGCCCCATCTCTCAATGGTGAAGAATCACTGAAAAAATTCTCGCATCCGGATTCGGATCCAGATCTTCACCAAAATCGAATCAATTAGTCTGTCAAACACCATACCTGTCCACAAGATTTCATCTGATTCCCTCCATAACATTTTGAGATATCATGCTCACAGAGACAAACAGAGACAAACAGGGGTGAATACATAACCTCCATCCACATTCAGTGGCAGAGATAATAATGATCATAAGCAGTCACAAAGAAACATGTTCGTATGTTCGTTATGCAACCAGTCCAAGTCGAAAGCTATTCGGCGGCTTGACTTGTTTCGGGAAAAAATAATCTCCACTTGGATGCATTTTTGTAATCTTCCAAAATTTGGCAAACTTTTGAAGATTATGGAATTGATATTTTCCAAATATTTTTTTGTTTGAATGTCACAAAATAAAACATCACAAATGTGGAATTGGTTACCGTTCATAGTCAAATATGGTTGTTCACATGAAACGTACAAATTACCTGGTGCATTTGTTCATAACGGAGGAGCTGCTACCCAGATTGCAACCTCATTTGAAGACAACAAGCACTGTAACCTGATGTCAAGAAATGTCCAAGAGGACCAGACCACTTGCTACCTGCAGTTTAGGCAGGACTTTGTAATTTGTAAATGGTATCAGTAGTAACTCACATCCTCTTCACGAAAGACTCCATGGAATATTTAATGTCCACCAATGACTTGAACTGGAAGACAGGCTCCTCTGGATTGGCATCCTTCCGATGGACAGTGCACACATTGGTACATCGCCTTGCCTGTGAAACACCAGAGTGGCAGTTTATAGCTGGACTACGATTGAAACTCAGGCTCAACCACTCAGAGGGGAATTTCCATACTTCTAAGCTTCCTTCCAGCCCATAACAAATGTAAGCGACAAAAAAATGTCTCACTATCGTCAGTCCACCGAAGAAAATACATAATGCAGATGTAGAAAATGCCAATTCTGTTTGTTTACCCAGTTTAGCCTATAAAGTCTGTGGAGCATGTGCAGACTGTATAGCTTGTATATCCTGTGTCCTTGTCACCACGTCAAAATTGCAACACATTTCTATGCAAACACAACAACCATTTGTTATGCACTGCAGTGAAAACACAGGTATGAAAGGCCTCCACAATCCTCTATGACCAAGATATTCACAATAGTCCAAGTCTTTGACATTTTGACTTTTTTATTTTTATTTTTTTTTTTACATGGTCGAAAGCTTGTGGAGGAGTTGTGAGACAAATCTCACACACATGCACACAGATATATATTTATATATATATATATATATATATATATATATATATATATATATATATATATATATATATATATATATATATATATATATATATAAGACAACACCCAGACTTGGCTTTCACACAAATACAGCTGCTGAGATTGGGGAAGTGACATCACTTCCTGCAAGACTCTGGGTACTTGCATGACCTTGACCACTCTGGGTACTTTCATCTTAAGATGACCAGTCATTTAAAGATGACCAGTGAGGTCATCTTTATAGCATCACTTTTCTCTCACACAGCGGTGAAATCAAGGAGGAATTTCCTCCTCCCCATGGATGCCAACTTAAGGGTTAATTTTCGATGTTGTATCCTTTTAAAATGCTGAGTGTCAAGAAAGGTAGCAGCACGTACCATTTTATAAGTATTTGGTCTGACTCAGCCACGGTTTGAATCACCAACCTCCCAGATTCAGAGCGGACACTCCAACTATTATTCCACAAGTCTGATTAATTGTGAGGATTTCCTTGTCAGAACATTGAAAATACTCAATTTGAATAACCTTTTAAAAGAAACAATCACATTTAACAGTCTTACAGAATTGGTAGGCTTTTTGAAGTGGGAGGTTGGGGGATTGGGGTAGATTGGTCGAGGTGCATTTGAGAAAATGAAGGAAGCAGGCAGAGTAAAAATGGCAAAGTTGTACAAAAAACAGCAGAGTACAATCAAGCAGCGTCACTTTTTTATAATGAAGGCTCCAAGTAACGTACTATATAGTCCTCATCGAGGCCAGGCCTTAAATATATAAATTATATAATATATAAATATATTTTTTAATATATACTTAAATATATAAATAAATTCTATTAATAAAAGAACTGCATTGATAGCAATGTAAGGAAGAGAAAATAGTCTAAGAGTTTTTGAGGAAGTAAAAAAAACCTACATTTGAAAAGGGGAAGGTCATAAGTGTTTGGGAAGACGTGAGAAGGTAAAGAGTTCCAGAGTTTGGGAGTGGAGAGGAAGAAACAAACATAATGGCCGACCCTTGTGTTGCCAATGGCCACACAGTAATCATGTGATGTCGTGGCTTGTCAAGTATTTCTTCATCTTGCTAATGGTGGAGGTACACAAGCAGCAAGTTCTTGCGAGCAGAAACCGAAGTAATATCTGTAGGGGAGAGAGACTGAGACTGAAACTGACTCCGAGACTCCTATGCAGTGTAATTTGAGCGGGTCAGGTTTTGAGGTCACATTGGTAGTATAGAGTTGACAAGTTGAATAACTTTGGATTCAATTCTGTCCAGTAAGTATGTGGAGCTGGAACCTCCCCAGATGTGAGAGCACTACTCCCTACAAGGACGAATCGATCCTTTATATAGTTGGAGCAACTGTTCAGAGGAGAAAAAATAAAAAAATTAAAAAAAAAAACTTCGCCATCTGAACAGGACTCCTAATTTCTTTGAGGCAGACTTAACTATTTTCGTAATGTGTGGATTCCAGGATAAATTTGATGTTGGAGTGATACCTCGTAGGTTTATTGCATCACATGGTGTAATTGTTGAGCTTTCAAAGAAGAATGGAAAGTTGAGAGGAGTTTGAGAGAGATAGATAGATAGATAGATAGATAGATATAAATAAGAAGAAATTGAGTTTTTGAAGCATTACATTTGACCCACTGGGAGATCTTGTCCAAATCTGAATTTAAAGAGGTGGCTGTGATGAAACGAGATGTAGATCGAGTGATGGAAGATGGGCAGATGGGAAAGAAAATGGAGGAATGTAATGTTGAATCATCAGCATACGAGTGCATTTGGTTATTTGTGGAAGAAAGAAGGTCATTGATAAAAAGAAGGAAGAGTGCTGGGGACAGAACGGAACCCTGAGGTACACCGCTGTTGATAGCGAAGGGGGTCGATGTTGAACCATCAACAACTATGGAGATAGAGCGGTCGGAGAGAAAGCTCGATATGAGAGAGCAGAGTGAAGGAGGAAAGCCGAAAGAGAGAAACTTGGATATCAGACCCCGATGCCAAACTCTGTCAAAGGCTTTTGAGATATCAAGGGTGACAACAAAGGATTCCCCAAAGTCTCTCAAAGAAAAGACCCAAACATTCGTAATGCAAGAAAGGATATCACCTGTAGATCTTGCCTTGTGAAAGCCATATTGATGGTCAGGTAAGAAGACTGTGAGATTCAAGATGCTTGAGAAAATTATAATTGAGAAGACATTCAAATACTTTGGAAATAGTAGAAGTCAGAGCAATAGGGTGGTAGTTATAAGGGTTTGAACGATCACCCTTCTTTAAAATAGGCTGTACTAAGGGATGTTTCCAGGAAAGAGGAAAAGTTTGGGTTTTTAAACAAAAACAAAGCAAACGAGCAAGCACGGGTGCAAGTTCTGAAGCACATTCCTTCAAGACACGGGGAGGAATGCCATCTTGCCTGTAGGCCTTACTCATGTCGAGAGAGAGGAGTATTTTTTGACTGCATGAAAATTGATTACAGGGAGGGATATAGGATTGGTGAGGGGAGCATCAGAGGGAGATGGAATGTTAGTCATCCAGTATGGAGTTAGAGGAGAAAAGAGACCAAAAAAAAAAAAGAGTTGCTTTATCGGTCGGAGAGACGGCGAAAGTATCATCAGAACAGAAAAGCGGAGGAAATGTGAAGCTCCAGAAGTTGTTGGAGATACTTTTAGCTCAGGACCAGAAAGATCTATTTGTGGAAGAAGATGAGAGGTTGTCACATTTCTTTTGAATAAATGCTTCGCCTCATGAATAGCATGTTTGCAATGATTTCTGGCAGATAAGAAAGCTGCATGCGAGTCGGAGGAGGAAGAGTTTTTCCATGTTCGATAGACGACATTCCTTGCATGGCCGCAGAGCAGGAATTATTGAACCAAGAATTGGTCGGAGAGATAGATTTGAAAGAGAAAGGGATATAAGCCTCCATTCCTGCAACAATAACCTCAGCTATACGTTCAGCAGATATAGAGGCATCGCCCGAGGAGAGGAAGTAGTCTTTCCAGGGAAAGTCAGAAAATAAATTTTGTAAACCAGTCCAGTCAGCATTATTGAAATTCCAAAACTGGCGTTTCATCGGAGCAGTCGGAGGAGAAGTGGTGGTAAGTAAAGTGATGTTCACAAGATTGTGGTCAGAAGAACCAATTGGAGGTGAAATTGCTGTATTGCAATGGATTGGAGGTGAAGAACAAATCCAAAGGATTGGTAGTGTGGTCATGATGATCAGGGATATCTGAAGGGTGGGTGATAATTTGTTCCAAATCATTAAGAATGCTAAATGTAAAAGCTTCAACTCTTCCAACATCCATGTGGGAAGATTTCAGCTACTCCCTGTGGTGTACATTGAAGTCTCCGAAATAGATAAATTCTGCTTGAGGGTGTTTGGATGTCACGGCCTCATGGCAAGAATTAAGACAGTCAATGAAAGTTATAAAGTTTGTGGAATTGGCAGATCAGTAAGTGAAAGACAGAAAAATAGTGATGGTCAGGAGACAAGTCTTAAGCCAGATGACATCAAAGTTTGGAGATTCGAGGTCCACAAGGCGTACAGCAGGCTTGTTGATTTTGGAGTAGACACAGATTCCTCCTTTGAAGTGGAATCATTCGTGAAGGTTGTAGTTCGTAATTTAAAAATAATTAAGAACATCATGTGACAATTTGGTCTCTGAGAGAAGTTTGTTAGATGATGTTCAACAGAGGAAAGATTCGAAGAAAGACCATGAATGTTGGTGAAATTAATTGAAAAAGTCACGTTGGTTCAAAAGGCAAGAGCTTTGGGAGGGACCGATACTACTTTGGCTCACAAGGAGCTCCTCCACCCTTTGACAGGTTATGTTTTCAAACCTGCTGGGAGTCCATATCATCCACCCTCCCCACCTGAAAACCGAGTGGAGGAGACGGTTTAATCCGCCGACAACCCGACCATGAAACAGGTTAGTACAGGTTTACACGATACCTGTGGCAAGTCACAAATCGGATCTGGCCTGACCTGACAATAATCAGAAAGGCACATTCAGGAACACAGTTTCCATGCCACATTTTAGATAAATGCAAGTCAGTGGTTGGCCTAATTTGAACTGGACCTGCACTCGGTAGGGCACACACCTCCGCCAAGCTGAACAGTTTACATTTTGTATCCCGCTGATACAAGGCCGGATCTGCATCCCGACATGAACCAAAATCGAATTTTCGGCTTTTTCTTATCATCGAACCAACTCGTCCACCTAGTTTTTTTGATAACTCGTCCATAACTTTTTGAAATATCATACTGTTTTCGTCGCCCCCCCCCCTCTCCCCAATTTCTCAATGGTGAAGAATCACTTTAAAAATTCTCGTGTCTGGATCCGGATCCAGATCCTCACCAAAATCTAATAATTTCTTCCTTGTCACACACCCAACGTCCAACAGTTTTCGTCTGAATCCGTCCACAACTTTTTGAGATATCATGTTCACAGACAAACAGACAGACAAATAAAAGAAGAAAGTAGTGCAGAGCACAACACGTGTGAAATCCCGAAAAGAAAACAATTTTTGCCTTAAAAATAATTGGTGGTTGATTTTAGTGACCTGATATGCAAATCCTCTTCAAATTTTATGTAAATGGAATAAAAATTGAGGATTTTAGAAATTGGACTTAAATTGTTGACCTTTGGTCTATGTTGACCTCAAAAATAATTGGTGGTTGAAGTCACTGACCTGATGTATAAATCTTCTTCCTATTTCAAGTCAATCAGATGAAAATTGACATTTAAAAAAATAAATTTGGCCCATTTTGACCAGTTGTACAAAAACCAGTTTTAGCTTCCTTTCCCTCAAAACCAACTTTGATTCCTTGTAACCAGCTCTTCCCTGAACATCGGCCTCTGTAGAGCAAAGGTTTAATAATAAAAAAAAAACTCCATGTCTCGGCTCGATTTCCAGCTTTTGGAAACCTTGCATCCATTCTTGTTTGGTATTAATCCAGTGTGATGATTAAACCCTCTTCGGACCTGATTCCTTCCACATTTCCAAGCAGTATGAAGTGAATGCATCCAGTAACTAATTTTGCTCCCCATACACAATCATGACGTGATTTTTAACTGTGTGCCTGACGTTTAACTTTACCATTTTGATGACGATTCAAATTTTTACAGAACAGCCTCTCAACCCAGTGAGCAAAAGCTTCTGCATCCCTGTAAGCTAACCTTCAGAATATCAGAGCAGGTGTCACATCGAAAGGACATACAAGGAAACTTAGGCACAGGAGGAGGCATTTTGTGCTATCATGCCTGTTATATATCCATACCAGCCTGGTGTTGGCTTAACAGTTAAGGTGGCTGGCTTAAGATCTTATGGTCTTGAGTTCAAGCCCCTATCGGCCATTGAAATACATTGAATTAACACCTGGTGGGGTTGACTCACCCTGTCATCCTTTTGCGGTCAGCAAAATGAGTACCAATGTATTGGTAAGAGAGGACACTGCATCATCAGCACAGCCGTGCCCCCAGAAAATAATGCAACCATCAGCCACAGGTTGCTCACAAAAGCTAGCTATATCCACACCCCAGCAATCCAACACAGCTAACCTCAAGGAGAGAATTTTTGCTATAGTACCAGCACACAATGGCCTACTCTTTTCAAAAGATGGCATGAGATTTAATTTACTCAGCTCAAACGTAGGAGCAACAGCCAGCTTCCGAAGCTTTCTCTGTCATCCTCATGTCCCCTTACACTGCTTGCTATGTCAGTGTGGTTTCTGTATGGGCAGCAGCTCCTAAAGTCTAAAAAAAAATCACGCACTTATGTATGTCATGCGTCATCACGTGTGAGTGGCCATCATCAGCAATGAAGGGCAACCATAACAAATAATTATGTTAACCTTTCACATCTATCATTTATCTGTTTCAAGACCCTCAGACCTCAATATATGTTTATAAAACAGTAATTCTTAACCTGGGGGAAATTTTCGGATTTCAGGGGGGAAATTACTTTTTAGGTTGAACAATTTTCAAACTATTTATTGCGTTGAATACTTCATCCGAATACGCTTCCCAAGCGATGAAAAATTAGCGGAACAAAAATGAATGCTGATTTTTGGAATGCTAATGTTAAAATAATATGACTTAATAAATTGTGTTTTGTGTATCAATATTTTTGGGTACAAGAAATTGTGTCAATATTTTAATGAAAATATTTATTGGAAGAATTTTTAAAATAAATTTTAGTTTTTTTAATTAATTTAGTGTTGATAATGTGGTGGGGGGAAAATATTATTATTCAGCAATTTCAAAGGGGGAAACACTAAAACGGTTAAGAATCCCTGTTCCAAAAGGAGGAACAAATTGCTGCAAAGGCACTTTTCACCTTTGTTTAATACAATAGATAACTAGAACAACACCTGGTAGAATGCATGCCTCTGCCAGGTTGAACAGTTTAAGTTTTGTATCCCACTGATAGGCCAGATCCTGATCCGGACTTGAGGCAAAATCGAATCGACTTGTTCTCATCACCTACCCAAGTATTCCAACAAGTTTTGTCATGACTCGTCCACAACTTTTTGAAATATCATGCAATGTATCATTTTTGGCCCCATCTCTCAATGCTGAAGAATCACTTTAAAAAAATTAAAATTCTCACATCGGATCTTCACCAAAATCGAATCAATTCTTCCTTGCCACACCCAACCTGTCCACCGAGTTTCGTCCGAATCCGTCCATAGCTATTTGAGATATCATGATCGCAGACAAGAGTGAAGACATAACCTCCATCCACTTTCGGTGGCAGAGGTAATAAAACTTGAAGGGTACTCTTCGACATGGTGACGTCGCCAGATGTGCCTCGGCCCACATTATTGCATCATTATACATACTTGTACCAAGTTTGATTTAAATCCCTGAACCCATATTCAAAACATTAAATAAACCAATGTCACCCACAGGTTGACCCGTATCTTGCCAAAATGTGACCACGTGTGACTTCTTTAAGGTCACACTGAGGTGAACAGAGCTGCTATCCACCAGGAGCGACTCCTTGAGGAATATCTGCCTACGAGAGATTCCGATGAGAATCGTTCTACAGAGTAACCATGAAAAATATGCTTTTGCCTCATAACGTCACCAAATGACGTCATAATGTCTCAAGCTTGACATATCTAGAAAGCACTCATCGAGCTGTTCAATTTGAGGTACTATACGATATGGTTCCTAAAACTTGAAAATTTGACCTTGGGGTCAAATATGTTTGACCTGAGGCGCAAACCATGACGGTCAAGGCCAACCGCCACCAAAAATTAATCAGCTGAGCGCCAGACCATGAACTATATTCACATGAAGTTTGAAGGCGATCTGATCAAAATTACTCAAAAAATAAGGGTTTCGTCGACTCCCCTGATTTGCGACAAAGTGACTTTGACCTTGACCTTCAAAATTTTATGCGCTGAAAGGGACCTCTATAGGCCTCTGATATGCGAAGTTACAAAAATTTCCAATGATAACTGTTCTCTGCAGAGTGATTTATACGTGATTACAGACCAAAAAAAAAAACAAAAAAACATGAAGGTCAAGGCCAATCGCCACCAAAAATTAATCAGCTGAGCGCCAGACAATGAACTATATTCCCATGAAGTTTGAAGACGATCCGATCAAAATTACTCAAAAATAAGGGTTTCGTCGACTCCCCTGATTTGCGACAAAGTGACCTTGACCTTTGACCTTGACCTTCAAAATTTTGTGCACTGAAAGGGACCTCTATAGGCCTCTGATATTCGAAGTTACAAACATTTCCGATGATAACTGTGCTCTGCAGAATTTTTTATACGTGATTACAGACAAACAA
This sequence comes from Eptatretus burgeri, assembly GCF_056783735.1. Lineage (NCBI taxonomy): Eukaryota > Metazoa > Chordata > Myxini > Myxiniformes > Myxinidae > Eptatretus > Eptatretus burgeri. The sequence continues at coordinate 35,930,106 of NC_140965.1, forward strand.
AAAAAAAATACAAGCTGACTTACATATCTTGCAAAACTTCGTTTTGGCAAGATAATAATTCTGGTTGCCAGACCATGCATCCGATCAGGTTGGATTCTAAAAGGTATATTCCCCATGTCGATGGGATCATAATTGCGAATTTTCACGTCAATTGATGAAGTGGTTCAAGAGAAATATTTTTTAAAAGATTTTCATTCAATCCAATATGGCTGCCAGACCATGTGACCTATTAATTATTCCTGAACACCCTGGTATCCACAAGTCTTGGGGAACATGTTTGCAAAGTTTTCCCTCAATCTGTCAAGCTATTCTGGAGAAGAGGATTTTTAAAGGTTTATTCTTCAAAAAACATCATAGCTGCCATACCATGTGACCTATGATGTCATTGGTTGAGAACTTTTTGTTCCTCATGGATTGGTGGTCATACCTGTAAAATTTCACCTCGATCTGTTCAGCGGTTTTGGAGAAGATTTTTGAAAGTTTTTTTTTTGTTGTTGAAATAAAATATGGCTGCCATGGTCATTAACCCCCCTCCCGACCCCCAATACAATTTATCCCAAGACGACCTTCGGATAATCGGATAAAGCATTCCTGATCGGATAAAGCATTCCACGTACGCAATTATGACATCATAACGAAGCCACCTATTAGATTATCAAAAAAAATCACTTATTTCCCATGGAGAGTACTTGAAATGTGCGGTTTCAATTTTTTTCCATGGAGTGGTTTTGGAGATCGAGGTCCAAAGTTTTTCCTTTTTTTTTCAACATGGCTGCCACACCTTGTGACCTATGACGTCATAATTATAATTCAGACATTTTACAGGAGTCGTCACACCTATGGTGAAAATTTTGTTGCAGAGAAAACAGAGAAAATTAGCATGGATGGATGTACGTATGAACATATGGACGTACAGACCGAGAAACCATTATGCCTCTGGCGACTTCATCTGCGGAGGCATAAAAACACAATACTTGCAAAAACTTTTTGTTTTTTTTTAATTAGTTACCCAGTTGGTGCAACTGCTTTACTCCCACTGTTAATGCTTCCACGCCAATTTATATGGTGAAATGTATTACAGTTCCACATCGATCCCAACTGAAATCAAGTGTGACGTTATCATTCTTTATGTCAATAGCAGGACATTCCCATCGATGAATGTGATTAATGGAGCTGTTTTCACATGTTGACGCTCAAAATGCAGTGAAGCATGAGATAATGGGCACACCATAAATCAATATTATGGAACAATATAAAAAGGAAATAAAATGTAATTTTTGTTCCACAAGAGATGCAATCAAGATAACACGAGATGAGAGAAGCACATTTACAAGAGAATGCAATCTAATAATATATTTGGTACCAGAGCACTTGGGAAATTATTCAGTGGACAAATAGATGGAGGGTAATTGAGCAAGCAACCCTTAATTCATTTTTCTTGTTTCATTTAATGATGCACACCTGGCTTCACAAGGAAGCCAAGAGGTATGTGCACTCACCTTTGAGCTCTCTAGCCTGGGTCTAAATCTTGACCCAGCTATAAACTGTCACCTTGCTGTTTCTCATGTGGGATGTGACATCAGTGGGTGCGGAGGATACTAAGATAGAGGACTCATCTGCCACCTCTGATCGTTCGTTGGTGATCGTCAAACATCCCACGATGTCTTTCGCCAAACTCGACGAGTTATCGCCGGTACCCTGGCCAAGTTCCAAATTCCCGCCTTAACTACAGGGAGAATTATATTATCAGCAGCATAGCCACCTCCCAGCAATGATGGAAACCCACAGCCATGTGTTGCATATAAAATAACAGAATAGTTCAAAGGCAGAAAGCGATCACGTGGCCAACGAGTGTATGCTGATTGGCTGAAATTATCTAAATTGTAAAACCTCTTACCCAATACATGATACTAAGTTTGACTCTAATCCATCGAAATGTGTCTTTGCAAGTTAGAGAACATAGAAATGAAGAAGACATCTACAGCCGTTATAGCCCAATGAGTTGGAAAGTTAATAGGTTGTGTTGGCCTTGATGTATCACAAAAAAGATTCAGCATTTACATTATGGATGTCATAGGTAATCGCCACACCTGACAAGCCTGAAAAGTAATAGCGAAAGCGATGTGAAATAAAAATGCAGTTTTGGGTGGTAGTTTGTTTTTCAACAAAATCTCCATTTCTACAAAGAAACAGCATGCCATTTCATTGCCACTTGGAGGATGAGAGAAAGTCATAAATATAACCACAAATGATAATATAACCACAAATAGACAAACAAACTAGAAACCCTGTTTAGAAGGTGTAAACAAACTGGGTTTGCTTATTTATATTCCCATCTGAACCTTGCCTCTTGGCACAGGGAAACCAGATTCTCCTGCACATCATATATGTACAAGCTCGTCCATGAGCCCGATATCGATGTAGAATGAAATAAAAACCATGATGTCTGCTGTTCTGCAGACAAAGGGCTGCTTTACTCCAAGATCATTTAGTGTTAATATTTCCATCAAAGTGTGAACAACCAAGGATTAACCATCTGGAACATTAGAGTAAAGAGGTGTTTCTGAAAAGCAATAACATCACAAGAACAATAACAGCAGAAAAGTTTTTGAAAATCCCATTATTAGAGCTCACAATTGTTCGTTCAGGGTTAGAGAGAAAATGGTGTTCTGATGGAAGTGTTGATATTCTAATGCTGGGGAAAGATATTATGTATGAACAGGGGAAAGAGTAGGACAGCTGGGAGAAAGAAGCTTTTGGAGGTTTGAATTTACAGCTAAAGAGCAGTTTTCTGATGGTTCTCAGAGGATTGATTAATGCTTGGGCGAACCCTAATATCAGGTAGTCTGGCTCCTGGGCAATTTAGGTGATTCTGAAAATTTCCAGATGCAATTACTGCTCAGGTACGTTGACAATTCAGCTGACGTGCAATGTAACGTCACTGGCATGCAAAACGTTTTGTTAGTTTCAGATACTAATCCGACCACTAATCCTGGATGAGTGTGATGTGCAGGATAACGTTCACAGGTGACAATGAATAACCTCGAGGTCCTGACATGTTGTGTTGCGAAGGTTTGCCTTTTGATGCTGTTCCTTTCTGTGGGAATCTTCATCTTCTCTGTGCTCATTTACTCTGCGGAGAGTGGCGAGGACGAGGCAGGCCTCATCAGCATCCCAATCTGTTGGTGGTGGGCCACCATAACAATGACGACTGTTGGCTATGGAGACACGCATCCAGTCACAGCATCAGGAAAAATTCTGGCCACTGTTTGCATCCTCTGTGGCATCCTTGGGGTATCACTGCCAATTACAATAATCTTCAACAAATTTTCAAAGTACTATCAAGAACAGCAGGCCATGGACCTGTCCAATCGCTGTCAACCACGACCTGACACTCCTGCAGGTGAGCTGCAAGCAATATGCAAAGATTGATTGGCTTACTAAACGACTTTAAATCATTTTTGGTAATTTGTAGTGTTGAATGTGGCACATTGCTGTTGAAATTACCAATTAGTTGTAAGCAACATGTAAGTTGAGCGAGCATGAACAGTGATAATGTTTTGTTTCAATGGCTTAGAACACTTTTGCTGCCATGAAGAGATAACTGAAACATAGAGAGAAGAGGAAGACAGAATCATAAATAAATTATATCAAATGCTTGTGAAAAATATTTTGATGCAGGATGGATTTGCAGATAGAAGGTCACTCAAACAATTGAACATTCAAACACTTTTTCTCAGAACGTGTGGTATGAGAGATAGCCAGTAGTCCAGTGGATATGTAAATGTATCGTGCCCTTTATGATAAAACCATGAAACTTGATAAACTTGTGCTATACATCATGGGGTTCTCCCACCCCGAAATCGCCCCCAAGGATTGTACCGTAATGATAAAATCATATGACTTCAGATGACCACCGTGACCGCTAGATGATCTGCGCACCTCTTTGTCTGCATGTTGTTATACGTCTGCATGAATGACGATGCAGACATGTTCACACCAACTGTACTCTTTGGCCACTGCTTCAGTCATTATATTGCACCTGGATTAAATGAGACAGGATACCTCTGGAATAGGGAGTTCCTTCTTGACTGCAGTGTCCACAGGTACAAGTGTGTAGCTGTCTAGCAGCCTGGTGACTTTCTTGCCTGACATGCTGAGAGATACACCCATTTGATCAGTCCCAAGGTTCTTCGTGTCAAAGAGCTGAAACAATGAGATGCCTGTCTTATGGAAGGTTGGATCCCTGTGGACTTGTTGCGCTGTTGAGTTGCAGTAAGCGTTGTCCACGACTGATTTCGTGAACACGCCAATATTGGGCGAGGGCATGCAGACTATTCTAATGCCCTTGAAGTGACTAATGGCTGAGTTACCTTGGTCAGTAGACACGCCGAGCACACGGTCATATAAGACGGCCAATCCCAGCCTGTGGAGTGTGTTGACTAAATATTTTGATGTCGTCTTTGGGATACCAAAGTATCGAGGAAAAGCGACAGTGGTGTCTCCCACTGCTGGGTGTGACTGATGTCCAAAGATGTTTGCTGGTATGATACACCAACATCAGCAACAACAACAAGCCTGGCTGTGTAACAAGTCGTTTGTTTGATTCTTGATGTTTCTCCCACACAAGACCATCGTGATGAGGATCAGCAGTGAGTGAGCCACAAACTTTGTTTCACAGTCTTCTCTGAACGAACCATTGAAAAGTAAGCATTTACTTCTCAACATGTCCTTGCATACCATGTTTGCAGCAGAGTGAGAATCACAGCGTCACTTTCATCTTCGAGTTGGCACATTCTTCAAACAAATCTTCTGACCTTCGTATAAGCCACGAGTAGCACATCACGACCCTTACGACATACTTCTAACTCAGGAAAGTAGCTACGAATGTTTTTTTTTTTTTTAATCTAGCATGAACAGCAGAGGAGTCATCTCCAAGCTGGTCAACTACATCAGTGTAAATTTTCTTCAGTTCACATAGTTAAAATGGGGTAACCTCCATCCACAAGAACAGCATGTATGGATGAAATAAGTTTAGCAACTGCAGTGGTGTGGGCAGTGTTTGTGCAGCTGTCATCTTATGATGTTTTGGATCTGTTTTCATGTCTGTTGTATAACGACACCTGTCATTGGACGTGGTATTTTGCCACCATTGCACTAAGGTCTCCTTCAATGAGCTTTTCTGGCAGTTGCCCATTCTGGAGATTGAAAGTGCATTGTCTCACACGAGTGTCAAGGTCAAACATTGAGTCTTCACCGAGAGGTTTTCCAATGGTTGCAATCTTGTGAAAAAAGAAACACTTATAAATGGCATCATCAGTCCACAACACCTTCTGACAGGTGAATCTTCCCTTCACATCAGAAGAAGCACTTTCACCACCGACACACTTTTACCATATGCCTGCATGTTTATGTTCCATTTTGTTGAATTGAAGATTGCAACTTTTGTGAAATTTTGCTCTCCTGTGTAAGAAGGCTGGCTCAAATCTGTCACCTTTGTCCACCCAACTCAACTTCAGCTTTACCAGCAAGCAACCAACGTCATTGAATGCTGCTAAAGTTTCAGTGATTGACTGATAGACAGTTCCTTGAAACCCATCTGTGCGGTAAGCTGGGTATGGAAGTTTTAAATGGTCTATCCTCTTGATAAAAGAAGCGCTTTGTTCCAGTCCAGAGATGTAGTGCCATTTGATGAGCTGACCCTGTCATTGCCTTGCACCACTTTGTAAGACTTATTAATGGTGATCACTTCTGGATTAGAGAGAACCATAACAATCTGAAAAAAGCCAAAAGCCTGTTAGTTCCTGAGCTATGTAAGCTCAAATAACAATGTAAATGCTTTTGATGAAATTTTTTATCCAAGAAAATACATTTGACATACACACTAACAGTGATTTATTTGGTAACATCCACCAAAATGTCACAAAAGCCAACATTTGGGAAGACATTGACCACTGAGTTGGTCTCCCTTGCAGCCACATAATAAAAAGTATAGTGCACAGAACAATTTAAATACTTTGAATAAAATTGCCATCCATGAAAACCTAGATTTTCATACCTTAAAAGATATCTCCCCATACAATACAGTGTGTATTTGTGTACTTGTCTGTCCCCCTTCTTAAACAAAATAAAGACCAATTATTGCACCATAGTCCCAAGAAGGAAGCCAGACACAACAATGCACGCATGCCCCCCCCCCCAACACACGCACACACACACACACACACACACACACACACACACACACACACACACACACACACACACACACACACACACACACTAGGTACTGGTAAGTACTTACAAAAGCTATTATATTTGAAGTTATAACCTTAACTCATGAGCAATGGACTGATTTCCCAACTGCTTGGATCATCAGCTGGGTACCGTTTTTCATCGAGGTTTCGAACCTTTCAGCCCAGAACCTCTCCGAACCGTGGATCCACAACCCTGGTCGAAGGTCCACATCAGTGGATTACTCGGCATCAATGGACCGACAACCTCAAAGTTGTGTCCAGACAGTCAGTCAACACAGCAATGCAATATTCTTATGCAAACTTATTTCAAGTGTTACTACATTTGAATAACTTTAATCATACACCACTTTATATGATAATATATTAAGCGATAAACACTTTACCTTGTAGACATGTCCATTACACCGCACCTCCATCTAGCCATAGACTCAAACTGTCATTAATAACCAATTTTAACATGCTGCACTGTGTAACCTAGCAACCACCAACAAATTATTTTAATGCTTATTTACAATGTATTTTATAAATAAAATTAATCAATTAATTTATTTAATCAATTGTATTTATTTATATTTTTTAAATCTCAATACCTCCTTTATTTAATACATGTATAACTAGAAGGGCACTCTGTGGAGCGCATACCTCCGCCATGCAACAATGCCTGATCCACGAGAACATATCCGGTCCAATAAATTTTTGAAATATCATGCGATATATCGTTTTTGGCCCGATCTCTCAATGGTGAAGAATCACTTACAAAAGTAAATAATTCTCATATCCGGATTCGGATCTTCACCAAAATTGAAGCAATTCTTCCTTTTCACACACGCAACATGTCTACCAAGTTTCGTCTGAATCCGTCTACAACTTTTCGAGATATCGTGCTACATATCGTTTTTGGCCCTATCTCTCAAAGGTCAAGAATCACTTTAAAAATTCTCGTAGCTAGATCCGGACCTTCACCAAAATCTAATCAGTTCATCGTTGTCGCACACCCAACCTATCCACAAAATTTCATCTGAATCCGTCCACAACTTTTTGAGATATCCTGCACACAGACAGACAGAAAGGGGTGAAAACATAACCTCCTTCCACCTTTGGTGGTGGAGGTATGTATATGTATATATATATATATATATATATATATATATATATATATATATATATATATATATATATATATATATATTTAACAAATCATATCAATTAAAGAATTTACCTCACTAAAATAATTAATTTATTATTAGCCACGTCGCATTGTGAACGCTGGCTCTCAGAGAGCTCCGTGTTGTCCTTGTTGTTGTTGTTGTTGTTGTTCTACTGATGAAGACAAAACCTTTAGGACGCAGCTCTTGGACACATTTGTCCTTGTTATTATATCAAATGCATTGCAATGGAAACATGATTACATGAAAACCAAACTTAAATAAAAGGTGACGATGGAGTCTGAAGTCATTCTCACAAGACCTGATCAAACAATCAGCTAAATATCCTTTGTTTAACGTGATGGAAAAAAACATTCTCAGCACGTTCCATAAAATTATCCTTTACTGAACAAATTCTTGCAAATCTAAGTAGCTGAGATGAAATGACATTGTAACCCATTTTGATTAGTACATTGCTACCTGGAAAGGTGTACAAGACTATTGGAAAACTGAAATCATCAACTTTATGATACACACTTGAACTGAAACCATTCTGTTCAACTCTAACCAACACATCCAGATATGGAGCAACTGTGCAATCATTAGCACTCCTGTTTGCAATCAGGCTATCTGGATAATATCTTGTGAAGCTGCCTATCAAAAACAACAGAGTTTACCACACAAATATCATCTATATAACGACATGTATGACATAATATTTCAGCTAATCCTCATTTTTTTTCTCCTTCATCAGTTTCTGCATCAATGAAAATTCATAGAAAATATGAAAAATGTCCACTAGTCGGGGGTTGCCTTTCTCACCCATGGGAACACCCTTAACCTGTTGAAACATTATCCCACAAAACGACACAAAGTATAAAATAAATTAAACGGCATCCTTAAATTTCTGCTTTTCAAAACAATTCTGAAAACTTGAGTATTTCTTTTTAGAAAAAAATGCTATATCAAACCTGACACATAAAAACTTATTAAAAGAGTTTAAAAAAAACCTTGTCAATCACTTTGAAGAATAAATCCATCACTTGTACTAAATCCACATTTTTATATAAAGTTGAAAAATCAAAAACTTCCACCGACTTGATATTGAGGCATCTAAATCCTATCTCAGAAATCGAAAGTAGAATTAATGCTCCAGAAAGTACCAATACCAGAATTCTTCTCACTTGCTGAACAATATTTCCTGAAATGTTCCCAAACAACTTGTAAGTCTGAGTTAACTATAACCTATAACTGTTTGGTAGAAGACTGCCTGGCACCTGCTATAAACCTATACTTGTACGGGTTCTTATGAAGCTTAGGGATCCAGAAAAACCAAGGAATACAAAGATTTACCTCTTAACATTTAATACCGAAATTATGAACTAAAACTTCCTGATGCTCAAAAATAATATCTTGGAGCGACTTATGACAAGGAACATATGTGCTATTTCCTTCACTAGTGAAAGTAACCATATCGATGCTTACTCACTTAATAAAACCTCCACATAAAACTTTCTACAAACCACAGCAAAATAATTAGCAGCCTTATCCACTGGAACTATTATGTAGCTATCATGGAGATCCCGAATGTCTTTACAAACACTTGGCTTGTTCAACACTGGTTTAGACCGACCCAGTGAAAGCAAGCCTCGACGACTAAAAAAACCTAATCCTATTATCCAGGACTTCCATAACTCTGTTAAACCATGCATTAAAACTGTTTACAGAAATAATTAAACTTGGTGCACATTTTCTTAACAAAATTAGAGACAGAATCCACAATTGAAGACCTACTGCAGCTCCAAGGTTGAGTTACTCATTCCCTATATTTAGCCCCCATTTTCATCAGATCCCGAATATCACAATTACTAATTACATTCAAATCCCCAGAAACGACGTGTCCACAAGGATTATATAAAAAAAAAAGGTGAAGATGAACATGCACAGTCAGTCTCCAAAATGTCCTTTACTATATCTACACTAAGAATTTAAAGAAATTTTCCATAATTTAATAAGGATTGTCCTATGATCTTAGTGAAATTGAAGTACACCTTCAATGGGGTTCGGTCCCAAACTTTATCTGGTAATAAACTATCGACACTAGTATTCCTAAAAATACAATAAAGATGAAGCCTATCTACCTGCTTGCTGGAAAAAAAATCACAAACGATGATCTCATGGACCCTATCAACTTTGAGAGTAGACTTCTTTACCAGAGCTCAACAACAAAAAGCTTTGATAAAAAACGAGCACATGTCATATGAACCTTCTTGCGAATATTAGCTCAGCCTTGTTTGGAACATTACTTCAGAAGAACATAATAATCATGAAAAACTTTTCCATCAAAAAAACATTGAAGTTCATCAATTATCTCTGAAATTTCCATTTTTGGAGCTATACACACCGGACGATGCCCATGACCTCCAGGTTTCCTTCTGATTGGATTAGAAAAATACTTGTTGCCGAAAACATTATCTTGAGAAACTGACCAAGTACCTTGTACCTTGTCATTAAGGCCCAAAGGATAGATCACACATAGTGTCCTGAACCCAAAGTCCTCTTTGCGTCCTTGCTCAACATTACACTCCTCTTTATGATCAAAATCATTAACATTAACCGAGTCTATAATTTGAATAGAACAATTTCTAAAAGCATGTCCAACTTCATTGAAATTATTATATAAATATGTCTTCATACCAGACAATACAGCAGACCTATGTCCATTCAAACATTGATGTAAACATTGAGAAGTTTTACCAACATATTGCAATCCACACTCTCCACGAGTTAAGAAGGATTTTAAAGGCCAATCTTTTAACACGACTGTGTTCACTTCGGTCTATTTTCAGGATGAAAAAAGTTGAAAAACATTTTCCATAAAAAGAGTAATTACGTCTCTTTTTTGGAAAGGTAGTCGGTGATTTGCAACCAAGCCTCACTGACAGTGTACAGAAGCGTTTAAAAAAATAACAATAAATACAAGGCACAGGGAGGTAAATTCACTGCACATGATAGGCAACATGCGTAGAGTAAAACGAGTGTTCATTTATGTCTGTAAGATGTCTAATAAACAAAGACGATATAAGCACACCGGTTTCTAGGGCGAGACTTCAGTCTTTGGCACACTCACGAGGCTGAACAATCGAAATGAAACGTCCCAGAAGATAAAGAAATTAGGGTCACATTTATGTCATGTTTTAAAATAATGCATTTTCTTGCAAA
>NC_140965.1:35945729-35983229 GCF_056783735.1 Eptatretus burgeri
GTGTGCCTGGTGTTGGCATCATGGTTGGGGTAGTGGGCTTGGGATCTGAGGATCCTGAGTTCAAATCCCCCTCGGATGTTGAATTAATACCAGGTGGGGTTGACTCTGCATGTCATCCTGAGGTTGGTGAAATGAGTGCCAGATTGCGGGTCTCCCCTGTTGAAGTGGTGACCCATCCAGGATTGTACCCAATAGCCAAAGAGACTGCTTCGGCAGCAGCAATGCTCTGTACAGAGTATGGTCCTGATGGATGGATGGATGGATGGATATATATATATATATATATATATATATATATATATATATATATATATATATATATATATATATATATATATATATATATATATATATATATATATATATATATACACATTTCTTGAAACAATAGGAACATATCGAGTGCACTGAAGGAGCACACAAGCAACAGCCACCACAATGACCAGCAACACCAACAAAGAATTAAAGAAGTTCCTTTTTATTGGACGGTTCACTTCATTTTACATCCTCATTGAGACTCAGGGAAGGACATGCAATGTGTTAGTGAAGTACAACATGCTGTCTGATTAAATCCGTCAGTGAAGTGACAGGTTTGGCACACAGAGTTGTGTATTATTTGCTTACTACACCCACATTGATTCAAGGATCATTCACTCAATATCCATTCAGCTTGATTATGGTTCATTGTTTCGTAAATTAAACTTTATAAATTGGATTATGTTATAGCCGGTTGAAATATTATCCTCACAGCATCCACATCAGTCCAACAGGATGCTGCAGAGGTCACGCACTCACCTTTAAGCCGTCTCATCTGATTTTCATTCGCGACCTGAATATAAACTGTTGGATTAGTGTTTTTCTAGCAAGGGGTCGCATCACAAATTGATCAATCCCTCCGACGGACGTTACGTTGTGTGCCCCATTTATGTTTTTTACCTTTTTTATTTATAAAAAAACTAATTTTATTCAGGCCTTTTTATTTAGGAATGCTATTTTTGCCTGGGTTGGAGAAGGTGAACAGAAAAGCTATGAGAAGCAATTGTTTTGTATTGCCACGACTGAAGCTGTCAAAGCTGGTAGAGTTCCAATTAACGGAATATCTCTGCAATACGTCATAATCATTTATACGGTACATATTTTCGCCGAAGCATGCCATGCACCAGTGGCAGATTGAAACTAATATGCTGCGCTTGTCCTGACCTCGATAGATGTCTTCTGACAATGTGGGCACAGGACGAAAGTGATGGGAAAATAGATGTATAGGTCACGATGCCCCCATCAATGATAACCTCCTAACTTCTTGTGATTTCAGTGCCAAAGGAAAATCACGACTTTTTCTCAATATATATCAAATCAGCTGCCAACTTTTGTTACATCAGAAGCACTTTTTGCTGGCGGACGAGGGAGAGGGGGGGGGGAGCAGTGGCCCACCAAGAAGATTCAAAACATGCAGCTTCAATGTTTTCAGAATATCATTCATTTCCATGCAAACAAGCACTTTTTGTTGCTTTGGCCAATATAATGAAGAGTGGGGCATGTTGTTTCCAGATGAGAATGTTTTTCATTATCCCAAATCTATCCTCTTGTCTAGTGAATATTGTATTTGACTGGGATTTATATCCGAATTAATACTGCTGGTTGCATCATTAATACGGTGTGGCAACGACTATATAATTTGGTTAGGGTACTGGCACATAATCGGCTTATATTTTGGAAAGCTAACGTAGGATCTTTAACACATACACGTGAACACCATCAGGTGGGCAGTCAAATTAATGCCTCCATGAGCATTCCAGTGTCTCACTGGTACATCACCCAGCCGGTGACGTACCATGAGGACAGTTTGGAGTTGTTCCAGGAATCGAACACAGACTGCACTACCTGCTCTGAGCAAACCTGCCATGCTCAGATGATTCCTTTTCCCCCAGATTATTCCAAGTAAAGATATAGTTTAGAATCACTTTATAGGTTAAGATTAGTTTTAAATATTAACAACTCGAGGGGGTTGACAGCGATTAGAGTCAGTGTCATTGTCATTACCCTCACCGAAGGAGATGGTATTGCATTTGGGTCCGCTTGTTACTTACGAAATCTAAAGATTTCGTAAGTATATTGATGATTTCCGTCCTCTGTTTGTTTGTGTGTGTGTGTGTGTGTGTGTGTGTGTGTGTGTGTGTGTTTGTTTGTAGGCACGATAACTCGAGAACGGAAGAAGCTACCAATGTCAAATTACACCATGTGATTCAGCAGGGTGATGGCTCGCGCTGATTAGATTTTGGTCAAAATCGGTCAAAGGTCAAGGTCACAGTGAGGTCAAACATCCAAAAAATGATAACACGAGAATGGAAGAAGCTACCAATGTCAAATTACACCACATGATTCAGGAGTGTGATGGCTAGCAATGATTAGATTTTGGTCAAAATCGGTTAAAGGTCAAGGTCACAGTGAGGTCAAACATCCAAAAAATGATAACTCGAGAATGGAAGAAGGTACCAATGTCAAATTACACCACGTGATTCAGGAGTGTGCTGGCTCGCGCTGATTAGATTTTGGTCAAAATCGGTTAAAGGTCAAGGTCACAGTGAGGTCAAACATCCAAAAAATGATAACTCGAGAACGGAAGAAGCTTCCAATGTCAAATTACACCACATGATTCAGGAGTGTGCTGGCTAGCGCTGATTAGATTTTGGCCAAAATCGGTTAAAGGTCAAGGTCACAGTGAGGTCAAACATCCAAAAAAATGATAACTCGAGAATGGAAGAAGGTACCAATGTCAAATTACACCACGTGATTCAGGAGTGTGCTGGCTAGCGCTGATTAGATTTTGGCCAAAATCGGTTAAAGGTCAAGGTCACAGTGAGGTCAAACATCCAAAAAATGATAACTCGAGAATGGAAGAAGGTACCAATGTCAAATTACACCAAGTGATTCAGGAGGGTGATGGCTAGCGCTGATTAGATTTTGGTCAAAATCAGTCAAAGGTCAAGGTCACAGTGAGGTCAAACATCCAAAAAATGATAACTCGAGAATGGAAGAAGGTACCAATGTCAAATTACACCACGTGATTCAGGAGGGTGATGGCTAGCGCTGATTAGATTTTGGCCAAAATCGGTTAAAGGTCAAGGTCACAGTGAGGTCAAACATCCAAAAAATGATAACTCGAGAATGGAAGAAGGTACCAATGTCAAATTACACCAAGTGATTCAGGAGGGTGATGGCTAGCGCTGATTAGATTTTGGTCAAAATCAGTCAAAGGTCAAGGTCACAGTGAGGTCAAACATCCAAAAAATGATAACTCGAGAATGGAAGAAGGTACCAATGTCAAATTACACCACGTGATTCAGGAGTGTGCTGGCTAGCGCTGATTAGATTTTGGCCAAAATCGGTTAAAGGTCAAGGTCACAGTGAGGTCAAACATCCAAAAAATGATAACTCGAGAATGGAAGAAGGTACCAATGTCAAATTACACCAAGTGATTCAGGAGGGTGATGGCTAGCGCTGATTAGATTTTGGTCAAAATCAGTCAAAGGTCAAGGTCACAGTGAGGTCAAACATCCAAAAAAATGATAACTCGAGAATGGAAGAAGGTACCAATGTCAAATTACACCACGTGATTCAGGAGTGTGCTGGCTAGCGCTGATTAGATTTTGGTCAAAATCGGTTAAAGGTCAAGGTCACAGTGAGGTCAAACATCCAAAAAATGATAACTCGAGAACGGAAGAAGCTTCCAATGTCAAATTACACCCCATGATTCAGGAGTGTGCTGGCTAGCGCTGATTAGATTTTGGCCAAAATCGGTTAAAGGTCAAGGTCACAGTGAGGTCAAACATCCAAAAAATGATAACTCGAGAATGGAAGAAGGTACCAATGTCAAATTACACCAAGTGATTCAGGAGGGTGATGGCTAGCGCTGATTAGATTTTGGTCAAAATCAGTCAAAGGTCAAGGTCACAGTGAGGTCAAACATCCAAAAAATGATAACTCGAGAACGGAAGAAGCTTCCAATGTCAAATTACACCAGGTGGTTCAGGAGGGTGATGGCTAGTTCAGATTAGATTTTGGTCAAAATCAGTCAAAGGTCAAGGTCACAGTGTGGTCAAACATCCAAAAAATAACTCGAGAACGGAAGCAGCTTCCAATGTCAAATTACACCTCGTGATTCAGGAGGGTGGTGGCTAGCACTGATTAGATTTTGGTCAAAATCGGTCAAAGGTCAAGGTCACGGTGAGGTCAAACATCCAAAACATTCGATTTTTGATGATTTGGTACAGAATCATCGTAGAAACTTCTGGTTTGCGTCGCTACCTTCTCAAGAGACAGCTTTTATTGGACAAGGTCAGACGTCAAGTTGACAAATTCGTAAGTACCAGTCTATGACCGCTTGTTTGTTTGTTTGTAGGCACGATAACTCGAGAACGGAAGAAGCTACCAATGTCAAATTACACCACGTGATTAAGGAGGGTGATGGCAAGTGCTGAATAGATTTTGGTCGAAATCGGTCAAAGGTCGAGGTCACAGTGAGGTCAAACATCCAAAACATTCGATTTTTGATGGTTTGGTACAGAATCATCGTAGAAACTTCTGGTTTGCGTCGTTACCTTCTCGAGACAGCTTTTATTAGACAAGGTCAGAGGTCAAGTTGACGATTTCGTAAGTACCAGTCTATGAGTGCTTGTTATCTTGCCAAAACGAAGTTTTTGCAAGATATGTTAGTCAGCTTGTATGTTTTTATTTATTTATTTATTTTTTGTTTGTTTTTTTGTTTGTCTGTAATCACGTATAAAAAAATTCTGCAGAGCACAGTTATCATTGGAAATTTTTGTAACTTCGCATATCAGAGGCCTATAGAGGTCCCTTTCAGTGCACAAAATTTTGAAGGTCAAGGTCAAAGGTCAAGGTCACTTTGTCGCAAATCAGGGGAGTCGCCGAAACCCATATTTTTTTTGAGTAATTTTGATCGGATCATCTTCAAACTTCATGGGAATATAGTTCATGGTCTGGCGCTCAGCTGATTAATTTTTGGTAGCGATTGGCCTTGACGTTCATGGTTAGCACCTCAGGTCAAACAAATTTGACCCCAAGGTCAAATTTTCAAGTTTTTGGAACCATATCGTGTAGAACCTCAAATTGAACACCTCGATGAGTGCTTTCTGGATATGTCAAGCTTGAGACATTATGATGTCATTTGGTGTCGTTATGAGGCAAAAGCATATTTTTCATGGTTACTCTGCAGAACGATTCTCATCGGAATCTCTCGTAGGCAGATATTCCTCAAGGAGTCGCTCCTGGTGGATAGCAGCTCTGTTCACCTCAGTGTGACCTTCAAGAAGTCACACGTGGTCACCTTTTGGCAAGATACGGGTCAACCTGCGGGTGACATTGGTTTATTTGTTTGTTTGTTTGTTTGTATGTTTGTTACTTACGAAATCTAAAGATTTCGTAAGTATATTGATGCCTTCCTTTCTGTTTGTTTGTTTGTTTGTAGGCACGATAACTCGAGAAGGGAAGAAGCTAACAATGTCAAATTACACCACGTGATTCAGGAGGGTGATGGCTAGTGCTGCTTAGATTTTGGTCAAAATCGGTCAAAGGTCAAGGTCACAGTGAGGTCAAACATAATTCCGTAAATTCACGTGGAGAAATGGAGTATTTTTGCTTCGCTCGACGTTACGACTCCATTTTAACTTTGATTTTAATTTTGTCTTCGGTTTTTGCGATCGCTTAAGACGCTTAAAACTCGGTTGTAGAAATTCTGGTAAAAATCGGATGTTTTGGAGACGTTTTAAGATTGTATAAAAAATATTTCACTCGACGCGTCACGGGTCGTCCCATGATGCAGTGCGCTCGAGCAGACGCGTCGTTGAGTTACGTTAAGGTAGAATTGCTTGGAGAAATGGAGATTTTTGCTTCGGTCGACGTTACGATTTTTGATGGTTTTATACAGAATCATCGTAGAAACTTCTAGTTTGCGTCGCTACCTTCTCGAGAGACAGCTTTTATTAGACAAGGTCAGAGGTCAAGTTGACGATTTCGTAAGTACCAGTCTATGACTGCTTGTTTATTTTTTGAATAAGGTCTCACTTGGCTGTGCCTGGATGGGGTTGAGGGTCGAGGAGTAGCACCTGAAATGCAAATCTTATCCAGGTTCTTCCTGATGACTTCATCTTTGTTTTTTTCTTTTTCGGGTTCCTTCTGATTCCTCCAATGCAGAACTGTACCCATTTGGACTTCCATTTGATTTGAATTGAATTTATTTTAATCCCATTCTAAATTCAATTGAATAATAATTTTAAAGACATCATTGGTCAGGGTCAGGTGTCCGATCAAAGCGGAGTTGCATCAAAGCGGGACGTCTTGGTACCTGGTCATCACTGCCAGCAGTTATAAAGTGGCAGTTCTAGTTATGTCTCTTATTAATTACATAACTCACCAGAACACAAACGCCACACGAAATACACCACACAAAAACGACACAAAACAAGTGCTGGTGAGGGTATGAAATCTCTGATTGCTCTTTTTCTTGTGAGGAATGCACTGCTTGAAGATTTTCAAATATTATTGTTTGAGAGGAAGACCATTGTAGATTATAATACTTATGTTTATGGGAAAAGGGGCAATAGTGAGATGCATGTTGCGAACATTGTGGATATTCGTGTAGTTTCAGAACTTCTTCGCTGTCTTATGGATTAAGTTAGGGAAGGGATTCTTTTAATGTTACCAATGATGGGACAGGCATTGTCAGATTTAGATATAGCTCGGTTAAAGCATCCCATCTATTTGTTCTCCTCTGCAGAACCCGGTGTGGCCAGGTAGGACGTCAGTAACACAGCACATTCTCATCATCGACATAAGGAGATAACCCGTCCTCCATAGCTGTCCATCAGCACATAGCAGGGAGGAGGGAGAGGGGGTGGATTCCACTTTTGGTCGTGGAAGTCCTCAGTTGTGGGGGTGGAGGCGAGAGTTGTAGAGGCTTCAGGGATGGGATTCCTGACGGCTCGGCCCTGTCTTAACTGCGATTGGTGGTCATAGCAGTGCAGAGATTTGTAGGAGCCTTTGGGCGTGGAATAATAAGCTCCTCAGTGCCATAATTGCTTGGTCTCCATGGGGCCGTAATTGGTTGGTGGAGCCCATGTGGATGGAGACCTTTGTGGCCTATGATTGCTTAGTCTTAGTCGATGGAGACTTGTGGAAGGGTGGGGGGTGGGTATAAAACCCAGGCCCCAACAGCAAGTGTGCTGTTTGACACTGTCTCTTGGAACAGCTTGTTTTCTCTGGAATGTAACCACTGATGCTCTAGTCTAGACTCTGCATCTCGCCACTGGCTCACCGTGATATTCTGGCTTGCTGCCTGGCTCCTGCTCTTGCCCTGGGAGAGATGAAGCAGCACCATGCATGTTCTTCTCCAGCTGTTTTGCACGAGCCACATGCTCTTTATGATGTGCCTTTCCCTCAACACTGCCCAGTTTTAGTGTATGTGGAACCTCAGGGGAAGAAAGAATTTTTGTGCTGTGTGTTTGTCTTTCAGGATTTGTGTTATCCTGTATTGCGCAATAAATTATTTATCTTTTAAAGAACAGCTTGCCTCGGGTTTTAACCTTGCAAATAATGGAGTTAATATGGGATCCCTGGAGGGTTAAAAAAAAATTGTAATTGTCTTTTATAGGCGGCGCAGAAATATCCCTGGAAGACCACGGGCCAGAGGGAACTGCTCAGTACTGGCTTGCGAGAAACCCTTATTGTTCGGTTATCCTTGCTAGTTTGGCAGCTCCAGCATCAATATGTTGGTTTCCTGTTGGGAGGTTGCCATAAATGACAGTACTTTAATCAACACAGTACTTTAATCAAAATCCTCAAACAGCATACTGTGCATCAGGAAGAGATATAAATCTGTACTCACAAAAAATTAATCTATTCTCTTTGAGCACATTTCTCAACTCACAAATCTCTCTCTGCCTCTCTCTCCCTCTCTCGTTATCTCTTTTTCCACAGCTGTTCCTCCATCACCACGCTTCTCACACTGCCCCTTTGAAAAGCTACTGCCCCTGCATCTGGCCAACCTGGGCCGAGCTGAAGGCCCATACTCCTGCTCCGACGAGGAAGATTCCGAAATATTCCAAGCTGAAGACAGTTTTTCTGATTGTCCTTTGCCAGGCTCACCATTGTTATAAGCCTGAACTCCCCATGTGCACTTTCCAGACACACTTTTCACTCACATCAATTGAATCCTAGTAATAACTCTAGTTTGGATGTATATAATGCAACACAGGCTTGATGGGCCATGTAGCCTTATGTATCATAGTAATGCAAATTATGATTGTATCATTAAAATTCGATTGCATATTAATTCCAAAGGTATCAATGAAGTGATATGCCAATCAAATCACTTAATTAGGAAAGTGACAATATTGTTATAAATGAGAAAAAGTGGTGTCGAAAAGCAAGCCAAAAGCACATTCTTCTGATTTAATACAATGTCAAAGCTGTGGTATGCAGCCATTAGGACCACTGGAAAGCTGTGGCCTCCAGAATGAATTGACACCTTATGAGACCATGGGACTTCAGCAAAGAAACTTGCTTTTATAAACTACAACGGAAATGTGGATTCATTTTTTCTGAACTTCCATTCATCAAGATAATTGATCACATATTTTGAAGTTAATGAAAAAGAATGTTTGATATTCCAGTGTAAATGTGCAAACAATAACTGATAGCATGATAGCTGTCCATGTACTGCTCTTATACTTCGCAACCCCCAGGAGTATATCTGGCTGCAGTTTCCTCTCCCACCTGTTGTTTGTCTGTGTGTTGTACCATCCTCCAAACAGTGACGTCTCTGTCTCTGTCTCTGTCTCTGTCTCTCTCCATGGATAAACTTTTAACCACTCATCACGACTCTCTTCCTCATATGTGGTGATTTCAATTGTCACCATTCAGATTGGCTGGGTGTTGCTACCTCTCTCACGAGCCATGGAACTTCAGCGACTCCATGGGACTGACTCGATCTGTAAACTTTCCAACCCAGATTTCTCCCATTGGAAAATCCTCCCTTCTGGAATTGGTTATGACCAACTTCCCCATCAGAGAACAGCCTCAGTGCCAGCGAGTCTGGCAGTTCACCCAGGCAAACTGGCAGGGACTGCAAGCAGCCATTATACTTCATGACTGATCTCCTATATCTACCACCCCTGATATTAACTCAGCGTGGGAATTCTTCCACAGAAACCTGCTCTCCATTATGCACAGATTTATCCCATTTCATGTTTTGGTATCATACCCATGGTACACTGAATTCTGTGGTCGGCAGGAGGCTTGAAATAACTTTCCTTCTCTTCCTGGAAGGCAAATCCGACCGAAGGCAACCTCAAATGATCCCATAAAGCCTGCAATAAAGGTGTATTTACTCTCAGGAGTGCCAGAAAAAAAATCTGGCCAACTTCAAGTTCAAAAGTTCAAACTTGTATTCCTCGTTTAAAACCTAGTGGTGCTTGTCAAGTCTGTCTCTGCTGTCTGTTCCCCCTCCATCCCTTCTCTTGCTTCAAATGGCATCACAGCAGACTCTGCTCGTGAGAAGGCCGAACCCCTAAATTTTGTGTTTACTTCCAAATCTTGTGTCCCTAACCCCCCTCACTCTCTGTGCTCACTCGACCCTGTCACACCCAACTGCTCCTGGAGTCTGTGTCCTTTGCACTTGAGATGGTGGAAAAAATTTTGACATCCCTCGACTGTGATTCTTCAACCTCTCTCACGAGCCAAGGAACTTCAGCAAATGACTTCTGCGACTCCGAGACCATGTGGAGGGACTCGCGATTAACTTCAGAAAAGGATTTTTGTTGTGCAGATCACCAATCTGAATGAAATTTGGCATACTTAAATAATTTTAGACGCCGAGTCCAAATCCACTTGTTTCCACGTCGAGGATGTGACACAATTGGTCATTTTTGGCAATTAAAGATGAACCGAACATTAAAGCACGATTTTGACACAGAAATGAAGAATCAAGGTTAGACTGATATGTACGTCAAAGAAAACTCTTGTGAGGTCTTAAAATGTCACAATATGTTTATACAGAGCCCTATTCACTGTTATTAAAGATGTTTATAATTAAAGGTCGTAAACCGAAGCAGTTACATATTTTTATCGGCAGAAAACGTCTGGACCGACCAGACAGGCCTTCGAGTTGACCAAGGCAACTTTTTGCTTAAACGGCAGCCACACTGGCTATTAAAGGTAGTGACATTGACTATTAAAGACAGTTACAGTGACTATTACGGATTAAATCAAAGACAAAGAGACTGCGTGACTCAGCCTGATGAAAAGTAGAACCACCACAAGAGGATTACTGTATTAGAACTCCAGTATTTCTTGCTCTGAAGCGGTAACTGAACTAGGCTCTTGACTGCTGCTATTACAAAACTCAAGTCCACTATTACATGCTAACCAACCTGAATACTACTGTGTAGTAGATCACCACAGCAAAAGCAGTGGGACACCCGTATTCACAGTTTGTCGTCGGAATCATCGTCAGTTCCGCTTTCATCATCCATAAGTTCCATTTCTGCACGGGTCTGTTCATCGTTGGCGCAGTTTTGACACCCACGGCACTCTGTGCAGGACAGTCCTTTTGACCGGCAAGAACACTGGTTGGTCTCGCATTTCATCTTCTTGCAATTACATTTCGTCGCCTCTAACAGTTCCTTCAGCGCTGGTGGTTTGCTCAGCCAGTGAACAGTCAGTGCTCCGTTGCGTTACATCCATCCGTGAAATGTAGGAGAAGGGGCTTCTATAAACCTCTCAGTCGTGCGGTGGTGGATCGCAGACTGATAGCTCACTCTTTTGCAATGCAGCATCAGAGCGTCGCTTGTAGGCGGCAACTTCTGTTCTCCCAGCTACTGGCTGCAGAATAGCTTGTAGCGAGCCTCATTCACACTCTTCATGGTCGGCTGATTGTACATGGCGCAGACGAATTGTTCCAGGTCGTGAATGATATTCTGATCTAGTGCGAATTCTCGACTAATGCTCCCGAAACAGGTGATGAGATGGGGACCCTTCATCATCAAGTCAAATGGCCTTGTTTTGCCCTTACCGTGGAATGCACTGGTGGTATCACTTCCCATGAAATTGTGCAAACCTATCAACGCATCGCAGACAGAACTTTCCAGGGCATTACACAGCTTCCTAATGTCAACGACGATAATGTCCTTCGGACTTCCTGTGACCAGATGGAAATTTCGTGCCCAAATCGACTTCGAGTGAGCCAACGCCAACACAAACACATCGGTGTCGAAACTCTCTATGCACACCGACTCTTCATTCTGTCCCGCGTGAGTTGCATGTAGCAGGAGCTTCATGTCAGCTTCCTCATGGTCACATTCAAGTTCAGGTACTGACGACAGTCATGACACCATTCGACGCCTTGATTTTCTCACATTTGCCGGCATGACTGACGTACAACAGCATGTCACCCAGTTTTCATGGAGAGATGTTCCTCGTCCACGATTCGACGATGAACTCTATCAACGCCTCCTTGTTGGCTCCGCTCAGGAGATAATTGGCCCACTGTTTTGGAAGGGCTTGATCACATCCGTAGATGGTTCGTACCTGAAGATCGCCCGCCCTGCCCACTCGTCTGGCGTGCTCCAGGCACTTGATGCTGATACTTGGGTAAGTATCAAACACCACGTCCAGTCTCGAATATTGGTTATGTCGTGCTTTGGCCACTACGATGTTCAGCTCCATCTCTTCCATTTTGCCTAAAGTGTAATGCAGTGAACCAGCCTTTATCGCCTGAATAACGGCCATTCCATCCACAATCGTTGCACCTTGGATAGGCCAAGTGTCCACACGGCAATCGGGCCACAGTTACAGTATATGGTTGCAGAGTTTGGCTTTGTCCGTCTTAGCAATCGAACCATCACCAGATGCCAGTGGGAAAGATATGTTTGCCAGTGGGTATGCGAGCAGATCGTGGAGTGTTACATTGCTTTACTCGCCAATCAACAGCAGTCGTGTGAAAAGATGACGTTCATTCGCAATTTCAACCTTCGGCGTCTGCTGGTGGGGAGTCGCCGACTTGCCTCGCGCCTTCGAGAAAGTTGCCAATTTGGCCTTCGAAATCGGACTGAAGAATGGGACCTCACCCGAGAGAAGCCGATCACGCATGAATTGCATGACAGCATTCTCTCCCTTGACATACGCGTCCATCAAGTCCGCGGAAGTGGCTGGCGGTGCGATGACACCTGAACTAATGTTGACGAGTTCAAGGTGAGCGCGGGAGAAAGGGTTAATCATTTGAAGTACTGTGTCCATCACTTGGATCACCACTGCTTCGTTCTTCTTCGAGCTCGACACATCCAAATCCTTTCTCGTTCGGGGCTCGTCATGGATACCCGCCATGGACTCACATTTCCTTGCGATTTCCGCACGTGCTGGTTGGGACAGGATCCACTTCTTCACAGCTGTGCTTTTCTGAGTGTAACCAATGATGCCTCCACTGGTCTTGCTGTCCCTATTTAAAGTCTGCTCTATGATCTGATCACATGCAACACTACTAAATCCATAACGAGTATGCCGTAGGGCAGTCCATTTGCCATCCATGAACGCTTGATAGGTGTCTGGGTGGGAGTGCTCTAGCCCGGCCATTTCCAGCCAGTAAACAGGTAAGTACCTTGCATAGTTTAGGTGATCGTACGCAAAGTACCAAGGCATTGACGCTCTCGCGATCGCAAGGTGTTTCGGCCAGTTCGAAGTACGAGTTGCCCGTATAAGCTCTAGTGCTAGCTCCACCATTTCCAAGTAGGGCCATGTAATGTCCACACTTTGGTGTTTGTTCAGGTCATCCCTCACCATGAGTGCTCCCGAGTATAGAACATGTAAATTGAGGCCTGAGTCACCCTTCTGTGGACCCTGGCTGGCTTCATCCTCTGTAGTTGACTCTGTTTCTGTTGTAGAGCTGCTGTCTACAACAGCAGCCTGAGCAATGGAACCAATATCAATGTCCATGTACACCACTTCGCTCTCAGACATTTTTGGTGGACGATAGAAAATCATGTCTGGGTTCCGTTCCTGCAGTCTTTTCTTCAGTCTTGTTGTCTGGTAGTTGGCCTTATCCTGACCTTCGCAAACTCTGAGTAGGTCATTGAACATCTCACACAACTTCTTCATATGTATAGATTGCTTTCCATCAATGAGTCTTACCTGGATTACTTTATCATGGAAAATGTCAAATGTTGAGTCATAGTTCACTTTCTGAGTTTGGAGTTTACTTTCACTCTGTCTGTGGTATGTGTCATTCACATACTCATAATAATATTTATGGTGATAACAAACTGCCAGCGCCACACAGTCTTTATCCTTTATAGTTGTCATTATTCTCACATCACGTTCATCTCTCCTCTGCTCAGCAGTTTCCCTCAGCTTTCCTCCATCCTGTTTCTGCCAGGGACAACTGATCACGTTGAGATTTTCCTTTGACACGGATGAATTTGTCTTTTTCTGGCATATCACACAAATTCTTGGCAGTACACCAGCTGATTTGCCAGCCACCATTTCTACAGAGGTTCTGAGGGATTTTCTACGTATTTTGTGGTATGAGTGCCCCTCCTCTTCTAGTCCACCCACCACCTCACTGGCTCTAGCAGAAACTGCAGTCATGCTGGCTTCTGATTTCCTTTTCCTGGCTTCAGTACGTTTTATATGATCCTTGTTACAAAACGACGCATAGCAGAACCAGTGACAGCCTGCATCCGTAGGAGAATCAGTCATTGGCAGCAGTTTCATCATTTGATCAGCAAACGGCATTTGTTGATAGTTTCACTATCTGTGGCGTCGCACCAAGCCTTCGCACACTCGCACACCTTAAGCCAGCTCTTATCCGTGAAATGCGTCACTTTCTCATCTTCCTCCCCACCCAAGTGTGAAACAACGCATATTTGGTTGTTGAAAGACCAAAAATCACTCGAAACATCATGGGTACCGCCATCTTGATTTGTTGTTTCCTGGTGGTTTCCTCTGCAATTACAAGCACGCCACGCCCACTTCACGGCGGTAATTTCAAATGGTAATAACTGTCGGTGTGTCAACTTGTGCATAAGGAAAGAAGTAGGAATTTCAATGGTGTGTTCTCATGAATGTACAGGGTGAATTTTGTTTAGATTGGTGATCTGCACAACGAAACTGAACGAACCGACCCACCTCCACATGACCTATCCATGGGACTGACTCGATATGTAAAAACTTTCCAACCCAGATTTCTCCGCTTGGCAAATCCTCCCTTCTGGAATTGGTTATGACCAACTTCATAATCAGCTCACGTGTCCTAAAAGTTGCTCTGCTGCTTTGCACATCCTCTTTCTGCTCCGTTCACTGTATCACAGTATTTTCCCAGGTCATCTTCCATCTTATTGGAGTCAGCCAACACCACCACATTACATAAACAAGGTCCAGAAACCATTCTCCTTAATTACACACCAAATGAGGTTACTTCCATTCATCAGCAAGGTCATGGACTTCATAATCGCAGTAAGTATCAAATCCTTCCTCATCTCCAATGGCCTGTTCTCTGACCATCAGTTCGGATTCAGACCAGGTCACTCTCCCTTGGAAATGCTGCTTCTTCTCTCCCAACAATGGATGGAGGCTCTCAATGTCAGATATGAGATCTGGGCTGTCTCTCTCAATATATATATATATATATATATATATATATATATATATATATATATATATATATATATATATATATATATATATATATATATATATATATATATATATATATATATATATATATATTGAGCATTTGATACAGTCTGACACTCTGCCCCACTCTCCAAATTATCTGCTTATGGTATCCAAGGCAACTTCACACTTAGCTTGATAGAGTAATACTCTCCCATTTGAGCTTGCTCTCCTGCCTCACACCTTGCTCAGGTTGATGCCATGGAAAAACCAAGGCCTTCAATATTATTGGAATCACCCATGATGAAGCAGAGTCTATAGGCCTATCACTTTCACATCATACACAGGTCGGTGGTCTCTCTCTTCTATGTTTCTGGTCTTCCACCCTCTGCTTGTTTCCAGGCTCTGTCCCACCCCCTCCCCAGGTTTCTGCAGGGTAAAACTTCAAATTCCAGAATCAGTGCTCACCTCCACTTATTCGTTCCTCTTTTCTCCTGCCTGTGGAATCAACTGTCCAAACTCTCTCTCCATTCATATTTTCAATCACACTCTTACCTCCAGGTTTTCAAGCCAACTGTTCACCATCATCTCAATTCATCCTCCATCTAAAACCATGATATTTTTTTCTATCCCCATTAACTCTCCCCAAGCCTACCTCTTTCCAACTTCCCAG
Source organism: Eptatretus burgeri (assembly GCF_056783735.1). Classification (NCBI taxonomy): domain Eukaryota; kingdom Metazoa; phylum Chordata; class Myxini; order Myxiniformes; family Myxinidae; genus Eptatretus; species Eptatretus burgeri. Next base: position 35,961,082 of record NC_140965.1, read on the forward strand.
TTTTTCCATCATGAGAGTTTGTTTGTGTCTCTAACTTGTTCAACCCCTGTTTGCCGTTCTTCTCATTCTTCCTCACATCCCTCATCTTCGACGTCTCTCTCTATTTTGTCCCTCAACACTGTTGTTGTATGTTTCTCCCCCTCCTTCTGCTGTTCGTTTTGTTATGTTGCGTCCTGATCCGTTCTATGTTGCTCCTCCACAAACCTCGACGCTGTACCGACGACGACACCTGAGAAGTATCTAATCATCCATCCTTGCATCCTGTATGTGTAAAGCACCTCTGCTGTTCTATATGTTTTGCTCACAAACAAAGCCATTGACATTTACCTTCCACTGAACCGTTCCTTATTTCTCAAATAAGTCAGAAATGGCATCAAGCATGGGTTACAGAAGAATGAAAAACGAGGTCATTCCAGAAGTGGTCTCGCCACAGCGATGTTTGAAATAAATGTCATCAGCAATTGAAAAATAAAACTTGTAGCCATCTACGACGACTACTACCACTATTATTATTATTATTCCCACCTTATTGTGGGGTTAGCTGGGGAATGTTTTTGGACCAGGTCTTTCACGAACCAGCCTGCCAGGCGTGACGTTTGTTTTTGGATGCGAAGGTGGAAGGAATTTATGATTTGTTTCGGGTGCTGGTAATAACTCACTCACTTTTGAAAGACACCATGGAATCTCTAACATCTACCAACGACCACTGCTGGCATACAGGTCCTCTGGCTTAACATTCATTCAATGGATGGTGCACACATCGATGCGTTGCTTTGCATGCGAAACACCAGAATGACCGTTTATAGCTTGGTCGAGATTCAAACCCAGAATGGACAGCTCAAGGGCCAGTGTGCATACTCCTAGGCTGTTCTGCCAGCCAACCATGTGTAGCCATCTCGTCCAAGCAATATAAATAAAATGTCTTACCATATAATGCATTCCTGTAGCACAGACAACTGCTTCTGGAATGTCTTCACATCCACCACCGAAGGTAGACGGAGGTTATGTTTTCACTCCTGTCTCTGTGCGTTTGTCTGTGAGCAAGATATCTCAAAAAGTTGCAGACGGATTCAGACGAAACTTGGTGGACAGGGTAGGTGTGTGATATAGACGAATCGATTAGATTTTGGTGAAAATTCGGACATGATAATTTTTCAAGTGATTCTTCACCTTTGAGAGTTGGGGCCAAAAACTATGTACAGCAGGGTATCTCAAAAAGTTGCAGACGAGTTATGACAAAACTAGGTGGATGAATTGTTTAGGTGACAATAACAAGTCGATTCGATTTTGGTTAAGGTCCGAATCCTAATCCGATCTATCAGTGGGATACAAAACGTACTGTTCAGCCTGGCAGAGGTTTGCGCTCTACCGAGTGCTGTTCCAGTTTGCACCTGAGGTCAGGTCAGGTCAGGTATGGGAGCATGTGCCAGAACAGCGCGTCGCTGCGTCCACTTTCCGCCGGTACTCCAGGGGCCTCCGTCTGGCCATCCCCCAGGCAGATGCCAGGCCCATCCCCATCTCCTTGAGATGATGGTCAACCTGCTGCAACCATGAGGCACGTGGTCGGCCCACTGGCCTCCTCCACTCATGAGACTCCCTCGCTGAGAGAATCTGGTGAGCAGGATCAGCGTCAGGAAAACGAGCCACATGTCCATACAGCTGCAACTGACGCTCACGGACTATGCAGGTAACAAATCTCATCCGAGTCTCTCTCAGCAACCGCTCGTTGGACACAAAATCCGACCAGCGATAGCCAAGGATTCTCCGAAGACACCTGGTACCAAAGGAATTAAGTCTCCGTCTCAGATCCTTGGTCAGAGTCCAAGTCTCGCACCCATAGAGCAAGACTGGAAGTACCAAGGACCTGAAGACTCGGACTTTCGTCCTCCCGCACAGGTACCGGCAGCGCCACACCCCATGATCCAGTGAATCCATGACTCCCCAGGCCCGACCCAGACGTCTATTGACCTCTGACTCACAGCCAGCAGAGACATGAATATCACTGCCAAGGTAAGTGAATCTATCCACGACCTCAACATCCTCACCACAAACAGACACAGACAGGACAGCAGCATCCAATATGTCACCGAAAGCCTGGATCTTAGTTTTGACCCAAGAAACCCGTAATCCCAGTGGCTCCGACTCCTCATTCAGCACTTCGAGGGCCCCCAAAAGGATGTCTAAAGTCTCCGCAAAGATGACTGCATCGTCTGCAAAATCAAGGTCCGAGATCTTGACATTCCCAAACGATGCACCGCAACTTGATCTCTCCGACATCCTCCCTAAAATCCAGTCCATACAAGTGCTGAAAAGTGTGGGCGCAAGTACACATCCCTGACGAACTCCAGTAACAACTGGAAATAAGTCAGAGATGATACCACCACACTTCACAGCACTCTCAGAACCAGAGTAGAGTTCAGACATCAGATCGATCAGTTTTGGTGGCACCCCACGAAGACCAAGAATCCTCCAGAGGACATCCCGATTCACTGAATCGAACGCTTTACAGAGATCAACATAGGCTGCAAGCAGCCCCTGCGGAAACTCTCATCTGCGTTCGGTGAGGACACGAAGGGCAAGGATACTGTCAATCGTTGACCTCTTTGGTGTAAAGCCTGACTGCTCTGGACGCTGGTGCTCAAGCAGATGGTGGTGAACCCTATCGAGAATTATCCAAGCAAAGACCTTGCCCAGCACTGAGAGCAGCGTCACCCCTCGGTAGTTGTTGCAGTCTTGGCGATCACCCTTCCCTTTCCAGAGAGGGACAACAAGGCCCCTCTTCCAGTCAGTTGGGATGATGCCTGTGTTCCAGGCAGAGCACAAAACTGCATGCAACGACACGAGTGCAGCATTTCCACCAGCCTTGAGAAGTTCAGCATGGATGCCACAGATCCCTGGAGCTTTGCCCCGTTTCAACTGGTTCACCGCAGCCCGTGTTTCCACAAGCGATGGTGGACCACAGTTGATTCGTGGGTCAGCAACAGGGATTGTAACACCCTTGACGTCCAACTCGACAGCTGGGGGATCAGCCTGGTACAACCGCTCAAAGTAACCGGCCCAGCGGGCCTTCACTTCAGACTCCTCTGTCAAGAGCCCACCACTCTCTGCTCGAACTGCAGTGCTCCGAGGGGTGGGCTTGGATGAACGTAATGCGCGAATTCCCCTGTAAGCGGGACGAGAATCACCTGTCCACAGGTGATGCTCTACCCCCTCACAGATTCCTCGCACATTGGCCTCCTTGTCCACCCTCAGTGCACGTACAGTTTTACGCCTCAGCTCTCTGAACAGCTCAGCTCTGCCATTCAGCCTGGCCCTGCGACTCTGGTCAATGGTATCCAGTGTCCCTTGAGAGACAAAATTCTTCTTTGCCCTGCGCTGAGTTCCAAGACATCCACCGGCAACATCAAGGATGGTGGTCTTGAAGGCGCTCCACAACTCTTCAGGACCCCCCAAAGCACCCAGACCCCCAAGTGTCCACTCAGCCAGTTCGCAAACTCCTCAGCTACTCTCTCATCCCTGAGCTTGGCAACATCCAGCCTAGACTGGGATGGTACCATTCTCCAGGATTTAAGGTGGAGCTTTAGAGTTGCTACAACAAGCCTGTGGTCAGTATTGAGGAACTGAGCACTCCGGTAGACCCTGCAGTTCTGGATCATCCTCCAACGACCGTCAATGAGGACATGGTCAATCTCCTTTGCCACACCGCCAGCGTTGGAATACCAAGTCCAGCGATGAGCTTGTGGGCGCTGAAACCATGAACCAGCCACCCTAAGTCCATGACTTCTTGCAAAGTCAAGGAACTTAGTGCTATTCTTGTTCATAGTTCCTGACCCATGGGGACCAACACACACCTCATAACCGTCCCTATCAGTTCCAGTCGATGCATTGAAATCCCCCAAGACTAGAAGTGTATTTCGTCTGGGGCACTGATCAACCACAGACTCGAGTGTGGCGTAGAATGTATCCTTCACGGTGAGATCACTCGCCTCAGTCGGAGCATAAACAGAGACCAGGGAAATGACACCTAAGGAGTGACGAATCCTTAATCTCATAATACGCTCGTTGACCGGTGTTACCTCAATTATCAATGGGGTCAGCTTATTGGACACAGCTACAGCAACTCCTTGGGTATGGTAACCATCAAAGCGACCAGACCAATAGTAGGTGTAACCACCCACCATTATCTCGCCGCAATCCGGTCTCCGAACCTCAGAGAGAGCTGCAATCCCGATGTCCAAACGCTTGAGCTCAGATGATAACAGAGACAGGTGATCATCCTCTCTTAGGGATAGGACATTCCAGGCACCCACCCGAAGGGACCGCCTCAGGTTAACCCAAGGAGACCGCCGTCTGGTGGACGACACCTCAGCACCACTCCGACACACTCTCCCGCAATCTGACCCAGGGATGTTACCCCGTGGTTTCCCTCCTATCAAAGATTGGGGGTCCCGAAGGCTTTGCCCCAATCCCGTCATCCGGTGAGCTGCCCTGAGAAGGGAAGCTGCACAGGAGGTACTCCCACGGAGTGGGTTTTCAGATTTTTTTGCGTTTTTGCGTTTTGTGGAATGAGGGGTTTTACGGTGGCTGGAGTGCAAATCCTGCCACCAACCTCCTAATAAGAAGTAACCCAACTGCAGGAGGATGTCCGCAGACACAGTTGGGCACTAGATATGGATGGCCGTTGGCTCACAAGGAGCTCCTCCGCCCTTTGACAGGTTTTGTTTTTATTCCTGCTGGGTGTCCATATCCAAACACCCTCCTCACCAGAAAACCTGGTTGGGGAGACGGTTTAGTCGCCGACAACCCGACCATGGAACAGGTTAGTACAGGTTTACATGGTACCTGTAGCAGGTCACAGATCGTACCTGACCTGACGGCACCTGAGAAGGTGTAGAAATTTCTGGCATCAACCGACTGATTCTGCATCTGGACCGGACAGCATCAGCTATTCTGATGCTTCGATTTAAAATATGCAAATTGAAATTCAGTAGAGATACTAAGAATCATGGACAGGAGAGAAACCTTCTGTGAAGATGGGTGTAATCTTTCCTCAATGGGTGGCAACAACAAGTGATTGTGAATTAAGTATTCTCAAGACTTGAAGATGTGATGAGTGAAATTCCACAAGGCACTGTTCCAGGTCCAGCACTCCTCCTCATATTCAATAATGACCGAGCAGAAGTTTTCTTGTTAATCACTACAAGTAGTGTAGTAAACAGTAGAAAAATCGTGCAAATTATGATACAAGCATCAAATTTGGCATTTCTGTTCTGCAGCGCTTTCTGATCAAATCTGCCTGATTGGTCATTTGAAAATTCAAATTTTGAAAAAAAAAAACTTCAAAAAAATTTGAAGTCACAGCTGGATGAAATTCTTGAAGTGCAAGTGAACATCCCAGACAGAGAACCAAGGGGAGATGCAGTCATCATTGATGGCTCAGCACTTCTCAATGCCCTACCTCCACGCACTTCAAAGATATTTGATGACTATTCTAAAAAAGACATCATCCCAAAGGTGGAATCCTCTGGTGCCAGGTACGAGAGGGTGGACGTAGTGTTTGATGCGTACAAGAAGTCAAGTCTGAAGTCCGAGGCAAGGTCGAAAAGTGGGCAAGGAATCAGAAGAAGAGTGACAGGAACCAGTAAGACCCCAAGTAACTGGAGAAGCTTTCTTTGAGATGACAGCAACAAGACTGAACTGTTTCACTTCCTTGCGGAAAAGATGTGTGAAGCACAGACAACAAGCACAGTCATTGTCACAAAAGGAGAAGATGCCATTAGCAACACAAGGAAGTCATTGGATGCTGCGTCTCCATGTTGTCATGAAGAAGCTGACACTCGAATATTTGTACATGCCAGGGATGCAACGACGGATGGTAGCAAGTCCATTATCATTAAGGCTAATGCCACGGACGGTACTAGTGATAGCAATATCTGTACTGCCATCCTTACAGGAACTAGGTCGTAAGAGCATGTGGATTGCCTTTGGCCAAGGAGCCAAGGCACGATGGATTCCAGTCCATGAGGTAGTTTCTGCAGTAGGGCCTGAGAAAGCTAGAGGGATCCCATACTTCCATGCGTTCAGTGGATGTGACGTCGTGTCTGCCTTCCGCGGTGAAGGGAAGAAAACTGCATGGCAGACTTCGAACGTCTTTGATGATGTTTCTGAAACATTCACCAATCTCAGCCGGCATCCAACATCGATTCGTGATCTTGACTTTTTTGAAGTTTTTTTTTTTTTTCAAATTTTTCAAAATTTGAATGTTCAAATGGCCAATCAGGCAGATTTGATTAGAATCCCTTGGAGAACAAATGTGCCAAATTTGATGCTTGCATCATCATTTGCACGATTCCTCTCAAAAATTGCTGTTATCTGCCCCCACTAAAGCATGAAAGGGTTCACTGATGATACCAAAGTATACGGATGGACAAGTCGACTACAAACTCAGATTCTACTTCTCTTCGAGATGATTTAAACTGAATAGGTGTGCACGATAAAGTCTGGCAAGTTCAATTTAACAACAAAAAATGTAAAGCAATGCATCTGGGAAAGCAGAACTCCAAGTACAACAACACCATGCTCGTTAACTAGGTGATGGTGCATGTGTGACTATTGAAAGTATAACCTGTGAAAAGATGCAGAGCTAAAATTCTCTCAACATCTTAACACCCGGAGTATCTGCAGCAAAAAAGGGGAATCATAAAATGCACTTTCTCATCCCTGAATTAACAAGGATTATCTTTCTCTCCAAATTAACTGCTCGTCCAGCAATGGAATATTTTACATACGTTTGGCATTCATTTGTGACCAGGGATGCTGTCAAACAGGAGAAAGTGCAAAGATCATACCAAACCTGAGTCACCTGAGTTACTAGGACATCTTACAACTACTGGTCTCCAAACACTTGCTTACCGTAGACTTAGAGCTGCAATGTTCAAAACCTACAAACCATTCCCTGGTCTAGATTCTAGAAGATTCATCTCCAAATAAATGAATTTACCCTGGAGAAAAATACAAGGACCAGAAGTTACAAGTTCAAACTGAGAAAAATAATTCAGAAAAACAATTTCTCCTCGAGAAGTCAACGAGGGGAATTCATTACCTTCAGAAGTGGTCAACAACACACCAATCAATGTATTTTAGACAAGACTCGGAAGTAATGAGAAACAAAACTAGAATGGCACTCGATAGAGCGCATACCTCCAACACACAATGCTTGATCCACGAGAACACATGTGGCCCAATACATTTTTGAAATATCATGGTATATATTGTTTTTAGGCCCATCTCAAAAAATTTTTAGGCCCATCTCACCCGAATCGTGGTGTTGGCTCAGTGGTTAGGATAGCGGCTTGGGATCCAAGGGTCCTGAGTTCAAGCCCCGTTGGCCACTGAATTAATACACACCAGGGGGTTGACTCAGCCTGTCATCCTTCTGATGTCGGCAAATTGAGTACCAGCTTGCTGGGATATTTGAGCCATTCGAGGTCAGAAAATCATCTATGGCAGCGGGTAGATGAGGCACGAATTAGCGACTGCTAATATACTTGCAGAACGGTATGAAGTGCACTCCGCCTTAGGGGGGAGACCGGTTCAAGCGAACACCACGATCTACAATAGGACTGGCAACCACTGTTGATTATTTCTGCCATCGAGAAGCAAAATTCCTGAGTTCGCTCCATCAGATGAGAGGCCCATCTCTCAACGATGAAGAATCACATTAAAATTTAAATAATTCTCATATCCAGATCCAAATTCGGATCTTCAACAAAATCAAACAAGTTCATCCTTGTCACAAACCCAATATGTCCACCAAGTTTCATCCGGATCCATCCTCAACTTTTTGAGATATCCTGCACACAGACAAACAAACAAGAAAGACATCCTGCAGAGCATGATACTTGCAAAATCCATCCCCTCTTCAAAGGTTTCCATGGATACATCAAATTGTCCATTTCATCAAGATTAAAATTGACAATCTTAATCAAAGCTCAGGTCAATCGGATGAAAATGATTATTTTTCAGATTGAAATTGATGATTTTAGTCGTTTGACCTTGAGTTGACCTTTGACATTTTGACCTAAAATAGCTTGTTTCCCAATTCAGTGATGCACAATGAAATTGCAGTTTAATTTTCAAGTCAATCAGATTAAAAAAAAGACGATTTTTCAGATAAAAATTGATTTTAGAAGTTTGACCTCGAGTTGACCTTTGGACCTCAAAAATAGTTTGTCTCCTAATTCAGTGATGCAATATGCAAGTCTTGTTCAAATTTCAAGTCAATCGGATGAAAAATGACGATTTTAGAAATTTGACTTCAAGATGACCTTTGACCTCAAAATCAATGGGCTTCTCAGTTTGAGACTACCTCAACGACTTGGTAAAGTTTCATGATGATCGGTTTATAATTGTGACCTGTAGGCGATTGACAGACAAACAAACAGACAGAATAACAAAATCGATTGACCAATATACTTGAAAAATCTTCGATTCTGCAAGTAATAAACAAACAAACAGGGATGAAAACAACCTCCTTCCACCTTCAGTGACATAGGTAACAAGAAAGAGCAATGAGAAATTGCAAACCCTCACCATGACTTGTTTTGTGTGGAAAATAAATGGAAGGATGTATGAAATGAAAGGTCTAAATGGTCTAGTTTAAAATGTGTAAGGTCAAAGGTCCGTCCATCCGTTCCACCTTGGTTTTTCAGACTTTTTTTTCTCATACCTCTTAACATATTCAACTGACACTTGGTACATGGCTTTATTACCTCCACCACCGAAGGTGAAGGTGGTTATGTTTTCACCCCTTTTGGGTCGCCGAAATAGGTGACCCTTATTGTCAGTAATTCTGTCTGTTTGTTTGGATGTTTGTTCGTTTGTCATCAGCATAATTGGTAGTAAACGTGGGCCGATTTTGACCAAACTCGGGTGGTGGGTACATCTTATGACCTAGTGCTTAGGAAATTGTGATGGTTGCTCGGGACGCTTTGGTTCCCCAGCAACAACCGAAAAACCTTCAAAATCGGTACCGTTCACGCGGAAGCAATTGCGAAAGCCATTATCCCACGTAGGGTTATGAAATTTGGCACGAATGATCTACAGGTGATGGGCATCAACTATATTCCGTTTTTTGTGATATATGGAATACTTTACCTGCAGCGCCCCCTACAATTAGGGTATGCGCAAAAATTGAAGGCCCCCAAGCGACCAGGTGAGTGCATCGATAAGAATGAAACTTTGCAGATTCATGGTACTACAACTTTGCCTCAGGACATATTGACCGATTTCGCTTAAGTCAGGGGTCAAAGGTCAATTAGTGCAAAAACCGATAATATGCGAGAGCTGGAGGTGCCTTTGTGCCAAATGCTACTCCTCCTAGGGTTATGGTCGGATGGTCATGAAAATTCACACTAATCGTTTGGAATACATTGTGCACAAACGATCGAGCTGGATTTTCGATTTAGATCTTTGTTCACCCACAGCACCCCGTCGAACTTTGGGGATTTCCGATTTCAAACCGCATTTTCGGTACTTTTCATTCAAGTGGATACCGAGTAGTTATCAGTAGATGGAACTGGATGAGATTTGTTATGCATAATCGTAAGGTGATTAACTATCTGCGATATGACATCCATTTTGCTCTATATCTTATAGTTTCCAAATGGCAACCCTCTCAACTTGGGTGGCCGAGGGCCATTGAGCATTCCTGCTGAAACTTCAAAGTACACCAGCACCAAGACGATTGAAACGAATCAAATGAAACTTTACATGCTGATAGACCATAATGAGTACTACAACTTTGCTCATTTGCATATTGACCTATCGCGATTAGTTCAGGGGTCAAAGGTCAAGAAGTGCATTTTTCGGTCAAAATGTCGATTCAAGTCCCCCTCCCGGCAAAACGGCTCAACCGATCCAAAAATATTTTTGCACGTGAATACTCCCCGATGAGTAGTACAAGTTTGCTCATTTGCATAATGACCTATCTCCACTCGGTCAGTGGTCAATGTGTCGCAATACTAACAGTCCTGCTCGGCGACCCATCGCCACCCATCGGCTTGTCTGTCTGTTTGTCTGTCTATATATTGCCTAAAGGACACAATTTTAAACAGATTTTCACAAAATTTCACCACATGGTGGAGTTTGTCACAAGGAAGAAGTCTTTGAGGTCAAAAGGTCAACAACTTAGGTGAGATTTCTAAAATCCTCAATTTTTAATCCGATTGACTTGAAATTTGAAGAGGAGTTGCATGTTTGGTCATTGAATTCAACCACCAATTATTTTTGAGGTCAATTTTTTTTCTGGATTTTGCAAGTATCATGCTCTGCACGACGTCCTCGTCTTGTTACGAAATCTAAAGATTTTGTAAGTATATTGATCAGTTCCGTTTCTGTTTGTTTGTTTGTGTGTTTGTTTGGAGGCACGATAACTCGAGAACGGAAGAAGCTACTGATGTCAAATTACAGCACGTGATTCAGGAGGGTGATGGCTAGTGCTGATTAGATTTTGGTCAAAATCGGTCAAAGGTCAAGGTCACAGTGAGGTCAAACATCCCAAAAAAGTTATAACTCGAGAACGGAAGCTACCAATGTCAAATTAGACCACGTGATTCAGGAGGGTGATCGCTAGTGCTGATTAGATTTTGGTCAAAATCGGTCAAAGGTCAAGGTCACAGTGAGGTCAAATATCAAAAAAAAATAACTCGCGAACGGAAGAAGCTACCAATGTCAAATTATACCAGGTGATTCAGGAGGGTGATGGCTAGCGCTGATTAGATTTTGGTCAAAATCGGTCAAAGGTCAAGGTCACAGTGAGGTCAAACATTCGATTTATGATGTTTTGGTACAGAATCATCGTAGAAACTTCTGGTTTGCGTCGCTACCTTCTCTAGAGACAGCTTTTATTAGACAAGGTCAGAGGTCAAGTTGACGATTTCTTAAGTACCAGTCTATGACTGCTTGTTTGCTTGTTTGCAGGATATCTCATAAAGTTGTGAACGGATCTGGATTAAATTTTGTGGGATGGTTGGATGTGTGACAAGGACGAACTGATTAGATTTTGGTGAAGATCTGGATCTGAAATTTTTTTCAGCGATTCTTCACTAATGAGAGATAGTGCCAAACTGATATATAGCACGATTTCTCAAAAAGTTGTGGACAGGCTCGGACGAAACTTGATGGGCAAGTTGGGTGTGTGGCAAGGACGAATTGATTCAATTTTGGTGAAGATCCAAAAACGGATCTACATACGGTAATTAGTTAATTTCTAAAGTGATTCTTCACCATTGAGAGATTGGACCAAATAAAAAACGATATACAGCATGACATCTCAAAAATGTATTGGGCCCATATGTTCTCGTGGATCAGGCATTACATGGTGGGGGTGTGCGCTCTACCATCCATCCATCCATCCATTGGGACCATGTTCTATGCAGAGTGTTGGTGCTGCCCAAGCAGTCTCCTTGGCCATTGGACACAATCCTGGACGGGTCACCACTCCGACGCAGGATACCAGCAAGCTGGCACTCATTTTGCTGACCCCAGAAGGATGACAGGCAGAGTCAATCCCACCTGGTATTAATTCTACAGCTGAATGTGACTTAAATTCAGGGTCCTCAGATCCCAAGCCCACCACTCCAGCCATTAAGCCAACACCAGGCATTTGCGCTCTACCAAGTGCCATTGTTGTTATGATAAGTTAAAGAACAAGTTCGAGTTTCAGGACGTTTCATCAATTTTTCAGATTTGCCCTTTTTGGACTTCTAAAATATCACATCGGTAGGGGACATATATTTCAAAGCATTTCTCGTTCTTATTCCACATAGTTTTCACTATGCAGATACAATTGTGCCATCAGGTCTTCCAACTCTACGGGCGCATACTTTTCCATTGAATGAGACTGAAAAAGCAACTTTATGACTGAATGCAGCCAAACTCCGACCTGCATTGGTCTCACTTGGAACGATTCATGTTTATATATCTTTACTCTTGTTATTCTTCCAGTGTCAGTGTATGTTATTACAGTTTAGATTTTTGTTTTCTTTTCTGTAATACTTTGGGCTGTCGTGTGTGTGTGTGTGTGTGTGTGTGTGTGTGTGTGTGTGTGTGTGTGTGTGTGTGTGTGTGTGTGTGTGTGTGTGTGTGTGTGTGTGTGTGTGTGTGTGTGTGTGTGTGTGTGTGTGTGTGTGTGTGTTGAGGAAGTTCACGTGGAGTGGATGAAACGTCATCCAACAATTGGTCTGTTCCTTCCACTTTACTTTAAAATCTTGCGGAGTAGAACCCACTTACAACTTTGCTCAGAAGTAGCTCTCCTTGTACACACTTTTTTTTAAAAGTCATCAGAACAAGCTTCTTATTGTGCAAGAAATGCCAGCTTTATGTTTTTCAAAATGCAAACATATAATGAGGAGAGATTGTTCTTACTAATTTGACATGTACTCTTATTTTGAAGAGAACAAAAAAAAAATGCATTTCCCTGTCCTGCTTCTCAAATGCTGCCATAACTCTGTTTCCCACCCACACGTGGAGCTGCTATTAATAACATGGTGAATCACCCCAATTGAAAGGCAGGATGGCAGAAGCCGAAATTAACTACAAGCCGAATATGTCAGTGAATGAAATTGGCACTTATTGTGGAGATATCCCAATGGCAACGAGCATAACAGTAGAGAGTGTTCCCTCTTGCTGGTGATTTCATCAGAAGTGGTGTGTGTGTGTGTGTGTGTGTGTGTGTGTGTGTGTGTGTGTGTGTGTGTGTGTGTGTGTGTGTGTGTGTGTGTGTGTGTGTGTGTGTGTGTGTGTGTGTGTGTGTGTGTGTGTGTGTGTGTGCACTCATTCACGTGATTTAAATGAAGTCAGGTGGCTTTAACACGTGTTCCTTGCAATGTGTATATATATATATATATATATATATATATATATATGAAAGAGAGCCTCTCTATATGTGATGTGCATCCCTGGAGTGCACAAATAATTAAACACCCTCGGCTTAAATTTATGCTTCTGCTCTGTTGTTGCTCACAGCACGGGAAATTGTAATAATTTACTGCACCCATTGTGATGCACTGCATTGTTTGTGTACTTGAATGACCAACGGCTGACAGGCGCGTCATTGTGACGTCATCATACATCTGTTCGAGGCTGCCCCACCCCACTTTTCTGATGCCGGTGATGATGGTGTCACAGGCTGGTGGTGAATCTTTTCTGCTTTCATTAGCATTTCAAACTACTTTGTACCTGCTCCGCTCTGCGCCGAAGTCCTGCTAAATCACTCCAACTAAGCCCAGTGCCTGTTCTATGCAGGAAGTCTTTGTGGCACCGGATGGACTTTAAAAAATAAATAATAAATAAATAAACCTGTCAAACATGCAGCTCTTCGGGGTTTTTATATTTAATTTTGACATGAGCAAGAATACAACCGCATGCTCCGTAGTCATGACAACCCACAGGGTCCACTCAGATGGCCACGAACAAAAATGCAGAAACCACATCTTGAGTCATGGAGCCGGTTGCAATCTGGATGCTGATTACATAGTTGGAGTAATTCAGCTGTTTAACTAAATACTGGACTCGTGAAACAGGACTCAGTCCTCAATGTGTCTGATTGAGAACCAACTCTATATTTACAATGAGCAGATACAACCCATCACTTTGCTGATGAAAACAAAAAAGCCTGGTGTTGGCTTAGTGGTTGGGGTGGTTAAGGTGGCTATCTTAAGAGGGGGGGGAGAAAGAGGGGGAGAGAGAATAGAGAAGGAGGAGGGATGAGAGGAAGAAGAACGGAGGGAAGGGAGCAAGGAGCGAGGAGGGGAGAGAGGGAAGTGAAGAAAGGGCACAGGAGGGATGGAGGAATGAGGATGTGGTGAGGAAGAGGTGAGCTAGGAAAGGGAGGGAAGAGCAAGGAAAGGTGGGTGGGGAGAGCGATGCCTCACCAAACATCGCTATACACTCTGGGTGGGGGGGTGGGAAGGAGGAGGATGGGGGGAGAGAGGAGAGGAAAAGTGAGGAGGGGGAGGTGGTTTGAGATGAGATAAGCATGAGGGGAGGGGTTTTCGACTTTTTGGTAATGGGACTTGTGAATAAGTGGTGGGGGGGGGAGGAGGTAGTACAGGATTGAAAGAAATAGGTTAGGTTAAAACAGCACATTAATACAGCATGTGGAGACCACCCGGAGACGTCCATTGGGGGTGGAGAGGTGAGGGGTTTGGAATGAGGTATATGCGAGTGGAGGTAGAGGGAAGGCAGTGTGAGGGGAAGGGAAGGGCGATAAAATTCAGCCACACAGCAACATTTTCTTTTTAATCACTGGGTTCTCTATAAAACCGGGCAGTAGCATTGAAAAACCCACGCTATCTACCTGGCAAGAGGCCTACCTGCATGCATTCGTCTTTGGAGAAGCAGTTTTAAATTGGAAACTAAACTGTCAGTTCTTAACAGTCCCCTTAACAGAGGTGGAGGGGTGGGGAATCAGGGAAAGGGGGAGGTGGAGGTGGAGAGAAAGGAAGAGAGTGAGAGAGAAAAAGGGGGGGGGAGAGGGGAAGGGTCGAAAAGGAGAGGGGTCGGATGGGGGTGAGAGAGGCAGAGGGGTGAGAGAGTGGGAGGGGAGAAAGATGGGAGGGGGAGAGAGGTGGGAGGAGAGGTAGAAGATTTTGGCAGATCTTCTTTCTCTTCTTGCATATGGCGCTTGCCAGCCAGGTAGCTATCATTTTGTTGGGGTGCAACTATACCACTGATGCTGTGCCCCTATACCAGAACACTGGTTCTCATTTTTCTGACATCAGAAGGATGACAGGCTGTCAACCCCACCTCTTGTTTATTCAGTGACAAATGGAGCTCAAACTAAGAAACCTAAGATCCCAAGCCAGCCATCCTAACCACTAAGCCAACACCAGGCTTATTTTGGCAGATGTGATGTCCCCAGTTTAACGTCCATCAGAGGTGGCACACATTGATGAATCACCCTGCCTGTGAAACTCCGGGATGACAGTTTATAGCTATGTCGGGATATGATCCCAGGCGAGACAGCTTGGAGCAAGCATGTGTACCTCTCGGCTATCCTGCCTTGATGTTGAGATTGCTTTGTCACAACTGAAAACATTTTTTACCCATTGTAATCATCAAATATATTTTGCCTTCCTAACTCCAGTATAGTCATCGAAGCTTGAAGAGCGCACGTCAAGTGGCTTAAACAAGCACTCCAATGAAACGGTGGAATGAACTTTTTAAAATGAAATGTTTAATTCTTTTTACATGTATCTATTTATTTCGAAGTGACGGGTCATATAATGAAAGAAGATCGTACAAGAAGGGGAAACGTGGTGCAAAATCAAATTGCACATTTTCAGTGAACCAGCCAATGCCCGATACACTGTTGAACAATGCAGGGTCAACGCAGGAGAATGGCCCGTGAACTTTGTTCAAGTTGATCGATATACTGTACAGTATTCAGTGAACGCTCCACAATATTCACACTCTCACGAAGTGGCTTAAGCATTCAAGGAAGCACTCCAATGAAACGGTTGATAAGAAATGGCTGGCTTGGCAAGCGATTGATTACCATCCATCATATTAAACACCTCCCGAAGACACCCGAAATGTTAAACTATGTCCGAGTTGGACAAATGAGCACTTTTCAACCAGTCAGAACTGCTACTAAGTTCAATTATGGAACTTAAATTTTGTCATTCGGCTTAGTTTAAGAGATTCTAGAGGTTATGGCATGCGTGGAAATGAAATATAGCCACGAATGATGGCATCTCTGAGTATTTAAAAGCATTGCAATGTATCCAGTGATTCATAGATATGATGATCAAGCATTCGATGATACGAGTGAGGAAAGTGAAAAAAAAAACTATCATGAAGAAATCATTGCAGCCTGTTCCAAGTCAAGGCATTGTTGAGCAGGCCCCCAAAAATGGCGACTCAAGACCCCATTGAGGGAGAGTGAGGTGTCCGAGGATGCGCCTGATAAAGGATATAATTAATTACGGCCATTAATTATCTTCAAAAGGGGTGTTTTAATTAACCCAAACACCCAATTTTCATTCTTGCACTCCCTTGTAGTTTTCTTAGTATGCATACAAAGTTTCAGGCTGCTAGGTTTTATGGTTTTGGAGTTATGGAGGGCAGACACACACACACACACACACACACACACACACACATTTATTATTATAGATTTACACATTTTACCCAAATTACCTGACCTAGCAGAGTACCTGCCCAATGGGCGATCTTGTTCCAAGCATGCAACACTTTCTTCTGACACATACCTTTATCTGGGCAGTGAATAGGTAACCGACAGCTGCCTCAATTGCTCATGAAAATAAAAATAAAATATTCGGGTTACGTGCATGAAGCAAAAACATACCTACTGCCTAATACACCTCACTGCATTCGAAAATGTGTGGACAGGAATACTGTACTATAAAAGGTGAGGACTTGTAATACCCTCCCCCATCTGAAGTAGCGCTACATTATATACATTTACATTGAGAATTTGCATCCATCTCCCCCACCCTTCCACCCCCCCATCAACTCCTCCCCCCACCCAAGACCACCAGCAAAGAGAAAAATACTCGTATACATTAAAATTGGGGTCATGCTGATCCTATGAAGCAAGTATGGATGTAATCAGCCCAGAACTGTATGAGAAGTAGCACGACAAACAAACACACAAACACCTATATGCGATAGACAAACACTCCATGCAATGTCCAAATTCCATGAAAACAATGATTATATCATTAACTGTGAACGATAGGAAGGATTATCTTCAACCTATCCTTAATTAAGCCCATACATAAATGTAACAGTTAACAAAATTCATCACCACGATCTGCAAATTTTGGAACCAGGGCCGCAGTCGGAGTACGTGGGCACTTTGCAATTTGTATCAAACACAATTGATTTGACATGATAAACTTGATGGTAGATTGATCAGTATATGGTAATTGCACCTCATTTACAACAAGAGCTCATAGAACACCTTACCCCATGCAGTCTTGAGAAACAAGGACATGGGCAGGATCTGTGAGTGGCAAATTAGAGTGGTCGTAAACTGTGATGACATAAAATGCCGTAATATTTTCTCCATGGTTTTTGGCAGTCCCGAAAAGGTAAATTGTGTTCTAGTGTTAAAGTATATGTTTAAGTTAAAATAAAATAACGATTTGAAAGATTGTAGAAAAAAATGTTCAGAAGTTTACCACCATTGCTGCAGCGTCTTTTACGCCACGTTTATTTCACACGTACATTAGTTAATCGTATCTGTTTGTGTCCTTCATAATGTCCTTAAAAACATCAAGTTTCCTGTTTGGAATGATTTTTAATTTTGTTTGACTGCCAGACAGGTAGACAGAGTAAAAAAATAACAACTTATCTCACTCCTCTCTGCGCATGTGGGATCGGGACGACTTCAGAGCCAAAATAGTGCTAAACTACAGGTTTGTTTTCATCTTCAAAATATAACATTCAACTGAAATTAAGTTCTTCCGCAATCATAAACTTACGTCTGTAAAGACAGACAGACAGACAAAGTGAACCAATTGCTTAACACTGCTTTTCACTTCATGCGTGTGGGGCAATGAAACAGTGAATGATAAACTTGACGATGTAGACAGCAGTAGATGCAGTAGCAACTACTTTCCAACTAAGGCAATTGTGAAGCAGAGGACAAAGCAGAATAAGGAAGAAAAAAAAAAAACATGACGATATTCATGCACTGCAATGGAAATTAGAACCAGAGCGTTGGTGTCAAAGCCACCCAATGCTCGCCTGTTTATACATTTATCGTTTTTAAAAGACGAGTCTAATAATATTTTTCATAAAGCATTGCAGTGAAGTCTGATGCAAATAATTTTAAAGCAATATATGTATTTGTATATTGTAATCAGTAAAAAATACTGTGGTAGATAAAAACATTAGAAAGGAAATAACATGCACCAAAAAACTCACAATTTCACGCTGACGCTGACGCCGGGGGTATCGCTATAGCTCTTTGTTCTTCGAACAGGCGAGCTAAAAATGCTTTCTTTCACATCTCTGTGCAAAATATACATCCATGATATTAATGGCACCATGAGGAACACTCCAACCTCACCATGGAATCACTGGCACGATTAATGACTCATCAGGAATGATAACGTGCAGGAACAGCACACCCAAAGCAAGTGTTTGCCGAACCATCCAATAAGCGTCAGACACACCTCCTGACTGTTATGGTGAGCATCGCTGCAGATTATGTCTTATACAGTAAAACCACATAATCTGCAAAGAACAACCATCAGTCTGCCACCCAGGCGATTTTTGCCACGAACGAAAACCATTCAACCAAAAGTCATGTGATGCAATTGGCAGGTAAATCAAAACATGTGGAGTGTGACGAGCACTTCCCCGATCTGCAATGGACAGAAAGTCCTACACCAAAGCATAATCTCCAATCCGGAGGCCTCAGCCCAACGACTCTGTCAAACAGACAAAGTTTACATGGTCAACATTAATTAAACATCAAACGGAGCCAACTATCCAGATTTTGGGTTTGTTTGCCCTCATCAGGACAGCATACCAATAAATACCTAACATTATATATATATATATATATATATATATATATATATATATATATATATATATATATATATATATATATATATATATATATATATATTGTGGCGAATTCGCGCCCGCCGGCGTGCAAACGGCCACGTGACTCGAATCGCGGCGCGTCGCCCACCGGACGGACAATTCTGTCGTGACCCTCTCGGACTAACGCCGGGAGCTAGTCACGGGTGGGCCTTTTGGCCTCACCACGATCGTTCCAATCGGCCCCCCGCATGGGATAGGGTTGTTCGCCAAATTCGACCTACCTAAGTACCCACGCGGATGGTAGACCGGGCGATCGCACCTCGCCGCAGGTCAACTCCGGGCACGGGCCAATTAAGCGAACCGTTCCGTACTATCGGGATAAACGAGCGGTGTTATCGTCGGCCTCGACGGTTCCGATTAATTATCGGGCGTATTAAGCCCACTACCAACCCTTTACGTGAAGCAAGATGGAAATTCAATTAAAGAAAAGACGAAGCGAAACGGGAAAACAGTTCAACATGATGCACATTTATTCCGCGGCACACGGAGAGCACACATATACTGCCAAACAGAATGCACATATATCAAATGCTACAAAAGAAACAATGACGCAGAAATACTACCGACTACGCGAGCACACGGCAACACTTAAACAGTTTTACTTCACAGACGGCGCCAACAACACATTTACTCAAAAGCAAAAGAAAAGGCCACCCTAAAAGACAAGGGGGCAGACGGGGCCTGTGGGCCAATATTTGCGCGGGACCTGAAGGAGCGGTCAGGTCCGTGAGACCAGGTGGGTCCTACCCACGTCTTTGTGATGAGCCGCAAATGTGGCAGCGCAGCGGTGCCCCGACGTCGTGCTCCTTCGCGGGTTTCGTTGGCACCGCTTGGAGTGGGGTGGGAACGGTGCCCCCTTTTCGCACTATCTCAGCACGGGGGAAAAGGGGAATTGTTGATGCTCTGGGGAAGGAGTATAGCTGGCTTGCTTAGGTCCCGTGACGAGCGATTCCACCGCGACCTCGTCGCCGACCGCCGTCTTCCTTGCCTCGGACCCGAGCTCCTCGGACTCTTCCCCTATTTCTCCTCAGCCGACTGCCGAAAACCACCGGGATTCCCTCGCCTCCTAACTCCGCTCCGCTCTTCCAAACTGACTCTCCCCAGATTCGTCTTGCACTCGGTGCTTTATAGGCCGGCAGGAGAACCCATATGCAAATTTCCAGATCCGGATGAGCTCGTGGGCGGAGTCACGCTCGCCCATTGGACGGAGAAAAAGGGGCGTGAATCTCCCCTGATCCTAGAATTTGCATATCTCGATTCCACACAGACGCGCCTGGAGGCGGGGCCAAACCGCCCCGCGCTTGCTGATTGGCCAGATCAGAAGTGGGCGTGTAGCATTCCTGATCCGAATTCTCCTCGGAAAGGCTGCATTTTGCACTCGCGGCTCGGCGCGCGTCCCGTACGAGCCCAGGACAGCCTGACGCTCGGTGCTCCCAAGTGGTGTGGGAATGGCCACAGAAGGAGAGAGGTGAAGGTGGTGGAGGGTTTCTGGTGGTGGTTTATGGCCATGGTGCCATTTGGAATGGCGGTGATGCGATGTTTGCGGGAGCGAGTTGTGAAGGTAAAGATCGTGGCTGTTGGCGTTGTTGTTGTTGTGTGATGGTTGGAGCGTGGTTGGTTCAAATTAAAGATAGAACAGAAAAACGGCTATCTCAAAGTGTCGCAGCCCGAATGAATCACATTTATTCGCTCTAAACAACGGGTTTGGAGCTAACTACAAATGTACTTACAGAGATATCTCACCTACGGGACCTGAATGGTGATTTGCGAATTTCCACAACCGTAACAATATAATATAGTATATATTATACATACATATATGCATGTGTAATGCTTTTTACACCCAAGAAGAAGAAATTTCAAATTTGGCTTTGTCTCGGAATAAACCACATCCACTTCCTTACAACTCAGTATTTTTAACCAATCAGCCACAGCAAGTTTTACATGATCAACATCAGTTTTTTTATTATTATTATTATAAAGAGCCCATCCTTACAGACAGGAGGAAGAGGAAGCAGGACCTAGAACACCACTGTAAAACACACATACAATCAAACACGCAAATATATTCCAATGACCGAATTTTTTTTTTCTCCTCACAAGACTATAACCCTGATATGATACAATATAACATTTTGCAAGACCAGGTGATAACTGCACACTGCTCCTTTTGAGCTGTGATCCATGTTGATACCGTATGAAGATCTCTTCTTTTATAAATTACAATGTTCTCAAATTAACCCTTCATCTCCCCGACCCTTTGCATACATATTAAATAGAATGGCCCAAATAACGGTCACTTTAAATATACAGACTCTCCAAAGATCCAATTTGATGACCTCACAATGAATCTAAAACCAAGTGCCTATATCATTCGGCTCCGCTGACAAGTTGTTCCAACATGGTCCACCCATCACATAAACCATAAGGGAATACTCGATAAGTGCACTCACTCCGAGAGAACTCATGAGCTCTCGGGAAACCCTTGGCTCCTTTCAAAGTGGAAAGTATGGCATAATAGGCCAAACGACTTGGGTCTATTAGGCATATAAGATGCCTGGAAAGGAGGGATGAAACAGCCCATATTCGATACATATACATCTATCTCTCGTATCCCCATACTAAGGTCTTCGACTTGTCCGCTTCCCTCATTGTTGAAGATGTGAAACAGGTGCATATAGTGTCTCTTCACAGGAACATTCACGCTCTATGAGCCTCCATTTTTGCATTGCCTCCAGACACAATTGTCAGTCGAATAAAATCCATGAGGATGAGACATTAAACCATCATCCTCTCTCCCGCAGATTGGTTGCCAAGGGGACAGTTGGAGTATCTGCGTACAATCTCATGGAATACTGTCAATGACCTTCTCAATCTCCATTTATACGTCTCATAGCACATAACAGTCGTAAAGGGAACGGTCATGAATCGATGGTGCGGTCGTTTGTCTACCGGACAGATATGGTATCGTTCGGGTAAAAGTGACACATGGTGGACGTTAAACCATCATCCACTCACGTTGCTTTCATCAAACCTGAGACAAAACCTTAAGATTGTAAGATATATTATAGCCATTGTGTAATTAATTTAGTCTCCATCAATACAAAGTGTTTTTATGGGCTATATAATATACTCAAAAGTAATTTTCTATTCTATATAATAATTTGAATGAAACTCGAGGTCTACAATTTGAAAACTTTTTGACATTTGACGGTAAAAGTGTTAGCACAGCTTGACTAATGACCTTATGCTTGAAATCATCAGCCATCTAACCACAAAATGCGGTGCCATCGCCTGTCATGATTGAAGAGGTCATTTGGATGCTGGTTCAGCTGCTTACCCGACACGTTGCGTGTCACACCATCTCACGTTTACTTGTGGGAAAGGTCAAGCTGACAGCTCGACAGAAGTGTAGGCATTTTTCGACATTGTGAAGGCTGAAAACTATCCCTCCCCCCCTCCTCGCTCTACTTCATAATCTTGGGTGAATAGCATGCTGT
>NC_140965.1:35990729-36043229 GCF_056783735.1 Eptatretus burgeri
ATGACCCTTTTGCTTCCGGATTTTGTCATGGGGAATGATGCGTCCCTGGAGATAAAGGCATCGTCGGAGACATGAAAGACTCAAATATCAGACATGGTGTATATTTCCTCGACTGATTTTAATAGAGATAACTCCCGCATTATCAAAAAATAATTTTTAATGGTGATTTACATTATTTGATCGCTGATCCCGAATCCAGGCCAAAGTGACGTAAAAACGTTATACAGTAACAATAAAAATGGTTTTTATAACCATGATTATAACAATAATGAACAAAGAAAATGTTAATAAAATATGACTTACAGATGATTATTATATCATTATACGGTATAATATACATATGGTCATTTTTGCAAGTGTGTCGAATGCACAAGTCATAATTCGGAAACCGGGAAGTCGGAAGTCATTGTCTTCAATTCTTCTTCTTCTTCTTCTTTCGGCTGCTCCCGTTCGGGGTCGCCACAGCGGATCATCCGTATGATCCACATAGTGATTTGGCACATGTTTTACGCCGGATGCCCTTCCTGACGCAACCCTGGTCGCCTCTTACGACACAGGGATATGGTACACCTATTTTAACCGGGGTATACACCGGCCCAGTACACTGGTACTCATTTCGCCAACCTCGGAAGGATGACAGGCTAAGTCAACCCCCTGGTGTATTAATTCAGTGGCTCAACGGGGCTTGAACTCAGGACCTTTTGGATCCCAAGCCGCTGCCCGAACCACTGCGCCAACACCAGGCTTAAGTCATTGTCTTCAATTGACTAGCATTATTTTTTCATTCTATTGCAAATGGCTGAACTTGAAAAATTAACGTTATGCAATCAGGTGATGACGTCATAATTCAGTAACCGGAAGTACAATTCTTTCACATCGGGACACTCCCGGGTACATGTTCTATCAGCATGTGAGGTTTGGTGAGGATCAGCCCAGTACTTTTCACGTGCATAGGTCACAGAGAAACAAACACAGACACACTTTCAACTGTGTGTGTGTGTGTGTGTGTGTGTGTGTGTGTGTGTGTGTGTGTGTGTGTGTGTGTGTGTGTGTGTGTGTGTGTGTGTGTGTGTGTGTGTGTGTGTGTGTGTGTGATTTTGCACGTACATGCACACGCACACACTGTACAGGAATATGCAAGGGATGAAGGCAAGTGAAAATATAGGCTTGTGGTATAATTTGCAGTTATGTGCCCTTGTGTTTGAGCTGTCGAGCCTGGGTTAGAATCTCAACCCATCTTTAAGGCTGGGGGACCCACCTGACAGCACTGGCTCTTGGTGGACATTAAAGATCCAAAGGTGTTTTCATGAACAGTCGCTGAGTTATCTCCCGCACTCTGAACAAATTACAAATTCCTGCTCGCTTCATTTAAACCACAGACCTGGTCAGCCAGTTCATGAAGATTTGGGCCAAAAACTTTCCGTGGCTGAACTCACAAGAAGTTGAGATACGTGTAGTGGGGTAACTTAGCATAACAATTGTGCATTTTATGAGGAAAGCACCAAATTTGGCACACCAGTAGCCTATCATATTATGAACAGATTTGGATATTGGGCCATCTCAAAATTTTTGATGGCAGTGGAAAATGGCTGCCACAGCCATCAGCGGCTGAATTTGAGATGGCCCAATCTCCAAATCTGTTCATAATATGATAGACGACTGGTGTGCCAAATTTGGTGCTTTCCTCACAAAATGCACAATTGTCATGCTATATTTAGCTAAGTTGCCCTACTATTGGGGCCATTAAATAAGTAATAGTCATGAAAGGAAAATAACAATATGGTAAGGATGTCATGTGACATTACCAGATTTGAATGTACAATGTATTTTTATATATACATGCTCTAGGCTTGTGGAAGAGCTATGACACAAAATAAAATCAGGACACAACACAACAACTGGAACAAGAGAGGGGGAAACACCAACAGCAGGCAGAGGGAGAAAGTAGATGGCGATGGCCAAACAAGGGATGCAGGTAACAATGAGGGGTGAGGGAGAACACAAAGGGTTGTCAAGATAGATTAATAAGCAAAATTTTGGTAGGGATGGGGGGTGCTTTAATGGGTGGAGAAAAGATCATGATTTTGGATGGAGGTTGACTTGAGATGGTGGTGAATGGCTGTATTGAAGACCTGGAGGGAAGAATGAGATTGAAGAGAGTTTAGAAGGTGGTTCCACAGGTAGGAAAAAATGAGGATAAATGAGTGGAGGTGAGCAGTGGTTCTGAATTTAGGCTGCTTCATAAGGTGGGGGTTTGCTGGTGGACCACATATTGTTGCGAATTCTGGCCCGTCCGGCGTGCGATCGGCCGCTTGACTCGAATGGCGGCCGCCTCGCCCACCAGAACGGACAATTCAGTCGTGACCTTCCTGAGACTACCGCCAGAAACCAGTCACGGGTGTAGGTTTAACCCCACCACCACCCAGTCCGCAATCTACCCGCGCGAAATAGGGTGAATCGCCGAATGTCGATATACCCAAGTACCCGCGCGGGTAGCGTACCGAGGGATGGGACCACGCCACAGGCCGACTCCGGACACGAACCGCTTAAGCGGTTCGTTCCGTATTCCAGGGATAACCGAGCGGAGTTATCGTCGGCCTTGACGGTTCCGATTAATTACCGGGTGCTTTAAACCAACTACCAATCCCTTACGTGATGCAAGATGGAGATTCAATAAAAGAAAAGACGAAGCGAAATGGGAAAACAGTTCAACAAGCAAGCACTTTATTACACAGTCAAAAGGAAGCAGGGAAAGAGTTAAAACCGAATATAATTATTTACAACACTTAAACAGTTCAACTTGACCAGACTGGCGCCACCCACAGACATTTACACAAAACCCCAAAAGAAAAGGAAGTCGCGACTTCCCTGAGCGCGTTGAGTCCTTGGCGACCGTAACTCCGAGTCCCTCCGGCGTGGTCCGCGAGCTCGTGCCGCGCGTCGCTCGTGTGGTCGGCTCGACAGCTCGGACGAACGAACAGAACCTCCGACCAGGGACGATCGCCGCAACTCTCCAAAATTCCCCTTCAGGGACAAGGGAACAGGAAAAGGAACGACGTTCTCGTCGACCTTCACGCCCACGCCTTTTGTTAATCGCTTACACGAACCAAGAGCCTTCAGCCTCCAACTTGAACAAGGGAACAACCAACCAACCCCAACTCTTCACACCCACCCTTTTGTCGGCGCCGGCTCCACCCTTCGCTCCGCCCCGCTCCGTTCTTGGCTCCTCCTTCCTTCGAGGCGTTTCCAGAAAGCTTTCGAAGGGGGGCGTGCCCCCACTCCGACCGCCTCACGCCGTGCATCCACCAATCGGGAGCGAGCTGCCGCACCCCTCCCCTTCACACCAAGCGTGGGGGTGGGGGATTCAGGCGGAAGCATCAGGCGGGGAAATTAGGCGGGAAAACCCCACAAGCATTGTTGGTTTTTGTTCTTGCACGCGCCCGCACGGTGCTCGTTGAATGGCGAGTGGCGAAGATGTGGTAGCGTAGTTGTGGAAGGTGGTGTCGTGTAGTGAATGGTGTGATCATTGAGATGTTGGTTGTGGCGAGGTTCGTTGTTGTTTTTGCACCAAATTAACTACAGCAAAAGAAAAACGGCTCACTGAAGCATCGCAGCCCGAATGGATCACATACATTCCCTCTATGCAACGGGTTTGGGCTAACTACACATGAACTTACCGATATATCTCACCTGAGGACTCTTTATGGTGTAATGCGAATTTCCACAACCATAACAATATGTTCTGTAGATACCTGGGGGGGGGGGACAAAGCACAGAGAGGTCAGAGGGTGCAAGATCAGAAATGAGGCAGAAGATGACAGAGATCCATAACTCTGTAAAAGCTAGTTTTTTAAAACTCAGACACACATGAACATTTTGTTCAAGAAACGTTTTGAAAGCTCCTTGATAATTAATTGCTACAGTAATTTAATGGAAATAATTAGTTTGTGTTACATTTCATCAGAAAGCTTCCACCAAAATCATTGCTTGGCTTTCATCTACATATAGATTCTTTCAAGCCTTCTGAGCATGTTGAGTGGTCTGACTGAGCTTGTTTTGGAAGACCTCTGATTTCTGGAAACTACTTAATTAGCATAGAAACTGCAACACAGTGGAGCATTATCCCTCTCGGTGATAAGCTCGTTACTCAGGTGCCAGCAAACTGTTTCTTGACCGGTTTGATGATATTGTTCAGGTACCGTACAGTTGAGGCTGCTTGCGGAACCATGACCAAGCTGTTTTGTTGTTATACAAAACCAAGTGACATCATATGTATGACAAGTATACATATATCATGGTGGGAGAACACTGCTGTATTTTTAATTTTGCATCAGTGTATTTTCGCATAAACTAGCCATGCCTGTCTCATTTACAAGCATTATTGACCCACAAAACGTAGGATGTTTCTCATTGGTTGACTGACAAGATGTAACTCGGAGAAAAACATTGTACCAATAAGAACGTCTCCTGTGCTGTGTTAGTCGTCTGCACGAATCTTAGTGCAAGGTCCCAAGCATCCCAGTAACAAGAGGTAATGGCCAAGTCTAAGTTTATCCTGAAATCTGAGATTATATTTTACTCATTAAACTTATATTATACATTGTAAATTCCAAAACATGTTCAGGATCGTTACATGTTAAAAAAATAAAAATAAAACAAACTTAAAGTCATCAGGCAAACATGATTACTCTGGATTCATTTTGCTTAAAACAGTGTGTTAGAATGTACAAATTTAAGGTTAGAATTACAAAATCTCCCAACCAATGGAGGAGGACACTCCCAACCAAAACCCTCCTCCCTCACACCGCAGATCCTTTCCATCCTACTACTTTTCCTTCTCTCAATGTTGGCATCTACGATATGGCATGTCTATTCGTGAATGTCAATGAGGATGTAAAATGAGGCGAAACATGCGAAAATAGGATATTTTATACCACATTGCTGCTGTTGGTCGTCGTAGCTGTGGTTGTTGTTTGTGTGTTCCTTCAATGGATGTTATATATATATATATATATATATATATATATATATATATATATATATATATATATATATATATATATATATATATATTTTTTTTTTTGTTTGTTTCAAGCTGTATTACTAGAGATTATTTTGCTTGCTTCTTTCCGTGTCAGTCATGCTTTATTCTGAAGGGTCCCTATTGTCGTACGGCTGGAATCGCTACATTAAAGCTCCAGATCCTGCTTCTTCTTCTACTTCTGCGTCTTCTTCCTTTCAGGAAAGAAAGGCTTTTAAACAGGAATCTTTATGATCAAACAGCCATGAATCTTTATTCCCAGTAAATCGATCAGCTTTCCAACGGTTCCATTTTTAGCTCACCTGGACTTTAGTCAGGTGGGCTTAAGCGATCGAGTAGTGTCCATAAGTGAGTGAGTGGGTGAGCCAGTCAGTCAGTCAGTCAGTCAGCAGTCAGTCCGTAAACTCTTCAGTCATTATTGCTTGAACCAAACATACCATTTTGATGAAACTTGGTCACAAGCTTCATATCTGATGCCGAACGAAGGTGTATTGACCACATCAAAATCTATGCTCATTAAGGGGGTTTCTGGTGGGTTGACCCCCCCCCAAAAAAAATAGGCATATGCTCTCGTCTCCGAAACTACACACATGTTTTCGATGAAACTTGAGCACAACCTTCATCACTCATGATGTGCTAAACTTTGTTCATGGCATTAAAAAAAAAATAATAATAATAATAATAATAGTAATAATCAGGGTCAAATGGGGTGTGTGGGGGGGGTGGTTTGACCAATTTGAGTGAGTGTTGCTCCTGATCCAGGTGAGATTCAGGACACGTGGTCCTATTTTTATTACTCTACGACAGCGGGAACCCTTTGGAATTAAGCATGACACACACAGACGGATGCTCCTTCCTTCAGTAATAGATTACAAATAATAATAATAATAATAATAATAATAATAATAACAACCATTCATTTCATGCCTTGAGGCTGCCGAGGCAGTTTCACTTGGCGGGGGTGCAGGCCTGGATGGGTCGCCACTCCAATGCAGGATACTTGAATGGCTCATTCCTTCCAGAAAGCTGGTACTCATTTTTTCGAGCTCGGAAGGATGACAGGTAGGGTCAACCCACTGGTGTTATTTCAATAGCACGACAGGGGCTCAAACTCAGGAACCCTACAATCTTAAGCCAGCCACCTTAACCATGAAGCCAACACCAGGCATAATATATTACAAAGACATTAGAAACCAATAATAATTTTAAAAAAATCAATAAATAAAAATCGGCACAGCATATGGGATTTTAACCTTTCGGTCAAGGCTCAGAAAAAGGAATAACTGACCTGCCCTTCCATTGTCGAATCTCATTTGTCAAATGGAGGAAGTTAAAGGAGGTAAAAACAAAACAACTGCCCACACCGTAGTTGAATCGAGCTTGTATGGACTCCTTCACCAACACTCTGGCAAGTTGAGACGTTCCTATGTTTGTTTCCACACGCATTCGTTCACCTTGATGTGACACCTTTAGTCAAGTCTCTCTGTGAACAAGAAATGGCACCAATGAGATAATTACCCCAAGGGTTCGTGGATAAAAATCTGGCCGACTTTGCAAACCATGGGTCCAGGAACTGAAACAAAGTTAACTTGCAAAATATATTGTTATTTCTATATTTACCCACCCGAAGGAGAGGGTGTTGCATTTGGGTCCATTTGTCTGTTTGTCTGTCTGTCTGCACAGAACTTTAGTGTTTTTCTCCGCAACCACTTGTCGGATTGAGATGAAATTTTCACTGTCGGAGCAACTACTCAGGTAGAATGTTTCAATGATAATTATAACGTCATAGGTCACGTAGTGTAGCAACCATGTTGGAAAAACAGAAAAACTTTGGACCTCTGTATCTGAAACCGTGCCAAGGAGAAAATTGAAA
The DNA here is from genome assembly GCF_056783735.1 of Eptatretus burgeri. NCBI lineage: Eukaryota > Metazoa > Chordata > Myxini > Myxiniformes > Myxinidae > Eptatretus > Eptatretus burgeri. Next base: position 35,997,644 of record NC_140965.1, read on the forward strand.
CTTGGCACACGGAAAGCACTCCTCATGGGAAATAAGTGTGATTTTTTTCCTGTGATGTCAAAGGTGCCTTTGTTATGATGTCACAATTGCTTATGTAGAATGCTACATCTGATCAGCATGAAAATTTTTGCGGCTCATCTCGGGATAAAATGGTCCACAGCAAAAAATTTATGATGCCATCAATCACGTGATTCAGTAGCCATATTGTTTTTTTTAAAACCTTCAAAAATCTTCTTCAAAAAATTCAAGACTTACTCCCCCAGGCTCAAAACGCAGCAACAGGTACAAGCTACCAGAATTCCCATCAGCGGGGAAGCACAGTCCACACAGCATCAGGATATGGGACAAACATAATCAAACGGAAAACCAAATAGTGCATTGGAGTCACCAGAAGGAACCCAAATAAGCAAAGAACAAGGATGGAGGCATCAGGAGGAACCTTGATTGCTGACACCCTGTCCAAATTCAAATTCCCTGCCCTGACTTCCTATGTTGGAGTGGCGACCCGTCCATGATTGGAACCCTAACCAAGAAAATGCTTCAGTAGAACCAATGCTCTGCGACGAGCCATAGAACATGGTTCATGATCTGATCTCTTGCTTTCATCATCGGTGATTAACTCATTTTCACATCTCGACTCCATTTAATTATTTTTATCTTTCTTATTTTTCTCTTTAGTCAGAGTCGAATATTTCACCCTGGTGCATCACTGTTACAGCCTTGCATCAATTAGAGTATGAACATCGTCACAAATCTAAAATAGTAGAGAAGTTCACAATATCCTTTGGGGTAATTCAAAAAATAGATACACATAAAATGATTATGGCTTCATAACCACTATTGGCTGGCTGACAAGATGGTTTAAGAGGTGTGCACACTCGCTTCTGAACTGTCGAGCCGAGGTTCAAAATGTCCACACAAAGTTCGAAAACTATAAACTGCCACCATGGTTTTGCATGAGCAGAGCGAGGCACCACCCTGGTTGTGTTTGCCGTCCATCGGAAGAACATTAAGCCAGATAACCCATTTGTATAGCACAAGGGTCGTTGGTGGACGTTACAGATCCCACGGTGTCTTTCACGGAGAGCAGGTGAGCTATCGCTGGCACCATGAACAAATTCAAAATTCTGTCACCTTCAGTCGAACTGCAGGTCTGGCCAGCCGGATCATGAAAGAATTGGGCGAAAACCTTCCTTGGCCGTTGACACATGGAGGTGAGTATAATTGGGCCAGTTAAAGTAGTGGTCATTGCAGTTCTAAACCGCTGCTGTCGATTGCAAGAGTTTTGTTTAAAAAACATTTTTTTAAATAAGAAATTAATGGGAGACGTATCAATGTAACAAGCAACCTTGAAAAATCCAGGAGTTTTATTTTGTAAGATTTCAATAAAGTTTTTTTAATGCAGTAATCACTTAGTGTTCCAGTTCCAAAACTTCACAAAATTGCCTTTTATTTCTGGCCATTTGTTCACATTAAGTTTGACATTGTTCTGTCTCCTTGTTTCATGGATAAGATTTTTTTTTCATATTCCACTGAGTTCATAACCCTGCTCAATGCCAGTTCTATAAGATTTTGTAACGTTGCTTTAATTGATGGAACACATCTGACAGTTCTCATCAAAAAAGAAGGAATCCATACATGCTGAATGTAAGTAATCTTGTTGGCGAGTCTATTTCAGGCCTGTATTCTCTTGACCATTACAGCAATAACACACTGCCACATCTCTTTAATGCTTCCCATCGAGCCGATATAGTTTTGCACCTCTGTGCACTAGATGCAAATTAATCAAACATGACAGGTGATCCAAGATTATTTTCACCTGTCTGGATGTTCAAAAGCATCACTCATCCACATGCTCCATATCATTTTCACTTTGATGACATTTGCTTTTTCAGAATATTTGTTCTCTCTGATCCTAAGCATCATTTATCTTGTCCTGTACGACCCAAAGACCATGATGATGTAATTGTTTTGGTTTGGCTGGTAGTATAAATGGCCATGCATTGTGTTTCTCTCTCTTACCCAAATATATGGAGTGAGACACAATGAAACAATGGATCGATTTATGTGAAAATGAGATGAAATCTTGCATATATCGGCAAGGAATAATGTGTGAAACCAATGATTACAAAGAAGCCATAGATTACAAAATTTCCCAAACCTTATAATATTTTCTTCATTCTTGAATAAAAAGCAAACTTTTTTTTTTTTCAAATAAATATATGCAGGACTGTAATTCGTTCTTTCCAATTTGAAATATACTGATGAAGCATCAACATGGCCTCTAAAATAAAGGTAAATACAATAAGACTTCTGGTTGACGTGGATTTAGAGAGGTTAAATAAGATGGTGATAAAATCCAGGACAATAGTGCTGGAAGACAATCCTGCTTGGTACGCACACAGCATCTCTATGTTCAATCTACGAAGATTTCTCGCGTTTGTGCACACATACAAGCCGCAGCCCACAGGGAAGATGTTGAGGTCACCCTTCTGCCTGTCATCTTACTCCTGCTCTATCCACTCCCCCTCCTCCCCTTATTCTCTGGGATCATTAGAGACTTCGCAAAACACACACACACACACACACACACACACACACACATATATATTGTTGCGGATTCGCGCCCGCCGGCGTGCTGACGGCCACGTAACTCGAATCGCGGCACGTCGCCCACCGGACGGACAATCCAGTCGTGACCCTCTCGGACTAACGCCGGGAACCAGTCACGGGTGGACCTTTCGGTCTCACCGCGATCGTGCCAATCGGCCCCCGCGTGGGATAGGGTTGCTCGCCAAATTCGACCTACCTAAGTACCCACACGGAGGGTAGACCGGGCGATCGCACCTCGCCGCAGGTCGACTTCGGACACGGGCCACTTAAGCGACCCGTTCCGTACTATCGGGATAACCGAGCGGTGTTATTCGTCGGCCTCGACGGTTCGATTAATTACCGGGCGTCTTAGCCCACGACCAACCCTTTACGTGAAGCAAGATGGGGATTCAATGAAAGAAATGACGAAGCGAAGCGGGAAAACAGTTCAACAATAAGCACATTTATTTTGCGATGAACGGAAAGCACACATATACAATTCCACCAAAAGCACATGTAAAAGAAGAAGACAAAAAGCAAATGCAACAATGCAGATCTATCCGACTACCGGGCACTCGGCAACACTTATACAATTTTACTTCACAGACGGCGCCGACAACACATATTCCCAAAGCAAAAGAAAAGAGAACCACCCTCCAGGATGAGGGGGGTAGGCGGGCCTGGGGCCGAGACCGTGTCGGGCCTACCCGTCTGAGGATGAAACGCGAAGTGGCGGTGGTGCCTCAACTCCGCGGGCCTCGCGGACAGTGTCTGGTAGGGGGTGGGAAGGGGGCCCCCTTTTGTCGCACTATCTCAGCGCGGGGGGAAACAGGAGGGGGTTGCTGATGCTCGGGGAAAGGAGGATTTCACAAAATCTCGGGTCCCGCAACGAGCGTCTCCACCACGACCTCGGTCGCGCCGCCGGCCTCTCCCTCCGCAGTTCCCCGAATCCGACGCGAGCACCCCCTCAACCGCCTTCGCCGCCGCCGCCTCTCCACAGCTTCATCCGATCGCCCTCTCCGTCCCAACTCTTCACTGGCTCCGCGAACTCCCAACTGCGAACTGCCTGACGAACGCAGTCGTTTTTATAAGCCCCGTGGCTTCGCTCTTTCATCTTTGACCCTCTGCCTCCGACCTTTCACCTCGCTCCCCATTGGCCCGAGGAAAAGTGGGCGTGACTGCTTTTTGATCCATGAATTTGCATATAGCGACCGCCCTCCAACGCCCTGGAGGCGGGGCCAAACCGCCCCTCGCTCACCGATTGGACGGAACAAAAGTGGGCATGAGTCGTTTTTGATCCGTTTTTCTGCGGAAAGTCCGTGATGTTTTTGAACACGCTGCTCGGTGCGCGCCTCACACGAGTCCAGCATCAGTGCCCACGAGTGGCGCGAGATGAAGGTGATGCGATGGTGGCGAGTTGTGACGGTAAAGGTCGTGGCGGTTGTGGTGAAGCGGCGTTGTGGTTGGTGGTTGTTGTTGTGATGGCTGTTGAGACGTGGTTGGTGGTGGTAATAATGGCGGCTGGTCCAAAATAAAGATAGTAAAAGAAAAACGGCTATCCTGAAGAGTCGCAGCCCTCATGAATGACATTTATTCCCTCTAGACAACGGGTTTGGGCCTAACTACACATATACTTACCGAGATATCTCACCTAAGGGACCTGAATGGTGGTTTGCGAATTTGGTCAACCACAACAATATATATATATATATATATATATATATATATATATATATATATATATATATATATATATATATATATATACTCTTCTTCTTTCGGCTGCTACCGTTAGCGGTCGCCACAGTGGATCATCCGTATGATCCGCATCGTGATTTGGCACATGTTTTACGCCAGATGCCCTTCCTGACGCAACCCTGGTCGCCTCTTACGACACAGGGATAGCACACACACATGTATATATATATATATATATATATATATATATATATATATATATATATATATATATATATATATATATATATATATATATATATATATACAAATACATATATATATATATATACAAATACATACATATCGACTCCCATGCTTTTCCAGTTGAAGAAGCTGCATAAAGCAACCAAGAAGTTCCCTTCATTCATGGATAAGAGATGTGGGTGGGTCTGTCTTTATCATTTTCAAAATGACTGCTTTAGATATTCGCATGTGGTGTGGTACATGCTTGGGAGCCTCATTGGTATGCATTTCTGTCTGCGCTGTCACTGATGATTCACCAATAAGCAATGAAACCGGTCCGGCGGCTGAGGGGGTATGTACCATTTCTGAACGTCTTAACAGCTGTGGAGGAACTCTGTCTGCGAAGGGTTTGAAACAGCAAAGGGTTTACCTTGGTAGCCTTTCTTGGTTGCTTTATGCAGCTTCTTCAGGAAGAACAGCGTGGGAGGATTCTATTTATGAACATAATCTGACCAGCTGGGTTTAATTGATTAGATGACAGCTGATTGGTTATTCCCTCCATTCACAGGTGAATGATGTGGGTTGATCCTTCATATCTATATCTGTGTGTGTATATATATATATATATATATATATATATATATATATATATATATATATATATATATATATATATATATATATATATATATATATATATATATTATACAATATACAATATACAATCAATATTAATATTTCGGCACGCCCCTTTTTTTGTTCCACCATCAGATTTTTGTTACTGCATGATATGAAACAAGCTTTGACATGTATAGTAATGATGTTATTGTCTTCCTTAGGAGGCCCCTCAAAATTATTTTTGATAATTATGGGAGTTAAACAGTTCATGTTCTCCATTTGCAAAATGGGAGGAATTATTGCACAAAAAAGAAATAAAAATGTTTCCCATTTTTTAGAGGACCACTAAGATGAGTTCGTAAAACCTTTTGTAGAGTATGTTATCATTAATCACTATACGCCATATTAAATTGCTCATGTTATTGAGCTGTCAATAAACTATCATAGACATATAATAAACTCACTTGAGTATTCATATCTCTATTTCAATGTGTAATATCAAGCGATACCTTCATGATGACCTAATAAAACCGGTCTCGATGTCCGTCCGTCCGTATATCTGTTCACAATCAAACTGATCGTGATGCATTTTAAGGCTTTCCGAGAGCTTTGGAGAGATTACCTACACTCCCGCACGGTACTGTTTTTATTATTCCGACTGCACTTCATTAGAACATAGATCGTGGATGGATGCGCAGATCCCAGGAGAACAACTACAGCTTTACAGAACAATTCATATTATCGATGGATAAAAATGATATTTAATTGATACTAGCAGTAAAGCCCGGCGTTGCTCGGGACAGCAATAAAGCCCGACGTTGCCCGGGCTTTCTTGCAAATTTCCTGAATAGCTGTTAGGGTTAGGGTTAGGGTTAGCTGTTAGGGTTAGGGTTAGCGACCCGAACACTAACCCTAACCCTAACAGCTAACCCTAACCCTAACAGCTTGGCGTAGCGGGGGGTAAACAGCGCCCGGGGTAAAGTGGAAATTTGCGTCCCCCGTAGGCCTTAAACTTGAGTGGATTTGAATGGAAAATCCTATAAAGGATATCGATTTATCGATTTTTTCGAATATCGGAAGTGTTATGGAAAAAAATTTATAACCAATGACCGAAGGTGGACCAAAAGCCATAATAGTACCGAATTTGAATGGAATCGGTTGGAGTTTGTGGAAATGTATAACGATCACACACACACACACACACACACACACACACACACACACACACACACACACACACACACACACACACACACACACACACACACACACACACACACACACATTCTCAGTTTTATAGATATAGATTATAATAAATTGTTTATTTAAAATATTTTCAAATTTTGTGAGTTTTTAGTTTGTTGTGAAATATTAGGTCCTCGGGTCTCCACATCGTGGTGTACAGGCTTAAGTCGTACTTCTGTTTACTACCGTAGAAAATCACAGAACCATCCGATCGACATGCTGTTAACAGTTTCAGAATCAGCTAAAATCTACAATATATGAATATGTAGACGAAACTGATCCAGCCAGCAAAAAGCTACAGGATATGAATATGTACACAAAACTGATCCGGCCTTTTGGATCACTTTAAAGTAGGGTGCCCTGTAATTTTAATGCGCTCTATGGATCCTCCGCAACTCAAGAATGGTACACGTTGTGTAGTCACGAAACTGTAATGTCATCGAAGTGGAGCTACTGCGGGATAGTCGAAGGGGAAAACCTGAATGATAATCAATGGATAAAAATGATATAATATATTGTTTAAAATACATTCATGCTATCTGTCTTTTACCATATGTTGCCAGTGACACCCGTCAAAGACGGGCACCTTTTCTTGTGTATATATATATATATATATATATATATATATATATATATATATATATATATATATATATATATATATATATATATATATATATATATATATCATGATCCCTCAGCTAAAAAGATTGAAAAATCAACGTCCTCTCTCTGCATGTCATCTCGTCCCCATGGCAGCTTACTGTGCGCATCTTGTCTCTTTTGGCTGAAAAGATAGCTCAGACATCATGGACTCGTCATTCAGTTGTCCAGTCTGGGTTTGATTCATCATATCACTGCAAAAACAGTCACCCTCGCTCTTTGTCAACAGGTTGTTGCTTCACAGTTCACCATCCTTTGGATGGAACATTAAGCTGGCTAAGTCATCTGCAATCATTCACTTGTAGGTTTGAAAGATCCCCCAACACCCTTCAAAATGATTGGGCTGTTGTATACTGATATCCAAATTTTATTTTGCTCTTGCTATCCCCTTTGTATCACATTGCGGGGGGGGGGGGGGGGGGTGATTATTTGTACACGCAGCCTCTTCGGACATTAGACCAGTGGCATCACCACACTCCAGAGAGTTCAGGGTGTAATACTTTAGATAGATTTCACCCTTTTTGGTGGTGGAAGGAGGCAATGCCCTCTGGAGATTTCACCTTGTCACAGCAGTCGCTCATCTTTGAGATCCCACTTTTTTCGCCACTCCAGTAATTCCCAGCTGATTTGTGCGACCATTTTAGTGAACTTGTCGTATTGTCAACTTGTATGCCCACAACTAACCCATAACAAACTTTCCTCTCATAAATATCAGAACACCTCTCACTCATAACATACCGATTACTTTACTCAACACCTTACAAAATTTTCAACATTTATTGTACATGTTTTCACGCAATAATAAATATTCCACTGACTTCCAGTGCCATGAATTGTTCCCAAGCCAAACTCCAAAACACCAATGGCACGCTTATCACTTCATTAACTCAAATCGATGCAACTAATCCCAACACTATGAAAACCTTTAATTCCCCCATTGCTCATGCCATTCTCAACAACTGAACCCTTACGATTGAAGACATTCCAAACATCACAACTACCCCCAACATTTGTGACAATTTCACAACTTCCAACGGCACCTCAATCTCACCGACACCACATGTCACCATATTTCTGTGCTCAGTATTGGATGCAAACAGGTTTATAGATGGTCTGAATCACAATGGGTAATGCCAGTGCTTCCAAGGGCTGCTTGGATGATATGAAATGTGACAGAATGACCTTTCTGTGAGTGAATTCTCTTCTCTAGAGAATTATCTGTTTATTGCTTACACAAATGTGAACCCCTCCAACCCCACCCCCACCCCCCTCACACCCCGGGATGGACTTGATTCTCTCTCCTCCCACTCTCCTTTCCCTTTTTTTCCCTGCCCCCTTGCCACACATTCTGCTTCCCAAATTCCTCTCATTCATATCCCGGAAAATGTGTGTGGATTATATGGATGCCCCTCACAAGAGGGATACAAGGGGTAAAATTAAAGGAAACCGAAATTAAAATTTAAGATAGTTTGGAAAAATACCACATTGCATATCTGATTTTAATAGAGGTCATGATGATTAAAAATGTGTCAGAAAAACCATGTTCTTTTATTATTCACTGCAGGAAGTAATACAATGGATCAAAATGTAAGGAGTCAAGTTGGTTTTATAAAACTTTAAATTAACACAATTCTGGCAGTATCTTCATTGACAGTCCTACATGGAAATTATGCAAGTGATTTTAAAAAGGGCACAGCTGCCCTCGAAGATAACAGCGCAGCCTTTTAAGATTCCATGCCATTAATAATATTTTAGTGCTTTATAAAGCTTGGACTTTTTCAAAGAGAAAGTGGGGATATTTATTTTAGTTATCACTTTAAAGTGGGAAGAAGTGCTGTAACACGTTTACATACAGTATGTGTATACATATATATATATATATATAAAATAAATGTTTATATATATATATATATATATATATATATATATAAATATATATATATATATATTGTTGCGAATCACCAGGAAGAGGGAGAGAACGGGCCCCGCCCGTGTCTGACTTTTATAGCGCAGGGCTCTGCCCTTCGCTCCGCCCCGTTTTCGGCTTCACCCTCCTTCTAGGAGGTTCTCGAAAAGGGGCGTCCCTCACCCCGACCGCCTCACCTTGTCCATCCACCAATCGGCGGCGAGCTGCCCTTCCCCCTTCCCTCACACCAAGCGCGGGGAAGAATGGCGGGAAAAGCTCACGAGCATCGTTGGTGGTTTTTGTTTGTTTGAAATAAAAGATAGAGAAAGAAAAACGACTAACTGAAGGATCGCAGCCCGAATGGATCACATAAATTCCCTCTATACAACGGGTTTGAGCTAACTACACATGTACCTACCGAGATATCTCACCTGAGGGCCCTTTATGGTGTAATGTGAATTTCCACAGCCGTAACAATATAAATGTTTATATATATATATATATATATATATATATATATATATATATATATATATATATATATATATATATATATATATATATATATATATATATATATATATATATATATGCCCTCTGGAGATTTCACCTTGTCACAGCAGTCGCTCATCTTTGAGATCCCACTTTTGTCGCCACTCCAGTAATTCCCAGCTGATATGTGCGACCATTTTAGTGAACTTGTCGTTTTGTCAACTTGTATGCCCACAACTAACCCATAACGAGCTTTCCTCTCATAAATATCAGAACACCTCTCACTCATTTTGAACACCTCCTTTGCTTTTGAGTAAATGTAAAGTCTGTGGAAATTCGCAAACCACCATTCAGGACCCTCAGGTGAGATATCTCGATAAGTTGCATGTGGAGTTAGCCCAAACCCGTTGTATAGAAGAAATTTATGTGATTCATCCGGGCTGCGACGCTTTGAGATAGCCATTTTTTCTGTTCTATCCTTATTTTGAACCAACCACGTCTCAACCGCCATCACACAAGAACCACCTTAACCACCACGCCAGCCATCATCACCAACTACAACCACACTCCAACCCTCAGACAACAACAACAACGCCAACAGCCTCGACCTTTACCTTCACAACTCAATCCCGCAAACATCGCATCACCGTCATTCCCAAACGGCACCATAACCATCAAACCACCACCGATAAACCCTCCATCACCCTCACCTCTCTCCTTCTACGGCCATTCCCGCACCTCCTGTGAACACTGAGCGTCGGGCTGTCTTGGGCTCGTTTAGCAAGCGCGGAGCGGCTTGGCCCCGCCTCCAGGCGCGTCTGTGTGAAATCGATATATGCAAATTCTAGGATCAGGGGAGGTTCACGCCCACTTTTCCTCCATCCAATTGGCGAGCGTGGCTCTGCCCCGAGGTCATCCTGATCTGGATATTTGCATATCGTTTTCTCTTGCCGGCCTATAAAACGGCGAGCTCAAGGCGAATCGTGACAGTAGCAGTGTGTGTCGGCAGGGCAGAGTGAGTCGAGTCATCGGTGTGGCATCGAGTTGGGTTCTGCAGTCAGCTGAGTAGAGTTGCGGGAAGAGGCAAAGGAGCTCGGGTCCGAGGCGAGAAGGACGGCGGTCGGCGACGAGGTCGCGGTGTGAGATCGCTCATCGCGGGATCCAAGCCAGCCAGCCATTCTCCTCCCCCAGGGCATCAACAATTCCCCCTTTCCCCCGCGCTGAGATAGTGCAAAAAGGGGACCCGTTCCCACCCCACTCCAAACGTCATGCCAACAAAACCCGCCAAGGAGCACGGAGTCGGGGCACAGCCACGTGGCCACATCTGGGGCTCGTCCGACAACGCGTCACGATGACGTGGGTAGGACCCCCCGTCTCGCGGGCCTGGCCACTCCTTCAGGTCACGCGCGCATATTGGCCTACAGGTCCGTCTGCCCCCTTGTCTATGAGGGTGGCTTCTTTCATTTGCTTTTGAGTAAATGTGTGTTGGCGCCGTCTGTAAAGTAGAACTGTGTAAGTGTTGCCTTGTGTGCGTGTAGTCGGTAGTAACGCTGCATCATTGTTTCTTTTGTTTTAACTGCTACATGTGCATTTTGACTGTTTGGCTGTATATGTGTGCTTTCCGTGTGTCGCGTAATAAATGTGCATTGTGTGAACTGTTTTCCCGTTTCGCTTCGTCTTTTCTTTATTGACCCTCCATCCTGCTTCATGTAAGGGGTTCGTAGTGGGCTTAATACGCCCGATAATTAATCGGAACCGTCGAGGCCGACGATAACACCGCTCGGTTTTCACTGTAGCACGGAATGGACCGCTTAAGCGGTTCGTGTCCGGAGTCGGCCTGTGGCGTGGTGTGATCGCCCGGTCGACTATTCGCGCAGGTACTTTGGCAGATCGAATTTGGCGAGTGACCCTATCCTGCGCGGGTGGGCAATTGGCACGATCGTGGTGAGGTTAAACCCCCACCCGTGACTAGCTCCCGGCATTGGTCCGAGAGGGTCACGACTGAATTGTCCGTCCGGTGGGCGACGTGCCGCGATTCGAGTCACGTGGCCGTCCGCACGCCGGCGGGCACGAATTCGCAACTATATATATATATATATATATATATATATATATATATATATATATATATATATATATATATATATATATATATATATATATATATATATATATATATATATATATATGTGTTTCTACCATATTCTTACCTCATCAACTAAACCAAGCTGACTCAGATTATCTCAATAAATTAACACCTCCCATGCTCCTCTCGCCGAAACTGCTGCATAAAGCCATCAAGAAGGCCTACGTCTGGTAAGCCCATTGCTGTTTCAAACCCTTCCCAGAGTTCCTGCACAGCTATACAGACATTCTGAAATAGTACACACATGAGAATCCCAATGCTACACAACCCCTCAGCTGCTGGACCGGTTTCATTGCTTATTGGTGAATCATCAGCGACAGCACAGACAGCAATGCATACCGATGAGGCTCCCAGGCATGAACCATGTGCAAATGTCAAAAGCTGATAATATTTAAATATTTAAATATTTCTGGCTGCCAGACATATTTAAATATTTCTGGCTGCCAGACCATGTGTCAGATCAGGTTGAAATTTAAAACATATATTCCCCATGACTACTCGACAATAACTTTCATGTTTCATGTCGAATGATGAAACAGTTCAAGAGAAATAATTTATCAAAATTTTTCGTTCAATCCAATATGGCTGCCAGACCATTTGACATATTAATTATTCGTAAACACTTTGGTATCGGCATGACTTGGGGAATATGTGGGTGATGTTTCCTTTCGATCTGTCAAGCCATTCTGGAGATTATTTTTTAAGGTTTGAGGGCATATTGAACATTGCTGCCAAACCATGTGACTTATGACATCATTGTTGGAGAACTTTTTGTTCCTCATGGATCGGCAATCATACCTGTGAAGTTTCGAATTGATCTGTTCAGTCGTTTCGGAGAAGATTTTTGAAGGTTTTTACGTTTAAAATTTTTTTTAACTGCCGAACCATATGACCAATGACGTCAATACTATTTTTCCCCCCATACTATTTATCCCGAGATGATGCTCAGAATTTTTAATACTGATTGGATAAAGTGTTTGACGTATGCAATTATGACGTCATTAGGAATATCATCTATTGATATCATCAAAAAAAAATCAAACTTGTTTTCCATGGGGATTACTTCTCTTGTGCCAAGTTTCATTTTTTTTTCCGTGCAGCGATTTCGGAGATATGGAGCTCCAAAGTTTTTCTTTTTTTCCAACATGGCTGCCACACCACGTGGCATATGGCATCATAATTATTATTGAAGCATTCTACATGAGAAGTCGCACATATAGTGAAAAATTTCTATCAATCGGATCAGTGGTTGCAGAGAAAACAGAGAAAATTAGCATGGATGCACATACGTACGTACGAACGGATGGACGGACAACCTGAAAACATAATGCCACCGGCGACTTCATCAGCGGAGGCATAAAGACAATGATTGAAAAGAGGGAAGCGATGCTCATGTTTGACCTAATGATCCCATTGCATGTTTACATATAAAAGACAGCATTGCACCAGATATAGTACTTATGTACAAAAAAGAAAAGAAGGCATTGCTAATTGAGGTATAATAACCCAAAAATTTGGCCAAAATAAACAATGCAGAAATCAAGAAAATGACTATATAAGATCTCAAAAATGAAGTCAAAATATCTTGGAAGCTGAAGAGTGCCAAAATTGCACCAGTGACAATTGGAGCAATAGGAATGATAAAGAAGAACCCTGTGGAGATCTTAAAAAAACATCCCTTGAAATATTACTACAAACTGCAGTTGGAGGCTGTCCAGGGCACAGTGATGATCCTGGAAAAAAGCCCTTGGAATAAGAAAACTTCACAGCTTGGTGCGTGAATTATGATCCCTTACTGAGACCTCAGAGGACACCGTTCCACCTTATGAAACCATAACCAACAAGATGGTATTCAAAGCTATATACCCTGTGCATCAGAAATCTGGCCAATGTTGACCTCAAATAATTGGTGGTTGAATTCAGTGACCAGATGCGCAAACCCTCTTCAAATTTCAAGTCAATTGGATGAAAATTGACAATATTAAAAAGTTGACCCATGTTGACGTTTTGGCCTATGTTGACCTGAAAATAGATGGTTGAATTTATTGACCTGATATGCAAATCCTGTTCAAATTTGAAGTCAATCAGATGAAAATTGAGGATTTTATAAAATTGGCCAATGTTGACCATTGGTTTATGTTGACCTCAAAAGAGTGTCTGCAATATCACATGGTCATGTAACATGTGCTAAAGTTTAAATTTCTTCCGCTGAACAGTTTTCGATGTACGCTCTTAACAAAATGCAGACATGTCGGACATATAATACGATATTTGTATGGCATACGTAAAATGAAAAAGCATTCAGTCCCTAAGGACATGTATGCACAATACTGATCACTTAACTCTGCTTTTCGCTTCACGAGCGCAGGGTAATCTCACACACGCACGCACACACACACACACACACACACACACACACACACACACACACACACACACACACACACACACACCTTTAAACCCAACGGTTATCCTAACACTGACCGACTTGGGTGGCAGATAAGTGCAGCTGGTATCACACTTCCCATGGAGTTAGAGTCCAGGCTTAATACCAACTGTACCAGACTAAACTCAAAAATGCTATGCTGGTAGAGTGGAACCCGGTTGTGGTATCCATCCTGAAGATAGGAATGTCAAACGGCGCTCACATTTCCATTGCGGATGTGGAAATTAAAGACCCAAAGTAAACAGTACCTTTTGAAAAGAAAAGGCTCGAGCAAAATTCTCTGATTGAGGTGCACTATCTCATGAGCACCTGTGCCTATTTACCTTTTGATACTTTGTGATAACTATCAAATTTACAAACGTGATTATGTATTCCTAAATGGGAATTCGAGAAAATAAACTCGGAGAGCTACACTGGTTGATGTCAAAGAGTATAAGGTATGATAATTCATTCTAATGCTCAACAGAAAAAGTTGTATCCTCACAAATTAACATAATTACCTCCGCCACCGAAGGTGGAAGTGGATTATGTTTTCACGTTTGTTATTTGGCAATTTTTTTTTTTTGACAAGTATGTTGATCGCCTCCGTTTGTGTGTGTGTGTGTGTGTGTGTGTGTGTGTGTGTGTGTGTGTGTGTGTGTGTGTGTGTGTGTGTGTGTGTGTGTGTGTGTGTGTGTGTGTGTGTGTGTGTGTGTGTGTGTGTGTGTGTGTGTGTGTGTGTGCGTCTTTATGTGTTTGTTAGTTTGTCTGTCCACTCACCTCCAGCCCAAACCGAAATTTTCAGAGATTAATATCACCGACCTGCGACGGTCGCGCATTGAAGTTTCGTAAAATTTGGTCGACCGAAAAGGTCTACATAGGCCAATAGGCCAATTTGAGCCAGATTTTCTAAAATCCTCAATTTTCATCAGATTGACTTAAAATTTGAAGACCATTTGCATATGAGGTTGTTGAACTCAACCACCTATTAATTTTGAGATCAACGTCGACCAAAAAGGTCAACAATAAGCCAAATTTCTAAAATCCTCAATTTTCATCCGATTGACTTGAAATTTGAAGAGCATTTGCATATAAGGTCAACAAGCTCAACTACCTATTGATTTTGAGGTAAACATAGACCAAAAGGTCAACATGGGCTATATTTCTAAAATCCTCAATATTCATCCGATTGAGTTGAAATTTGAAAAGGATTTACATATCAGGTCACTGAATTCAACCACGTATTATTTTTGTGATCACCATAGGTGAAAAGGTCAAAATAGTCCAAAAATCCTCAATTTCCCCAAACAACATAGACCAAAAAATCCTCAAACACCATTGACCAAAAAAAAGGTCTAAAATCCACAATTTCGTCAAACAACATTGACCAATTTTTTTTTCTAAAATCCTCAATTTTCATCCGATTGACTTGAAATTTGAAAATCATTTTCATGTCAGGTCGCTGAATTCAAGTACCAATTAATTATAAGGTTAAAAGGTCAACACAGACCTGATTTATAAAATTGATAGATAGTGCCAAAAACAAAATATAGTACTATATCTCGAAAAGTTGTGGACGAGTTATGAGAAAACAAGGTTGAAGAGTTAGATCGGTGACAAGAACAAGCGAATTGGATTTTGGTTCGGATTCAGCCCATCAGTGGGCTACAAAACGTGAACTGTTCCACCTGGCAGAGGTATGCCCTCGACCGAGTGACATTCTACATTGTGCTGTTTTGCCAAGTTGTCACTCTATGAGTGATTTTCCATCTATCTGTTTGTTTGTCTGTGTGCAGGATATCTCAAAAAGTTGTGGACAGATTCAAATGAAACTTGGTGGAGATTGTTTTATTTTTATTTTATTTATGTGGACATAGCCTCGGTTGCTTGACTGCATCATTTTCTGGGGGCATAGCTAAGTTGCCGATGCAATGCCCCTGTCACCAATAAGCTGGTACTCATGTTGCCAACCTAAAAAGGATGACAGGCTGAGTCAACTCACCTGGTGTTAATTCAACAACCCGACAGGCGATTGAACTCAAGATCCTCAGATCTTCAGCCAACCACTTTAGTCATTAAGCCAACACCAGATTTGATAGGTTGGATGTGTGACAAGACTGAAATTATTCTATTTTGGTGAAGATCTGAAACGGATATTATCATTTTTAGGTGATTCTTCACAATTGAGTGATAGGGTCAAAAACGATATCTAGCACAATATCTCAAAATGATATTGACGGATTTAGACGTAACTTTGTGGACACGTTGAGTGTGTGGCAAGGAAGAATTGATTCGATTTTGGTGAAGATCCAGATCTGGATATGAGAATTATTTAATTTATTTACAATTAATACAATTAATAAGACAGCCTTAATCCTGGTGTTGGCGAAACGGTTAAGGTGGCTGGCTTAAGATCTTAGGGTGTTGAGTTTGAGCCTCTGTCCCTTCTGATGAAATAACACCAGGTGGGTTGATTCAGCCTGTCATCCTTCTGAGGTTGGCAAAATGAGGACCAGCTTACTGGAAACAGGGGCACTGCATTAGTGACACAGCTGCACTTCCAGAAAAATGATGCAACCAGCAGCCACGGGCTGCATATGAAACAACTGCAGTACTAACATTCATGGTATTATGTCTTTCAAAACAACATACTGTACACACAAATGCTTGAAATACTCAGTGTGAGAAACTACCGTGTGCTTTACAGTTTGTTTAATAATTTAAAGTAACTCTCCACTGATTCCTTTAAAACAATTGTTTTCTTAAACTTAACATCCGAACTAGCAGCCTCCGTGGAATAAAAATTAGCGATAACAACATCCTGCAGGGATAGAATATCTGAGGTGTAATATTTCAATGAGACGCGTTTGGAATTTTAATGCTACAGTTTGCACCAAAATATAAAATTGTAGTATTCCATTTATGAGTAGCATCAAAAATCAGGCGGGAACATCAAAATAGAGAAAACAGTTAATGAACTTTATAGGGCACAGCCAAGAGCATACACTGGAAAGGATCAATGATGATGCAGAGCAGCTGCTGCACATATAGCTATACTAATAAATGTCAGTGTGTGTGTGTGTGTGTGTGTGTGTGTGTGTGTGTGTGTGTGTGTGTGTGTGTGTGTGTGTGTGTGTGTGTGTGTGTGTCTCCTCCATAACTCCAAAATCATAAAACCTTGCGACCTGAACCTTTGCATGCATACTGAGGGAACTCCAAGGTAGTGCATGAATCAAAACTGGGTGTTTGGGATAACTAAAACACCCATTTTGAAGATAATTAACGGACTTATTTAATTATCCTTTATCAAGGATCAGCCTTGCACTCTGTCTGCACTCTGTCAGCTTGCAGGGGTCTTAATTCACCATTTTGTTCGGCCAATTCAAGCATGCCTTGATTTGGAAAAATGATCTACTCTCACAGACTAATTAAAGTTTACAATCGAAATATTATACCTGATTTGAGAATCGGATCTGGTGGACTAAATAAGTGTCGAAATCTGGAGTGAAATCTGAAAATTTCAACAAATTAGCAATTTTTTTTATAACTAAGTGTATTTATTTAAGCAAAGCATTAAGCTTAATTTTTTCTGCTGTTCAGACGATTATATTGTTCCTTAGTGGTTAGGTGTTGGCTTAGTGATCAAAGTGGTGGCATGCAATCCTAGGGTCTTGAGTTAAATTCTCGTTAAACCGCTGAATTAACACCACGGGGTTGACTCAGCATGTCATCCTTCCAAGTTCGGCAAAATGAGTCCCAGTGTAGCATCCAAAAGGCTGCACACGAAGGGAAGGGGTATTTACCGATTTATTAAATCTGGTATTGGTGTGGTGCAGGTATGATGGGCCGAATGGCCTCCTCATGCGCACAATTTCCTTGTAATCCTTGAAACCCTTGTTACGGACTCGGGGTTTGAGGCTCGCCACGAGGGGAAGCACTTGGGTCCCTCCCAAATGCCCGGTCCCGAGGCTGCCGGGCATAGATTACTCCATGCACCGGCGGGTTGATAAGCAACCACAAACGCTGGTTGGCACTGGCAATCCTGGCAGCATTACATGACCTCGCATGATACCATACCTGTGGACGGCCGAACAAATTAGGGTCATGTGCTCTCAGCGCACACCTGGATTACTGCCGAGTGATACAATGAGTACATGCTGGCTAACAAGAGCAAATTCTGTGGAGCAGAACTTCACAGCTAAAATAATTTGCAGAACATGTTGGACCAATGAAGGAAAAGATGAAACGGGCTAGGTTCATTTCGAACATAAACCATTTATTACAAGTGAGGTTGAGGAAAGGTTACATGGCACAATAAAAGGTTTTATTACAATATATACAGCAGGGGAAAGCAAGGATTCATGGGTGCAGCAAAATAAAATACAGTTATAATTTACAAAAAAGACAGTGCAGTGCTACCCCGATCTAAACTTCTGCAATTTTAACTTATGCAAACAATACAGGTGGCATCAAACATACCTGATGAAGCTTGAGAGTCCAGAAAGAGGAACAGCAGTTGAGGTGTAAGTGCAATCGTGGTGCAGTTGACGGACCTATCGCTTCACCCAATCACTGAGGAGGAAGGGAGGAGAGAAGAAAACTGGGGGTGTAAATGATATGTACATGGGAGGTGCAACTGAGGGTGAATGAGATGCAGGTGTGATGCAGTAGAGGAAGTGTGAAGGAGGTGCATATCAGTTATTGTTGCACTTTTAGTTTCTGCGTCTTCAGTGGACGAGACAGTAGCTGGGAGAGATAGATGCGTGTGAGGATAGCTTTACGTGATGCGTGAGAAAGCCTGTAAATGGGAATTGGCTGTGCAATGCAGCTGAGCGCCGATGACCTGGGGATGACCCAGCAATGACTCTGGCAACGTTTCGGCAATGCCGATGATTGATCACTCTACCCTGCTTGGGCACAACTCAATCACCCTTGATGAATGTGACTGTTCTCTCAGCTCGGGCTTGGTGATAGAGACTCATCCGATCAGCTTTTTGCCACTATTCTAACAGAGCCCGGACGAAGGAGGAGCCAGAAAATGGATCAAAAGGCCCGGTTCGCATTTCCGAGCACTCCCATTGGCACGGAAACACCAACCAAAGGAGTAGCCCCGCCCCGCCAGACTCCGGTGTCAAAAATGGCTTCATTTTCCCCCCATCCTGGCCATACAACAGAGCTCCGAGATTTACATTGGGCGTGGGTTTTCGGGAGCGCTCTCCGGCCATGAACGTGCAATGGGTTCCATTCAAGCGTTGTTATTTGACGGAGCATCAGGGCTACCCAGACATCATCTAATTTGTTCCAGCGCGTATTTGCGCTTTGAGTTACGTGCCAAAGTGTTCTGACTCTAAGGCACCTCTGTTCCCCGGCATCTCGAAGAACGGTGGTGAGCATTCAGGGAGCTGATAGTGGTTGCGGCAGCTGTAGAGAGGTGGGGAAAGAGCTGTGGCATTTGTATTGAGGATGTTGGAGCATTGGGAGTGGTCAAGGCAGTTGTGGTGAAGAGACTGAAGTGATTGTGGTGAGGAGGTCGAGTGTAGATTACTGTGGGCATTTTTAGGAGGCGTTGTGGGGAATATGGGTGAGGGTTGTAGCGTCATGGTGAGCATGGTGAGGGTCCGAGGTGAGGCGGCCATTGGTGAATAGCGTGCAGTTCAAACGGGGAAGTGGCATGCATATGCTAATGAGGCTATCGGTGCACGTTCCTGTCTGGTCTGGTGTGCAGGCATGCGGGAAGGAGATCATGTGTGAAAATAAATAAATGAAAGAATGCAAAGGGGGATTGAAGACCTAACTAAACGCACTAGGCAATGCATGTTGTCACAATTACCCATGAGACATAATTAAATGGAAGGGCTAACTAAAGGAACAGGAATGAAATAACTGTCTCAAGACCACTGTATGTTGGGTGTGATTGCCTTGGGGAGTGCCGGCTTCGCAGAGACACAACAATATTAAGTGAAGAAAAGTGCAGAAAGTAGAACTTAATTTGGCGCAACACCATGCTCTTTAATCTGTTTTTAAAGTCATGACGATACAGGCGACAGGGGTCCTGTTTTTCGGCACTTACATAAGCAGTTTGCTTTTTACCATTCTTTGTGATCTGTTTTCATGACAAAGTATTAATATACTGTAAGTACACTAACAGTTTCTGCAATGTATGACAATCGACAGTTGCTGAAAACAAGGAGGTACGAAGACAGCACACACGGATGCGGTGGGATTTGTGCGTGCCTCCATGTGAGGAGGTTGGAGTAACACGTGTGGTTTGGGGCATGCATGCAGGCCCTTGCCAAGAAGATAGCATGGTTTTAATTTTTATATGCTCTCGCCTGATTTTACATTGAACACGGCGGTTAAAAAGAAAATGTTCCTGTTTCGGTGCATTTTATCGCCCTGGGAATACCCTGGGAATATGCTGCCTTCCATTCCCCTTAGGCTACCTTCCATTCCCCTGAGGCTGCCTCCCTCTCTCCTCACTCTGCCTTCCCCTCCCCTCATGCTGCCTTCCCCTCTCCTCGCAGTGCCTCCCCCTACTCTCGCGTTGCTTCCCCCTCCCCTCGTGCTGCTTCCCCCCTTTCCTCACACTGCGTCCATCTCCCCCTCCCTGCCTCCCCCTCCCCTCTCGTTTCCTCCACCTCCCCTTACACTTCCTTCCCTGGTACTTATGCTGCCTCCCTTCCCCTTAGGCTGCCTTCCTTTCCTTCTCTTTCCCTCATGCATACCTCCTCCCAAAGCCCGCCCACCCCTCACAAACCTCCCTTGGTAGTGTCAGGGTGTTGGTTACTATGACCTGTTTGAACGTGCTGTTTTAACATACCCAATTTTGTTCGATCCTACATCAATGCTGGCATAAGGGGACCATCCACCCCCCCCTCCTGCTTTCCCTCAAGTTCCTCAATTGAACGCATCTCCAGAACACCCTCATACCCTCCCCACTACCCCTCTCTCCCTCCTCTTCTCTCTTCATCCTCCCACCGCTCAAGATGTCCCTGCCAGTGAAGCGAGGTTACATGTCAGGAATACAGGACCTGCGAAAAACGTGTACAAATCAAAATTCACTGGTTGAAAAAGTATTGAGTCCTTTAGGTCAGTACTTGGTGGAAACACCGTTTACAGCAATGACTGCAATGAGTGTTTTTGGGTTGACCTCTACCAGCTTCACACAGTGAGATGGTGAAATCTTTACCCATTCCTCACATGAAAATTGCCCTAGTTCTGCCAAGTTTGATGAGGATCGTCGATGGACTGCAATCTTCAAGACTCACCATAAATGTTCAATCCGGTTCAAGTCAGGACTTTGACAGGGCCACTCAAGAACATTTATTTTATTATTATTCAGCCTCTCCAACGTGGCTTTTTCTGTTTCGGATCATTGTCCTGCTGAAATGTGAATCTCCTTCCCAGTTTCAGATTCATGGCTGACTCAAGCAGGTTTTCATCAAGGGTTCTCCTGTACTTTGCACCATCCATTGTACCTTCTATCCTGACAGATGCGTAAGATTAGAACAATGGCAGTGAGAAATTGAGTTCTTGATGAAAAGTACAACTCCACTGCTGGGGCATGGTTCAGGCCTATCAAATCGGAAGAGACAATAACCAGGGAGAGACACAAAGGAGTCGGGGACATCCTGTAGGAGGAAGGATTCTGTACAACAGATGTCTGGTTTATTGGCAGTGGGCGGAGTCTTATTCGAGGGTGGAGTCTTGTTAGAGGGCGGAGTCTTGTTCGAGGGCGGAGTCTTGCTAGAGGGCGGAGTCTTGTTTGAGGGCAGAGTCTTGTTCGAGGGTGGAGTCTTGCTAGAGGGCAGAGTCTTGCCAGAGGGCAGAGTCTTGTTTGAGGGCGGAGTCTTGCTAGAGGGCGGAGTCTTGCTAGAGGGAGGAGTCTTGCTAGAGGGAGGAGTCTTGCTAGAGGGTGGAGTGTTGTTCGAGGGTGGAGTCTTGCTAGAGGGCAGAGTCTTGCTAGAGGGCGGAGTCTTGTTTGAGGGCGGAATCTTGCTAGCGGGCGGTCTTGCTCGAGGGCGGAGTTTTGCTAGAGGGCGGAGTCTTGCTAGAGGGCGGAGTCTTGTTTGAGGGCGGAGTCTTGCTAGAGGGCGGAGTCTTGCTAGAGGGAGGCGTCTTGCTCGAGGGCGGAGTTTTGCAAGAGGGCGGAGTCTTGTTCGAGGGTGGAGTCTTGTTAGAGGGCAGAGTCTTGTTCGAGGGCGGAGTCTTGCTAGAGGGCGGAGTCTTGCTAGAGGGAGGAGTCTTGCTAGAGGGCGGAGTCTTGCTAGAGGGTGGAGTGTTGTTCGAGGGTGGAGTCTTGCTAGAGGGCAGAGTCTTGCTAGCGGGCGGAGTCTTGCTCGAGGGCGGAGTTTTGCTAGAGGGCGGAGTTTTGCTAGAGGGCGGAGTCTTGCAAGAGGGTGGTGTCTTGGTAGGGGGAGGAGTCTTGCTGGAGGGCGGAGTTTTGCGAGAGGGTGGAGTCTTGCTAGAGGGCGGAGTCTTGTTTGAGGGCGGAGTCTTGCTAGAGGGCGGAGTCTTGCTAGAGGGAGGAGTCTTGCTCGAGGGCGGAGTTTTGCAAGAGGGCGGAGTGCTGTTCGAGGGCGGAGTCTTGTTAGAGGGCAGAGTCTTGCTAGAGGGCGGAGTCTTGCTCGAGGGCGGAGTCTTGCTAGAGGGCGGAGTCTTGCTAGAGGGCGGAGTCTTGCTAGAGGGAGGAGTCTTGCTAGAGGGCGGAGTCTTGCTAGAGGGTGGAGTGTTGTTCGAGGGTGGAGTCTTGCTAGAGGGCAGAGTCTTGCTAGCGGGCGGAGTCTTGCTCGAGGGCGGAGTTTTGCTAGAGGGCGGAGTTTTGCTAGAGGGCGGAGTCTTGCAAGAGGGTGGTGTCTTGGTAGGGGGAGGAGTCTTGCTGGAGGGCGGAGTTTTGCGAGAGGGTGGAGTCTTGCTAGAGGGCGGAGTCTTGTTTGAGGGCGGACTCTTGCTAGAGGGCGGAGTCTTGCTAGAGGGAGGAGTCTTGCTCGAGGGCGGAGTTTTGCAAGAGGGCGGAGTGCTGTTCGAGGGCGGAGTCTTGTTAGAGGGCAGAGTCTTGCTAGAGGGCGGAGTCTTGCTCGAGGGCGGAGTCTTGCTAGAGGGCGGAGTCTTGCTAGAGGGCGGAGTCTTGCTAGAGGGCGGAGTCATGTTTTTTTTTTTTGTATACCTTGGTCGAGGCTCGTATGAGAGCTAACACACAACTCACAGCAAGGAGGCATGAGATAAGAGGGGTGGGAGTGGAAGGGACAAAACAGTGGGGAACAGACACATTAGGTGAACTGTGGAAGGGAGAGGGATGGGGATGGGACGGGGAACATGGCGAAGAGAAGGTGGACATTACAGGGATTTTCAGGAAGGAAAGCAGGAGAATTGAAGGAAGTGGGCTTGGGTGGATTATCGGGGGTAGAAAAGATCGAGGACTTGGATGGGGGAAGATAAGAGGTGGTGGTGAACAGCTGTTTTGAAAGCCTGGAGGGAAGAATGGGAAAGAATAGAGTGAGGAAGTTTATTCCAAAGGCAGGAAAAAAGAGGAATGAAAGAGTGAAGATGAGCAGTGATTCGTGATTTTGGTAGTTTTACCAGAAGGGGCTTGTTGGCGGACCTTGAGCGCCCTGTGGAAATGTGGTGGGGACAAATCGCAGAGAGAGCAGGGGGGGCAAGGCTGGAGAGGAGTCGGTAGAAGACAGAAAGACCACCGACCAACCTGCGGTGATTGAGTGAGAGGCCCAAAGACTCAGCTTCAATGCGGGAGATGCCGATGATCTTAAAAGCCCTGGTTTCGACAGCGTGAAGCCGAGAAAGGTGGGAGGCAGGAGCACCAGCCCAGAGGGGAGAGCAGTACTCCATCAGGCTATGGACAAAAGCTTTGTAAGTGGTCAGGAGCTCAAGAGGGCCGAGGAAGGACTTTGCACGATGGAGGATTCCCAGTCGGCGACTGGCTTTTGAGGCGAGGTTGGAAATGTGACTTTCCCAGGAAAGTTCATGGCAGATAGTGAGACCCAGAAGCTTGAAAGAAAAGACTTCTTCCAGAGGATTGTTGAGAAAGTGGATGGGGGGGTTTTGTAAACGGTCCTTTCGAAGAGACATAGTGAGAGTGTGAGATTTGTCTGGATTGAAAGACATGTTCCACGTGTTGGACCAGTTTGTGATTTTATCCAGATCTGCAGTGAGCGAAGAAGCTGCTGCTTGCCGGTCTGAGGGATGACAGATGGTACGGCAGAGGGTGGAGTCGTCAGCAAAGAGAAATAGAGGATTTTCCACAGAGTCCGAGAGGTCATTGATGAAAACCAGAAAAAGAACAGGACCCAGAACGCTACCTTGAGGAACTCCAGCCTGGACAGGAAGAGGGGATGAAAGAACTCCATTTAGGGCCACACGTTGACTGCGACAGAAGAGGAAGTCTGCGAGCCATGAGTGGAGATGGCCTTGAATACCATGGGAAGAGAGTTTGGTGAGTAGGGCAGGGTGCCAGACTGTGTCAAAAGCACGTGATATGTCCAGGGATACGGCTCGGATTTCCTGTCTGGCATTGAGGACCTCCATCCATTGATGGGAGAGCAGAAGCAGCATATCCAGGGTAGAGTGACCTGGTCTGAAACCAAATTGATGATTGCAAATCAAGCCATTGGAGAAGAGGAAGGATTTCATGTCTGAAGCGATGATGGATTCCATCACCTTGCTGATGATTGGGAGAAGGCTGATTGGTCTGTAGTTACAGGGATCTGTTTTTGCATCTTTTTTATGCAGGGCAGTGATGTTAGCAGATTTCCAAGCAGATGGCAGATGACCTTGGGCAAATGAGAGGGTGAATAGAACAGAGAGAGGGTGAGCAAGAGCAGAAGAGCAGGCTTTGAGGACACGTGGGCTGATGCCGTCTGGACCGGTTGCAGAATCTGACTCGAGGTTTGAAAGCAAGCTCTCCACCTTGTCAGGAGAAAAGGATACAGAGTCCAGGGACAGTTGGGTGCGACTGGGTAAAGTGGGTAGAGATAGTGATGGGTTTAGGACACAAGATTTAGCTGCAAACACCGAGTTTAGACATTCAGCTTTATCACGTGTGGAATCAGCAGTGCGGCCATTTGAGGTAAGGGAGGGGATGGAGGGGGAACATACACCAGAAACAGATTTGATTAAACGCCACCAGGATTTTGAGGAGGGAGAGAGGTTTGAGAGTTCAGACTTGAGATGAGAAAGATGTTTTCTGGCTCTCCTGAGGGTAGATACACACTTGTTCCGAGCTTTGTGGAAAGAACTGAGATTGCCCTCAGTTGGGTTTGCTTTCCATGAGGCAAAGGCAAGTTGTTTCAGGACAACTGCCTCGCCACATGCTTCAGTAAACCAAGGGCGGGAGGAAGGGTAAGACAACTGAACACGAGAGGGGATAAATCTGTGCATGAGGGAGAGCAAGTTTCTTTGAAAGAATTCCCAGGATGAGTTGATGTTTGAGAAAGTAGTGATAGGAGACCAGTCTGTAAGTTTGATGGCTGCTCGGAGACCCTGCCAGTCGGCTTGAGTGAAATGCCAGACTCGACGGCGGTGAGGTGGTTCTCTGATAACAGCCAGAGAGATGTCCACTTTGACAAGGACGTGGTCAGAAGAACCAATTGGAGGGAAGGAAGAGCAGCAGATATTGTCAGGGAAATTTGTCAAAATCAGATCCAGAAGAGATGGAGTACCATTGGTTGAGATCCGGGTTGGGAAGTTGACCGATTGAGTCAGTCCCAATGAGTCGCAGAAAGCTTTTGCTGAGGTGCCATGGCAGGTGAGAGAGGTACCCACACCTAGCCAACTGACATGATGACAATTGAAGTCACCACATAAGAGGAAGAGAGAGTTTTGATGAGAAGATAGAAGATGGTCCATGTTTTCGGATAGTGAGGTGTAGATGGAGTCATCACTGTTCGGTGGACGGTGCAGTACACATATAAACATGAGGTGGGAGTGGAGAGAAGCCGAAGCCAGAGGTATTCCTGGGGGTGTGGGGGAGTGAGAGCAGTGCATGGAGAGTGAGGAATAGAGTCTTTGATGAAGAGAGCAACACCTCCACCAGGACGAGGCTCAGGTCTGTCATACCGTAAGAGGGAGTAACCAGGGAGAGATACTTGGGAGTCAGACACGTCTTGGGAGAGGAAAGTTTCTGTTAGGCAGATAATGTCTGGTTTGTCAGTGGCAACCTGTATCGAAAGATCTGAAAGGTTTGAGCGAAGGCCCCGGATATTTGAGGTCCACACTTTTAATGAAGAGGTAGGGGAGGAGGCTTTGGGTGCAGGAGGTGGAGGGGGAGGGGGAGGGTAGGACAAGGGACGAGGAGGGGAGGTAAGGAGGGTTGCTGAAAAAGTGTGGGGTATTGCAGAATAGCGAGGGGAGGGGGCCGAATGAAGAGGAGAAAAGGCTCTGTGGTGCTGGGGGAGAGGGGGGACAAGAGACAAGGAAGAAGGCAGTTGAGGATTTGAGGAGGTGGAGTGAAGAGATGGAGGTGAGAGGGCAGTGGAGGGAGGCAGGTTGGTGGATGAGAGGGGGGCAACTTAGAAAAGGAAGAGTGAGGGGGATGAAAGGTGGGAGAAAGGTGAGGGGGAATTTTTGAGAGAGGTGAGAGGGAGGCTTGGAGGGAGAAGAGTGGGATGCTTGCTTTGAGAGTGAGAGTGAGGGGTGAGGGGGTGAGTTGGCACTGAAGTTGGAAAAAAAGAATGGTTGATGGAAAGCGAGCATCCATGGCAAACTGTGGTTTTTAAAAGTTTTAGGTCAGAGATAAGATTTAACACAATTCTTGATGGATGCAATGAAGGCGAATTCAGAGAATGGAGAGAAGAAGCGCTGTAATAGTTGGATTTTTTAGGCAAGGAATGAAGGAGAGGTCGAAATGAGAGCATTCTGTTAAAATAGCAGAAGAGTAGTGCATTGTGAAACAGTAAAGAGTACCACATGTGTGAGAGAGGAAGATGAAGCATTATAAGATCGTTTTTGTTGTTAATATTAATGTATGAGAGAGTTCAACAGATTAGGTCATGGAAGTGTAAAAAAAAAATCGAGGAAGAAGACGAGGAGGAAGTTAAGAGGAAGAAGAAGCAGAATCGGGAGAAGGTGAGCGTGTTGTTGGGTATACATATATATATTTTTTATTTTTTATTTTTTATTTTTTTTGAGATAAGAAAGAGATTAGTTGGGAGAATGGGGGATGTTTGGAAAGTGGGGAGGATGAAAATTGAAGGTAATGGGGAGGATAGAAATTGAAGGTAATGGGGAGAAAAAACAAACAAACAAACAAACAAACAAACAAACAAACAAACAAAAAAAAAAAATTAAAAATAAAAAAAAACGATCGAACACCGAGTGGAACCGGTAGGCCTCAAGCCTAGGCCTAGGCCTCAAACACCAGGTAAGAACGTCGACAAAAATACTCACAAAATAGCACGATTTTTGAAACAAAACCGAACTAGGAACACACAGTAACATGTAGGTGAGAAAATTAAACAGTTAAAACGGGACAAATAACAACCGGAAACTTAACTTTGAGAACGTCAGCAGGAGCCCGGAAGGAGACCTCTCGCCCCTCCAAAACCGGAACCGGGAAATGTTTGAGGGCGGAGTCTTGTTCCAGGGTGGAGTCTTGCTAGAGGGCAAAGTCTTGCTAGAGGGCGGAGTCTTGCTTGAGGGAGGAGTCTTGCTCGAGGGCGGAGTTTTGCTAGAGGGCGGAGTCTTGTTAGAGGGCGGAGTCTTGTTAGAGGGCGGAGTCTTGTTCGAGGGCGGAGTCTTGCTAGAGGGAGGAGTCTTGCTCGAGGGAGGAGTCTTGTTAGAGGGCGGAGTCTTGTTCGAGGGTGGAGTCTTGTTTGAGGGCGGAGTCTTGTTTGAGGGCGGAATCTTGCTAGAGGGCGGAGTCTTGCTGGAGGGCGGAGTTTTGCTAGAGGGCGGAGTCTTGCTAGAGGGCGGAGTCTTGCTAGAGGGCGGTGTCTTGTTCGAGGGTGGAGTCTTGTTTGAGGGCGGAGTCTTGCTGGAGGGAGGAGTCTTGTTTGAGGGCGGAGTCTTGCTAGAGGGAGGAGTCTTGCTGGAGGGTGGAGTTTTGCTGGAGGGCGGAGTCTTGCAAGAGGGCGGAGTCTTGCTAGAGGGCGGAGTCTTGATAGAGGGTGGACTCTTGCTGGAGGGTAGAGTCTTGCTAGAGGGCGGAGTCTTGTTTGAGGGTGGAGTCTTGCTCGAGGGCGGAGTTTTGCAAGAGGGTGGTGTCTTGCTCGAGGGAGGATTCTTGCTCGAGGGTGGAGTTTTGCTAGAAAGCGGAGTCTTGCTCGAGGGCGGAGTCTTGTTTGAGGGCGGAGTCTTGCTAGAGGGCGGAGTCTTGCTAGAGGGAGGAGTCTTGCTCGAGGGCGGAGTTTTGCTAGAGGGCGGAGTCTTGTTCGAGGGCGGAGTCTTGTTAGAGGGCGGAGTCTTGTTTGAGGGCGGAGTCTTGTTTGAGGGCGGAGTCTTGTTCCAGGGTGTAGTCTTGCTAGAGGGCAGAGTCTTGCTAGAGGGAGGAGTCTTGTTTGAGGGCGGAGTCTTGCTAGAGGGCGGAGTCTTGCTAGAGGGAGGAGTCTTGCTGGAAGGCGGAGTTTTGCTAGAGGGCGGAGTCTTGCAAGAGGGCGGAGTCTTGCTAGAGGGCGGAGTCTTGCTAGAGGGTGGAGTCTTGTTCGAGGGTGGAGTCTTGCTCGAGGGCAGAGTCTTGCTAGAGGGTGGAGTCTTGTTTGAGGGCGGAGTCTTGCCAGAGGGCGGAGTCTTGCTTGAGGGCGGAGTTTTGCTAGAGGGCGGAGTCTTGCAAGAGGGTGGTGTCTTGCTAGAGGGAGGAGTCTTGCTCGAGGGCGGAGTTTTGCTAGAGGGCGGAGTCTTGCTAGAGGGCGGAGTCTTGCTAAAGGGCGGAGTCTTGCTAGAGGGAGGAGTCTTGCTAGAGGGCGGAGTCTTGCTAGAGGGCGGAGTCATGTTTTTTTTTTTTGTATACCTTGGTCGAGGCTCGTATGAGAGCAAACACACAACTCACAGCAAGGAGGCATGAGATAAGAGGGGTGGGAGTGGAAGGGACAAAACAGTGGGGAACAGACATATTAGGTGAACTGTGGAAGGGAGAGGGATGGGGATGGGACGGGGAACATGGCGAAGAGAAGGTGGACATTACAGGGATTTTCAGGAAGGAAAGCAGGAGAATTGAAGGAAGTGGGCTTGGGTGGATTATCGGGGGTAGAAAAGATCGAGGACTTGGATGGGGGAAGATAAGAGGTGGTGGTGAACAGCTGTTTTGAAAGCCTGGAGGGAAGAATGGGAAAGAATAGAGTGAGGAAGTTTATTCCAAAGGCAGGAAAAAAGAGGAATGAAAGAGTGAAGATGAGCAGTGATTCGTGATTTTGGTAGTTTTACCAGAAGGGGCTTGTTGGCGGACCTTGAGCGCCCTGTGGAAATGTGGTGGGGACAAATCGCAGAGAGAGCAGGGGGGGACAAGGCTGGAGAGGAGTCGGTAGAAGACAGAAAGACCACCGACCAACCTGCGGTGATTGAGTGAGAGGCCCAAAGACTCAGCTTCAATGCGGGAGATGCCGATGATCTTAAAAGCCCTGGTTTCGACAGCGTAAAGCCGAGAAAGGTGGGAGGCAGGACCACCAGCCCAGAGGGGAGAGCAGTACTCCATCAGGCTATGGACAAAAGCTTTGTAAGTGGTCAGGAGCTCAAGAGGGCCGAGGAAGGACTTTGCACGATGGAGGATTCCCAGTCGGCGACTGGCTTTTGAGGCGAGGTTGGAAATGTGACTTTCCCAGGAAAGTTAATGGCAGATAGTGAGACCCAGAAGCTTGAAAGAAAAGACTTCTTCCAGAGGATTGTTGAGAAAGTGGATGGGGGGGTTTTGTAAACGGTCCTTTCGAAGAGACATAGTGAGAGTGTGAGATTTGTCTGGATTGAAAGACATGTTCCACGTGTTGGACCAGTTTGTGATTTTATCCAGATCTGCAGTGAGCGAAGAAGCTGCTGCTTGCCGGTCTGAGGGATGACAGATGGTACGGCAGAGGGTGGAGTCGTCAGCAAAGAGAAATAGAGGATTTTCCACAGAGTCCGAGAGGTCATTGATGAAAACCAGAAAAAGAACAGGGCCCAGAACGCTACCTTGAGGAACTCCAGCCTGGACAGGAAGAGGGGATGAAAGAACTCCATTTAGGGCCACACGTTGACTGCGACAGAAGAGGAAGTCTGCGAGCCATGAGTGGAGATGGCCTTGAATACCATGGGAAGAGAGTTTGGTGAGTAGGGCAGGGTGCCAGACTGTGTCAAAAGCACGTGATATGTCCAGGGATACGGCTCGGATTTCCTGTCTGGCATTGAGGACCTCCATCCATTGATGGGAGAGCAGAAGCAGCATATCCAGGGTAGAGTGACCTGGTCTGAAACCAAATTGATGATTGCAAATCAAGCCATTGGAGAAGAGGAAGGATTTCATGTCTGAAGCGATGATGGATTCCATCACCTTGCTGATGATTGGGAGAAGGCTGATTGGTCTGTAGTTACAGGGATCTGTTTTTGCATCTTTTTATGCAGGGCAGTGATGTTAGCAGATTTCCAAGCAGATGGCAGATGACCTTGGGCAAATGAGAGGGTGAATAGAACAGAGAGAGGGTGAGCAAGAGCAGAAGAGCAGGCTTTGAGGACACGTGGGCTGATGCCGTCTGGACCGGTTGCAGAATCTGACTCGAGGTTTGAAAGCAAGCTCTCCACCTTGTCAGGAGAAAAGGATACAGAGTCCAGGGACAGTTGGGTGCGACTGGGTAAAGTGGGTAGAGATAGTGATGGGTTTAGGACACAAGATTTAGCTGCAAACACCGAGTTTAGACATTCAGCTTTATCACGTGTGGAATCAGCAGTGCGGCCATTTGAGGTAAGGGAGGGGATGGAGGGGGAACATACACCAGAAACAGATTTGATTAAACGCCACCAGGATTTTGAGGAGGGAGAGAGGTTTGAGAGTTCAGACTTGAGATGAGAAAGATGTTTTCTGGCTCTCCTGAGGATAGATACACACTTGTTCCGAGCTTTGTGGAAAGAACTGAGATCGCCCTCAGTTGGGTTTGCTTTCCATGAGGCAAAGGCAAGTTGTTTCAGGACAACTGCCTCGCCACATGCTTCAGTAAACCAAGGGCGGGAGGAAGGGTAAGACAACTGAACACGAGAGGGGATAAATCTGTGCATGAGGGAGAGCAAGTTTCTTTGAAAGAATTCCCAGGATGAGTTGATGTTTGAGAAAGTAGTGATAGGAGACCAGTCTGTAAGTTTGATGGCTGCTCGGAGACCCTGCCAGTCGGCTTGAGTGAAATGCCAGACTCGACGGCGGTGAGGTGGTTCTCTGATAACAGCCAGAGAGATGTCCACTTTGACAAGGACGTGGTCAGAAGAACCAATTGGAGGGAAGGAAGAGCAGCAGATATTGTCAGGGAAATTTGTCAAAATCAGATCCAGAAGAGATGGAGTACCATTGGTTGAGATCCGGGTTGGGAAGTTGACCGATTGAGTCAGTCCCAATGAGTCGCAGAAAGCTTTTGCTGAGGTGCCATGGCAGGTGAGAGAGGTACCCACACCTAGCCAACTGGCATGATGACAATTGAAGTCACCACATAAGAGGAAGAGAGAGTTTTGATGAGAAGATAGAAGATGGTCCATGTTTTCGGATAGTGAGGTGTAGATGGAGTCATCACTGTTCGGTGGACGGTGCAGTACACATATAAACATGAGGTGGGAGTGGAGAGAAGCCGAAGCCAGAGGTATTCCTGGGGGTGTGGGGGAGTGAGAGCAGTGCATGGAGAGTGAGGAATAGAGTCTTTGATGAAGAGAGCAACACCTCCACCAGGACGAGGCTCAGGTCTGTCATACCGTAAGAGGGAGTAACCAGGGAGAGATACTTGGGAGTCAGACACGTCTTGGGAGAGGAAAGTTTCTGTTAGGCAGATAATGTCTGGTTTGTCAGTGGCAACCTGTATGGAAAGATCTGAAAGGTTTGAGCGAAGGCCCCGGATATTTGAGGTCCACACTTTTAATGAAGAGGTAGGGGAGGAGGCTTTGGGTGCAGGAGGTGGAGGGGAGGGGGAGGGTAGGACAAGGGACGAGGAGGGGAGGTAAGGAGGGTTGCTGAAAAAGTGTGGGGTATTGCAGAATAGCGAGGGGAGGGGGCCGAATGAAGAGGAGAAAAGGCTCTGTGGTGCTGGGGGAGAGGGGGGACAAGAGACAACGAAGATGGCAGTTGAGGATTTGAGAAGGTGGAGTGAAGAGATGGAGGTGAGAGGGCAGTGGAGGGAGGCAGGTTGGTGGATGAGAGGTGGGGGCAACGTAGAAAAGGAAGAGTGAGCGGGATGAAAGGTGCGAGAAAGGTGAGGGAGGAATTTTTGAGAGAGGTGAGAGGGAGGCTTGGAGGGAGAAGAGTGGGATGCTTGCTTTGAGAGTGAGAGTGAGGGGTGAGGGGGGTGAGTTGGCACTGAAGTTGGAAAAAAAAGAATGGTTGATGGAAAGCGAGCATCCATGGCAAACTGTGGTTTTTAAAAGTTTTAGGTCAGAGATAAGATTTAACACAATTCTTGATGGATGCAATGAAGGCGAATTCAGAGAATGGAGAGAAGAAGCGCTGTAATAGTTGGATTTTTTAGGCAAGGAATGAAGGAGAGGTCGAAATGAGAGCATTCTGTTAAAATAGCAGAAGAGTAGTGCATTGTGAAACAGTAAAGAGTACCACATGTGTGAGAGAGGAAGATGAAGCATTATAAGATCGTTTTTGTTGTTAATATTAATGTATGAGAGAGTTCAACAGATTAGGTCATGGAAGTGTAAAAAAAAAATCAAGGAAGAAGACGAGGAGGAAGTTAAGAGGAAGAAGAAGCAGAATCGGGAGAAGGTGAGCGTGTTGTTGGGTATACATATATATATATTTTTTATTTTTTATTTTTTATTTTTTTTGAGATAAGAAAGAGATTAGTTGGGAGAATGGGGGATGTTTGGAAAGTGGGGAGGATGAAAATTGAAGGTAATGGGGAGGATAGAAATTGAAGGTAATGGGGAGAAAAAACAAACAAACAAACAAACAAACAAACAAACAAACAAAAAAAAAATTAAAAATAAAAAAAACGATCGAACACCGAGTGGAACCGGTAGGCCTCAAGCCTAGGCCTAGGCCTCAAACACCAGGTAATAACGTCGACAAAAATACTCACAAAATAGCACGATTTTTGAAACAAAACCGAACTAGGAACACACAGTAACATGTAGGTGAGAAAATTAAACAGTTAAAACGGGACAAATAACAACCGGAAACTTAACTTTGAGAACGTCAGCAGGAGCCCCGAAGGAGACCTCTCGCCCCTCCAAAACCGGAACCGGGAAATGTTTGAGGGCGGAGTCTTGTTCCAGGGTGGAGTCTTGCTAGAGGGCAAAGTCTTGCTAGAGGGCGGAGTCTTGCTTGAGGGAGGAGTCTTGCTCGAGGGCGGAGTTTTGCTAGAGGGCGGAGTCTTGTTAGAGGGCGGAGTCTTGTTAGAGGGCGGAGTCTTGTTCGAGGGCGGAGTCTTGCTAGAGGGAGGAGTCTTGCTCGAGGGAGGAGTCTTGTTAGAGGGCGGAGTCTTGTTCGAGGGTGGAGTCTTGTTTGAGGGCGGAGTCTTGTTTGAGGGCGGAATCTTGCTAGAGGGCGGAGTCTTGCTAGAGGGAGGAGTCTTGCTGGAGGGCGGAGTTTTGCTAGAGGGCGGAGTCTTGCTAGAGGGCGGAGTCTTGCTAGAGGGCGGTGTCTTGTTCGAGGGTGGAGTCTTGTTTGAGGGCGGAGTCTTGCTGGAGGGAGGAGTCTTGTTTGAGGGCGGAGTCTTGCTAGAGGGAGGAGTCTTGCTGGAGGGTGGAGTTTTGCTGGAGGGCGGAGTCTTGCAAGAGGGCGGAGTCTTGCTAGAGGGCGGAGTCTTGATAGAGGGTGGACTCTTGCTGGAGGGTAGAGTCTTGCTAGAGGGCGGAGTCTTGTTTGAGGGTGGAGTCTTGCTCGAGGGCGGAGTTTTGCAAGAGGGTGGTGTCTTGCTCGAGGGAGGATTCTTGCTCGAGGGTGGAGTTTTGCTAGAAAGCGGAGTCTTGCTCGAGGGCGGAGTCTTGTTTGAGGGCGGAGTCTTGCTAGAGGGCGGAGTCTTGCTAGAGGGAGGAGTCTTGCTCGAGGGCGGAGTTTTGCTAGAGGGCGGAGTCTTGTTCGAGGGCGGAGTCTTGTTAGAGGGCGGAGTCTTGTTTGAGGGCGGAGTCTTGTTTGAGGGCGGAGTCTTGTTCCAGGGTGTAGTCTTGCTAGAGGGCAGAGTCTTGCTAGAGGGAGGAGTCTTGTTTGAGGGCGGAGTCTTGCTAGAGGGCGGAGTCTTGCTAGAGGGAGGAGTCTTGCTGGAAGGCGGAGTTTTGCTAGAGGGCGGAGTCTTGCAAGAGGGCGGAGTCTTGCTAGAGGGCGGAGTCTTGCTAGAGGGTGGAGTCTTGTTCGAGGGTGGAGTCTTGCTCGAGGGCAGAGTCTTGCTAGAGGGTGGAGTCTTGTTTGAGGGCGGAGTCTTGCCAGAGGGCGGAGTCTTGCTTGAGGGCGGAGTTTTGCTAGAGGGCGGAGTCTTGCAAGAGGGTGGTGTCTTGCTAGAGGGAGGAGTCTTGCTCGAGGGCGGAGTTTTGCTAGAGGGCGGAGTCTTGCTAGAGGGCGGAGTCTTGCTAAAGGGCGGAGTCTTGCTAGAGGGAGGAGTCTTGCTAGAGGGCGGAGTCTTGCTAGAGGGCGGAGTCATGTTTTTTTTTTTTTGTATACCTTGGTCGAGGCTCGTATGAGAGCAAACACACAACTCACAGCAAGGAGGCATGAGATAAGAGGGGTGGGAGTGGAAGGGACAAAACAGTGGGGAACAGACATATTAGGTGAACTGTGGAAGGGAGAGGGATGGGGATGGGACGGGGAACATGGCGAAGAGAAGGTGGACATTACAGGGATTTTCAGGAAGGAAAGCAGGAGAATTGAAGGAAGTGGGCTTGGGTGGATTATCGGGGGTAGAAAAGATCGAGGACTTGGATGGGGGAAGATAAGAGGTGGTGGTGAACAGCTGTTTTGAAAGCCTGGAGGGAAGAATGGGAAAGAATAGAGTGAGGAAGTTTATTCCAAAGGCAGGAAAAAAGAGGAATGAAAGAGTGAAGATGAGCAGTGATTCGTGATTTTGGTAGTTTTACCAGAAGGGGCTTGTTGGCGGACCTTGAGCGCCCTGTGGAAATGTGGTGGGGACAAATCGCAGAGAGAGCAGGGGGGGACAAGGCTGGAGAGGAGTCGGTAGAAGACAGAAAGACCACCGACCAACCTGCGGTGATTGAGTGAGAGGCCCAAAGACTCAGCTTCAATGCGGGAGATGCCGATGATCTTAAAAGCCCTGGTTTCGACAGCGTAAAGCCGAGAAAGGTGGGAGGCAGGACCACCAGCCCAGAGGGGAGAGCAGTACTCCATCAGGCTATGGACAAAAGCTTTGTAAGTGGTCAGGAGCTCAAGAGGGCCGAGGAAGGACTTTGCACGATGGAGGATTCCCAGTCGGCGACTGGCTTTTGAGGCGAGGTTGGAAATGTGACTTTCCCAGGAAAGTTCATGGCAGATAGTGAGACCCAGAAGCTTGAAAGAAAAGACTTCTTCCAGAGGATTGTTGAGAAAGTGGATGGGGGGGTTTTGTAAACGGTCCTTTCGAAGAGACATAGTGAGAGTGTGAGATTTGTCTGGATTGAAAGACATGTTCCACGTGTTGGACCAGTTTGTGATTTTATCCAGATCTGCAGTGAGCGAAGAAGCTGCTGCTTGCCGGTCTGAGGGATGACAGATGGTACGGCAGAGGGTGGAGTCGTCAGCAAAGAGAAATAGAGGATTTTCCACAGAGTCCGAGAGGTCATTGATGAAAACCAGAAAAAGAACAGGGCCCAGAACGCTACCTTGAGGAACTCCAGCCTGGACAGGAAGAGGGGATGAAAGAACTCCATTTAGGGCCACACGTTGACTGCGACAGAAGAGGAAGTCTGCGAGCCATGAGTGGAGATGGCCTTGAATACCATGGGAAGAGAGTTTGGTGAGTAGGGCAGGGTGCCAGACTGTGTCAAAAGCACGTGATATGTCCAGGGATACGGCTCGGATTTCCTGTCTGGCATTGAGGACCTCCATCCATTGATGGGAGAGCAGTAGCAGCATATCTAGGGTAGAGTGACCTGGTCTGAAACCAAATTGATGATTGCAAATCAAGCCATTGGAGAAGAGGAAGGATTTCATGTCTGAAGCGATGATGGATTCCATCACCTTGCTGATGATTGGGAGAAGGCTGATTGGTCTGTAGTACAGGGATCTGTTTTTGCATCTTTTTTATGCAGGGCAGTGATGTTAGCAGATTTCCAAGCAGATGGCAGATGACCTTGGGCAAATGAGAGGGTGAATAGAACAGAGAGAGGGTGAGCAAGAGCAGAAGAGCAGGCTTTGAGGACACGTGGGCTGATGCCGTCTGGACCGGTTGCAGAATCTGACTCGAGGTTTGAAAGCAAGCTCTCCACCTTGTCAGGAGAAAAGGATACAGAGTCCAGGGACAGTTGGGTGCGACTGGGTAAAGTGGGTAGAGATAGTGATGGGTTTAGGACACAAGATTTAGCTGCAAACACCGAGTTTAGACATTCAGCTTTATCACGTGTGGAATCAGCAGTGCGGCCATTTGAGGTAAGGGAGGGGATGGAGGGGGAACATACACCAGAAACAGATTTGATTAAACGCCACCAGGATTTTGAGGAGGGAGAGAGGTTTGAGAGTTCAGACTTGAGATGAGAAAGATGTTTTCTGGCTCTCCTGAGGGTAGATACACACTTGTTCCGAGCTTTGTGGAAAGAACTGAGATTGCCCTCAGTTGGGTTTGCTTTCCATGAGGCAAAGGCAAGTTGTTTCAGGACAACTGCCTCGCCACATGCTTCAGTAAACCAAGGGCGGGAGGAAGGGTAAGACAACTGAACACGAGAGGGGATAAATCTGTGCATGAGGGAGAGCAAGTTTCTTTGAAAGAATTCCCAGGATGAGTTGATGTTTGAGAAAGTAGTGATAGGAGACCAGTCTGTAAGTTTGATGGCTGCTCGGAGACCCTGCCAGTCGGCTTGAGTGAAATGCCAGACTCGACGGCGGTGAGGTGGTTCTCTGATAACAGCCAGAGAGATGTCCACTTTGACAAGGACGTGGTCAGAAGAACCAATTGGAGCGAAGGAAGAGCAGCAGATATTGTCAGGGAAATTTGTCAAAATCAGATCCAGAAGAGATGGAGTACCATTGGTTGAGATCCGGGTTGGGAAGTTGACCAATTGAGTCAGTCCCAATGAGTCGCAGAAAGCTTTTGCTGAGGTGCCATGGCAGGTGAGAGAGGTACCCACACCTAGCCAACTGGCATGATGACAATTGAAGTCACCACATAAGAGGAAGAGAGAGTTTTGATGAGAAGATAGAAGATGGTCCATGTTTTCGGATAGTGAGGTGTAGATGGAGTCATCACTGTTCGGTGGACGGTGCAGTACACATATAAACATGAGGTGGGAGTGGAGAGAAGCCGAAGCCAGAGGTATTCCTGGGGGTGTGGGGGAGTGAGAGCAGTGCATGGAGAGTGAGGAATAGAGTCTTTGATGAAGAGAGCAACACCTCCACCAGGACGAGGCCCAGGTCTGTCATACCGTAAGAGGGAGTAACCAGGGAGAGATACTTGGGAGTCACACATGTCTTGGGAGAGGAAAGTTTCTGTTAGGCAGATAATGTCTGGTTTGTCAGTGGCAACCTGTATGGAAAGATCTGAAAGGTTTGAGCGAAGGCCCCGGATATTTGAGGTCCACACTTTTAATGAAGAGGTAGGGGAGGAGGCTTTGGGTGCAGGAGGTGGAGGGGGAGGGGGAGGGTAGGACAAGGGACGAGGAGGGGAGGTAAGGAGGGTTGCTGAAAAAGTGTGGGGTATTGCAGAATAGCGAGGGGAGGGGGCCGAATGAAGAGGAGAAAAGGCTCTGTGGTGCTGGGGGAGAGGGGGGACAAGAGACAAGGAAGAAGGCAGTTGAGGATTTGAGGAGGTAGAGTGAAGAGATGGAGGTGAGAGGGCAGTGGAGGGAGGCAGGTTGGTGGATGAGAGGGGGGGCAACTTAGAAAAGGAAGAGTGAGGGGGATGAAAGGTGGGAGAAAGGTGAGGGGGGAATTTTTGAGAGAGGTGAGAGGGAGGCTTGGAGGGAGAAGAGTGGGATGCTTGCTTTGAGAGTGAGAGTGAGGGGTGAGGGGGGTGAGTTGGCACTGAAGTTGGAAAAAAAAAGAATGGTTGATGGAAAGCGAGCATCCATGGCAAACTGTGGTTTTTAAAAGTTTTAGGTCAGAGATAAGATTTAACACAATTCTTGATGGATGCAATGAAGGCGAATTCAGAGAATGGAGAGAAGAAGCGCTGTAATAGTTGGATTTTTTAGGCAAGGAATGAAGGAGAGGTCGAAATGAGAGCATTCTGTTAAAATAGCAGAAGAGTAGTGCATTGTGAAACAGTAAAGAGTACCACATGTGTGAGAGAGGAAGATGAAGCATTATAAGATCGTTTTTGTTGTTAATATTAATGTATGAGAGAGTTCAACAGATTAGGTC
The DNA here is from genome assembly GCF_056783735.1 of Eptatretus burgeri. Taxonomy (NCBI): domain Eukaryota; kingdom Metazoa; phylum Chordata; class Myxini; order Myxiniformes; family Myxinidae; genus Eptatretus; species Eptatretus burgeri. Next base: position 36,036,267 of record NC_140965.1, read on the forward strand.
ATGGAAGTGTAAAAAAAAAATCGAGGAAGAAGACGAGGAGGAAGTTAAGAGGAAGAAGAAGCAGAATCGGGAGAAGGTGAGCGTGTTGTTGGGTATACATATATATATTTTTTATTTTTTATTTTTTATTTTTTTTGAGATAAGAAAGAGATTAGTTGGGAGAATGGGGGATGTTTGGAAAGTGGGGAGGATGAAAATTGAAGGTAATGGGGAGGATAGAAATTGAAGGTAATGGGGAGAAAAAACAAACAAACAAACAAACAAACAAACAAACAAACAAAAAAAAAAAATTAAAAATAAAAAAAAACGATCGAACACCGAGTGGAACCGGTAGGCCTCAAGCCTAGGCCTAGGCCTCAAACACCAGGTAAGAACGTCGACAAAAATACTCACAAAATAGCACGATTTTTGAAACAAAACCGAACTAGGAACACACAGTAACATGTAGGTGAGAAAATTAAACAGTTAAAACGGGACAAATAACAACCGGAAACTTAACTTTGAGAACGTCAGCAGGAGCCCCGAAGGAGACCTCTCGCCGCTCCAAAACCGGAACCGGGAAATGTTTGAGGGCGGAGTCTTGTTCCAGGGTGGAGTCTTGCTGGAGGGCAAAGTCTTGCTAGAGGGCGGAGTCTTGCTTGAGGGAGGAGTCTTGCTCGAGGGCGGAGTTTTGCTAGAGGGCGGAGTCTTGTTAGAGGGCGGAGTCTTGTTAGAGGGCGGAGTCTTGTTCGAGGGCAGAGTCTTGCTAGAGGGAGGAGTCTTGCTCGAGGGCTGAGTCTTGTTAGAGGGCGGAGTCTTGTTCGAGGGTGGAGTCTTGTTTGAGGGCGGAGTCTTGTTTGAGGGCGGAATCTTGCTAGAGGGCGGAGTCTTGCTAGAGGGAGGAGTCTTGCTGGAGGGCGGAGTTTTGCTAGAGGGCGGAGTCTTGCTAGAGGGCGGAGTCTTGCTAGAGGGCGGTGTCTTGTTCGAGGGTGGAGTCTTGTTTGAGGGCGGAGTCTTGCTGGAGGGAGGAGTCTTGTTTGAGGGCGGAGTCTTGCTAGAGGGAGGAGTCTTGCTGGAGGGTGGAGTTTTGCTGGAGGGCGGAGTCTTGCAAGAGGGCGGAGTCTTGCTAGAGGGCGGAGTCTTGATAGAGGGTGGACTCTTGCTGGAGGGTAGAGTCTTGCTAGAGGGCGGAGTCTTGTTTGAGGGTGGAGTCTTGCTCGAGGGCGGAGTTTTGCAAGAGGGTGGTGTCTTGCTCGAGGGAGGATTCTTGCTCAAGGGTGGAGTTTTGCTAGAAAGCGGAGTCTTGCTCGAGGGCGGAGTCTTGTTTGAGGGCGGAGTCTTGCTAGAGGGCGGAGTCTTGCTTGAGGGAGGAGTCTTGCTCGAGGGCGGAGTTTTGCTAGAGGGCGGAGTCTTGTTCGAGGGCGGAGTCTTGTTAGAGGGCGGAGTCTTGTTCGAGGGCGGATTCTTGTTTGAGGGCGGAGTCTTGTTCCAGGGTGTAGTCTTGCTAGAGGGCAGAGTCTTGCTAGAGGGAGGAGTCTTGTTTGAGGGCGGAGTCTTGCTAGAGGGCGGAGTCTTGCTAGAGGGAGGAGTCTTGCTGGAAGGCGGAGTTTTGCTAGAGGGCGGAGTCTTGCAAGAGGGCGGAGTCTTGCTAGAGGGCAGAGTCTTGCTAGAGGGTGGAGTCTTGTTCGAGGGTGGAGTCTTGCTCGAGGGCAGAGTCTTGCTAGAGGGTGGAGTCTTGTTTGAGGGCGGAGTCTTGCTAGAGGGCGGAGTCTTGCTTGAGGGCGGAGTTTTGCTAGAGGGCGGAGTCTTGCAAGAGGGTGGTGTCTTGCTAGAGGGAGGAGTCTTGCTCGAGGGCGGAGTTTTGCTAGAGGGCGGAGTCTTGCTAGAGGGCGGAGTCTTGCTAAAGGGCGGAGTCTTGCTAGAGGGAGGAGTCTTGCTAGAGGGAGGAGTCTTGCTCGAGGGCGGAGTTTTGCTAGAGGGCGGAGTCTTGCTCGAGGGCGGAGTTTTGCTAGAGGGCGGAGTCTTGCTAGAGGGCGGAGTCTTGTTTGAGGGCGGAGTCTTGCTAGAGGGCGGAGTCTTGTTCGAGGGCGGAGTTTTGCTAGAGGGCGGAGTCTTGTTTGAGGGCGGAGTCTTGCTGGAGGGCGGAGTTTTGCTAGAGGGCGGAGTCTTGCTCGAGGGTGGTATTTCACCGTTCATTTTGCATGAATCCCTTCTGCAAATCTGCCAGCTAAAAGACCCGGACTTCCATCAATCGTCCTCTGTTATTGACAGCATGTCATGCCTCATGCTCGTTGGCCTCTCCATACACGCTATTCAGACACTGTTTGGTCTTCATCAATGATCAAGTCAGTATGCATGGAGAACCCAACGTGCTCCCCCATGCCGTGATCTTCCCACTTCAAATCACCGTTTGGGCCTGCTGGCCATACCTCAACCAGACATTCCTTATTAAAGAGTGAAACTAAAGTACATTTAAAAGTGAAATTGAATGATGGGGTGGGGGGGGGGTGTCGGAGAGACAGAGGCATTTTCTATCTTGACACTGTTACGGTTAGGCTTGGGGAATTACAATAAAATTATCTGGGCACGTAATTCTAAGAACTATCTTCCTATCATTAATTCTCTCACGGCCATTTCCATAACAATATTCTGTAGACATAGTTACAGATCTGTTCTAGGGGATAAAATTGTGTATAGTTTAGAATGGTTATTTCATAGTGCATGATAGCATATGTGTCATGTAATCCCTGTAATTCAATAAAAGGTGCTGGACACGTGTTTAAAAATATCTAGTCACCCAGCCCAAGTGTCTGTACCTCGACCCTGCCTTTCCCCAATCCCTGCATCTGCATCTACGCCAATATATTGTGTGGGTAACATCACATTCAAGGAGAGCAAACCACATGTGATGTTCACACATTTTCCTGCTTATGTACTTCCAGAGCAGCACGATGATGTTTTCCTCTCCTTCCTGGGTTCCCTGGGTGGTGAATGTGTAGAGTGTGCTCGTGAGCCAGTTGTATAATTTGTCGGCGAGTAGGGAGGTGTGGGTGATTGTGCCTGCATTGCTCAGTGAAGTGGCACGTTGGTGCCATGTCATGTTTGAAAGTCCAGGAAGGTAGTCTCACCAGTGAAACAATCGACATATCCATTCAGCACAAACCATGAAATATTAATCGAGGTGGAGAAAATGGGATGGTGCACAGCAGATACAATGGGTAAGGTAAGTATGTGAAGGGGCGGTGGCGTCGGAGGTGAAACCCATGTCTTTTACATCAAAATGACAATTTCATTGTATATTTATCGAAAGAGCTGTCCCAAACACAAAACTTGTTTTCCCATTTCTAACTAATGATTATTTGCCCTACAAACCTTGTTCAATCGTTTATTTTTCTTTACACTGAAAATGATCAATGATGGAAAATATATATTTGTCCCCATGGAATGGGGCTCGGACAATAATTCAAGGAGATTTTTGAGCCTCAGAATCCCCTCTGCAAGGGTATATGTATATATATATATATATATATATATATATATATATATATATATATATATATATATATATATATATATATATATATACCTAAAAGGGCTGTACTATACTATGGCTGGTCTGGTTTAAAACTATAATTACCATGCATGGTCCCTCATTTTTGCTCTTGATGATGAGTGAACACTCAAAACGTCAGCTTCTCCTTGCTTCCCATGGTGAATAGCATACCTACATCAATGTACCATCAATTTCATCAATTGCCATGGGAGTTGGTGCTTGTTGATTAAGTTTCAAAATGCTGTTCAACATCACACCCGAAACAATCTATCATCTGAACCAAAGACTGCACAACACTGCCCTATATCATAACGCAGAGCATTTATCCATGCCATCCTGGACAACTCCATTTCTCTTACGTTCAGAAATTGATATCTTCAACTCCCTATCTCCTCTATATTTCTCCCTCCATCGATGTTTCTGTCAGTTGTCCTTCTTTTCGTTTTATTCTTTAATATATGCCCTTGCAGTACTCTTATCCTCTTTTGTCTCTTCGACAGTTCAAAGAGAAGGAACAAATGATGGGGAAGTGGGGAGGAAGGTGGGAGGGTGGGTCTGGGGTGCTGACGTCAAAGATCCTCCAGTTCCTTTGAGAAGTAAGGGAAATCGAGGGCTGGTACCCTTGTCATATTGAACCAATTCCTGCCCTGATCTATGGGTTCCTGGCATGAGTGGCATAGCCATGCCGCCATAAATGATACTGCGCAGGCGACATATGGTAAGATCCCTCGTATATATTTCAGTAAGCCGACTTAATCCACAATCTCGAGCTGTTTCCTCCAAAATTTAAGCTCCGCTTCCCCCCACCACCTCATGCTCTCCTATTTCCTCTACTGAACTTAACAACACCCGCTGAGACCCCGTTCTCACACCTTCCTCCTGCAATTTCCTCTTCCTGTGCTGTGGTGCATCAGTTTGTTGTCGTCCCACTGTTTTCCCTTTGCCCCCATTTTATCCGTTGATTTACTGCCCTCCGTCACACGACTCTTCCACGAGCCTCGATAACTGTTGTAAAAACGTGCCACTCTCATTATGTTCAAGATGTTTAACCTTTTCCTCTACACGGTTCACCTTCCACTGAAATGACAAGGGCATTACGATTGGCAACGGTAAAATAATCAACAGTCCAGGAAATGGAAATTAAATCCACACTTTGACACAGATGCTCAAATTGAAGCACAAAAAAAGGCCATTCCCAAGCTGTCATTCCACAGGCACATCGTTTGACCTTCAGCCAGAATTGAACCACAGACAAGTTTATGCTTGAGATTGAATACAGTTTGACTCCATTAATTTTATCACTGCGCCAGAGCATGAAACAAGGAGTGTGACGGGCGATGGGAGTCGTGGCCACTCGGAGAGGTCGTTGAGAGGTGGCTAGACCACGTTGGCATGGAAAATAAATAAAAAGGCAACAGCTGCGAAACATCTTAACATCTCGGACGAGAAGATAAGAGATGGGCTTAATGATTGGTGCCATCTGAACAACACTGGGCAAGGCAAATTAAAGTTCCTTTCTGCAGGAATGAGTTGTGAACAATGTATACTGAACGGGGTGAAGATGACAAACAGCAATGAGACAATTAGAATCGTTTTTGTTAATAGCCAAGGCACAAACCATAGATGTACAGACCACAAAAATTGATTGGACACAAGTGTCTGCTCAAATAAGTTTTGCGCAACAATGTATTGATGCGTTTGGGCCCATTAACTTTTTCTTACTTGACAACGTTAATAAATAGACGGCAAGTGTAGTAAAAGTGGAATGGTTTGAGTACAATTTGCCTGGAAACAGCATCCCTCCAGAAGTTCCTATTTGCTTCACAAGGTTTTGTATTTTCCTTTATTTTCGACAAGAGGTAACAGAAAAAACAAAAAACAGGTTACCTGCTTAAGGTATCATTCCAGTGATTTCTCCAATGCTTGGGTCATTGGCCAGGATTCACACCCATAGAGAAGATCGACTCAACCATGGCTTTGAAGATCTTGAGCTTATTATGCCTGCAGACTGGAGATCTCCAAACTTTGTTGAGGGTGTGAACTGCTGCCAAACTTGCGCTTTTGTGCATTCCAGGTCATGCTGCTTGTTGTTGTTGTATGAGTATCTCAAGTCAACTTTCTCTATCAGACTTCCATTAACAGAAAGTAGAGCACAATCAGCAGGAGCATTGACGTGCATATACTTCGTTCTTTCAGCATTGAGGACCAGTTCAACAGACTTAGCCGCAGTTTTAACGTTGTGAAGTTGTAGTTCAGCTTTGCGGGACATGTCAAGGATGGAGTGCTATGTCGTCAGCAAAGTCCAGGTCAGAAATGTGCATGGATGGGTGTCTGCAACTTCTGCACTGAGATATTTAAACCATCCAAGTCTTCTATCACAGTTCTTGTGGCATAGTCCAAAGTAACAGTGAACAGGTAAGGTATGAGCGAACTACTTTGGGAAACTCCAGCGTTGATTTGGAAAGTTGCATTCTCTCCTTCAGGAGTTAGTGCCACTGCAGAGATATTTTCATCAATGATTTGTATGGCCTTGGCAATCGACTGACTCAGAGATGCCATATGAGTGGACAATTTACAAAAGTTTATTCCTGTCAACCAAATCGAAGGCTTTCTTGACGTCGATGAAGATGATAGCAGCTTATTTTTGGAGGTGATGCATTTCCTCAACGATGCACCTGAGAGCAAGAATCTGAGAAGATATAGGTCGAAGTGAACGAAAAGCATTTGAGTGTAGGATATTTTCTAGTTCAGGACAGATTATGTTAAGGAGGTGATTGTAGATTTTTGCTGCAGTTTGGGTTGGACTTATTCCACGGTAATTTTCAGGAAGTTTTACATTTCCTTTCCCCCATTCTGGAGACCGATTTCCTAGGTCTGTATCATTGCAGAATTTCAATAAAGTTTTTCTTAACTTCGGAAGTCACCGGATTTCAAATGGAACAACAACCATCAAGATCGAGGGCTTTTCCAAATTTCATTTGTTTCATGGCCATGTCAAGTTCTGCTGGAGAGAAGATGCCAGTGGTAATGTTGGAGTTGACCTTGAAGATAGGATTGATTGGGTTGTTGGGTAGGCTCGAATTATCAGATGAGAGAAGTCTTTCGAAATGTATTTTCTAGGAATATAAGTGATTCTTGCCTTGGATAAAAACGGTATTACATTTCTTTACAGAAAGATGATTCACTGGCTTCAAGGTGTTATGGATCGCGGATTCACATTTATCAGACACCCGGTATATCATGAAACTCCTTTACCTGGACGTCGTCATACATATCACATTGTATAGCTTGTCCTGGAGATATGGTTTCAGGTTATGCACCAAAAACAGCACATTGAGCTGTGTTCACTTCAGCAATTACCTGAGTATTCGTTTTAACAGGTGGCAAGAATAATTACATTGTGTATAGTGTTGTGTGTGTGTGTGTGTGTG
>NC_140965.1:36045729-36188229 GCF_056783735.1 Eptatretus burgeri
GAGCCAAAACAGAAAAAAACTGGAAACATTTCATCAGCAGCCTTGAAATCCTGACACCATTATCCTTAAAACAAAGAGTAAAAAATTCTGCAGGACTATATCAAACATACACAACTCACACAACAATGCACTCCGATCATAAAAATCAGTAAATCAAGATGGCCCAATCCCAAACAAAAAGCAGCAATCAGACAACCTCTTCAACTACTCCGCTTCAATCTGTCACACAAACCCGACCATTCCCAGAAACAGATCAAATCACAAAAAGGCTAAAGAAATTGAACATTAACAATGAAGCTCCTTTCAATTAGTTTCACTTCGTTTTCTGGGACTTTCCTTTAAACCACCTTTCCTGGGAACCACCTTTAAACTTTCAATTAGTTACAGATGTCAGAAAAAAAGCCAAAAACTCAAATTCTACAGACCAGGCAATATCTCAAATATCCACTTGAAAAACCAAGGCCCTTTAGCCATTAATGGCTTAACTAAAATATACAACCACTCATGAGCGCACAATAAAATTCCCTTTAGATGGGAAAAAGTTGCATCAAAATGGAAACCTGACAAACCACCCAATATCTCAGCATCATATCGGCTCATTTCTCTCTTATGAAACCCAAGCAAAATACTGGAAAGGTTCATCCTAAATAAAATTCCCCCTTTTATTCCTTGAGCCCCATTACAGCATAGCTTTCATCCTCCACACTCAACCACTCATCTCACAAAATTACCACAATGCATTAAAGATGTCTTCAACACAAAAAAATCAACCCACACTGAGAACTGTTCTCATAGCAATAGACATGAATATTAACACCCTCCACACCCTGCAATGACTCACAGAAAAAATCCTGAACAGCAACATGCATACCAATAATAAGAAATGGCGAGCAAACTTTCTGTGTAGTCGACAAGCTCAAATAAACAATGACGATACCTTTTCTTCTTTTCAGACTTCCACCTAACGGTATCCCAAAGGGCTCTGTTCTATCTGCCTCACTCTTCAATCTATTCCTCCATGACCTCCCGACCCAACAGTCACTACTTCTGTCCTATGCAGACAATCTGAGTAACCATTATCCTGACACCAGTTGTCAGGTCGACAGACCCGTCATGCCAGGGGCTTGTTAATACAACCCCTGAAGATCATCGAGCTTACCAAATTCACACTCCGTTCAAAGTTTTTAACAATAATAACAAATTTGACTGGATGTGTAAAAAAAAAAAAAAATATATATATATATATATATATATATATATATATATATATATATATATATATATATATATGCTGTCGTAAAGAAAAAAGCTTCCCATAAGAGAGGGGAACTATCCTTTACCCTTCTCAACGCATCACATTTAAGATCGCATGAGACATGGGGATGGGGCTAATCTGAACATGCATTTTAGGAAATAACTGTGTGAGGACCTGGATGTGTGGACGCAATATATATATATATATATATATATATATATATATATATATATATATATATATATATGTCGTTTTAACAGGTGGCAAGAATAATTACATTGTGTATAGTGCTGTGTGTGTGTGTGTGTGTGTGTGTGTGTGTGTGTGTGTGTGTGTGTGTTTTTCTGTATATATATATATATATATATATATATATATATATATATATATATATATATATATATATATATATATATATATATATATATATATATATATATATATATATACCAGAGATACCCATGCACATGCAGGGGATAGCAGTACAACATAGCTGGTCGCAGACGACAGACCGTACACGGGGAATGAGAAAAATACGCATTGTGCAAAATGCAAGTGGTACTATGGAACGCCAAGACTTCCCAAACATTGTCGGCATGTCCGCGAAGTGCCACAGCAATTTCATAGGGATTGTGGAAAGGCGAGTCGAGTTTTTAGTGTGCAAGCTTGGTATTATAAGAGATATATATGTATATATATATATATATATATATATATATATGTATATATATATATGTATATATATATATATATATATATATATATATATATATATATATATATATATATATATATATATATATATATATATATATATATATATATGTGTAGCCTGGAGTTGGCGTAGTGGTTAGGGTAGTGGCTTGGGATTCAAAATGGTCCTGAGTTCAAGCCCCGTTGGCTGCTTGAATTAATACACACCAGCTTGCAGTTGTGATTCGGTCAGGGTTTGGTGTGGTGTGAAGAGCAAGGTTCGAGTCCACTGGAGGGCAGTGGAAGTCCGGGTTCGCCGAGGAGATGGAGCTGGGAGCACAGCAGGCCAGCCGTGCCACGCAGAACTGCGCGTTCGTGTGTGGGTCGTGGGGAGAACCGGAGAGAAGTCGCCAGCCAGCATTGAACGGTCCGAGGTGATCGTGCTTCGGGACAGTCCGAGCAGCGCTGAGGGATGGACGGGCTCTTAAAGAGAGCATCAACTCTGAAAGTGCATAAGACCTGTTCATTCCTCTGAGGCATTGCTGGCTGGGCCCGAATCACCAGGCCGTCAGACGGGGCCTGGGCCGGACCGCGGTCACGACAGCTGCCGTGGGGACGGGACGTTGCGGGTCGTCCCAGCGAGGCACCACGAAGGTGAAGTTAACCAGCCCTGCCTCGCGGAGCTTCATCGGTCATCACAGCTCCGTGAAATAAAGACCCAAGAGGTCCAGTCTACCCCTCGTCTTTCCTGGGGTTTTCTCTTTGTTGCTTTTGAATGAACATTGTGGCGCCATGTCCGTAAGTGGAACTGGTAAGTGTGTACATAATAGATGGACAGTAGTAGCTCTTTTGCATTGCTTTTGTTGGTTGTATACTTGCGTGCGCGTTTGGCCTTGAATAATTCCCATTGCTGCATTGATGACGTGCATGCCTGCCTATGTGTGTTATTCAATAAATGTGCTTGTTTAAATGTTAACCCATTTGTTGTCTCCTATTTCCCTAATTGAACTGCCATATTGCACTCGGAATATAGTTGGTTTTTAAATAGCCGTAAAGTGATCGGGTCCAATGGGGCTCGCGATGACACCCCGCTCAGTTATTCCAAAACGGAGCGAGCTGCTTAAAGTGGCTCATGTCCCAGCGGCCCCCGTTGAGGTACAGTCTCTCCGTAGTCTGCCCGCGCGATTAATTAGGTATATCGACAATTCGGCGATTGACCCTGTCTCATGCGGGTAGCATATTGACTACGCTGTGGTGTGCTTAAAAACACACTCGTGGCTGGTTTCTGGCGTTGATCCGGAAATCCGCGACTGGATTGTCTGTTCAGTGGGCGAAGTGGCCGCTATTAGTTAAACGCGGTCGTTCTCACGCCGGCGGGGGAGAATCCACAACACTGATGTCAAGGAGTGGGGTACAAAATCTTCCGCCTTCACACCAAACCAAATTAATGGGAATCGGATCGAGGGTGTGTGAAGCGACCCTCCGTTCCTCCAAATTGCGAGCGTATAAATTATTCCGATACACAAAATGGCATTTCAAGGCGAACGGGCGCAGGGAGGATTAGCAATAGATTTAGAAATGTTAGAGTCTATGGCCCGAGACGGTTCGTTTTAGTACAACCCCACCACTAATTGCAGTGAGTGGGAGTGGCCTGTGCAGGAAATTTGCCAGGAAACAAAGTCGGAGTTGCAAGATGGCGCGCTATCGCACATCAGTGCAACACGGAGCGGGCTGCTATTCATAGCACAGCACGACACGAGGCGTGAGCTCCCAACCAATGATTGAAACCACGTGGTCATGGCAGGCGAGGCAGGTGAACATTGGCAAACTTCAGGCACAATTGGGGGATGTCGGTACAAAGGTAGAGCATCATGAAGATTATATCGAGAAGGTACAAATTGGATTGGACGAGGCACAGCAGCACGCGGACGAGCTTCAGAAAAAGTATGTGTGCGAGGAGTCACAACAATTGGCCGATGCACAGGAACGAATTCGGAAGCTAGAAAAGGAAAAAGGTGAACACGACTTGGAATTAAAAAAAACTGAAGGAAGAGGTAAGATCAGGCAAAAAGGTAATAGAAATCCGAGAAGAGATGATAAAGAGAGGAGATAAAAATCTGGAACAAGAGAAAAGCGAACTGAGCGAAAGAATAGAGGAAGAGCAAATTAGTAATTCCTGGGATAGAGATAACTTAGAAGAAGAATGGAAAACGAAACAGGAAAAGGAAAAACGGAAACACGATTTGGAATTGAGACAGCTGCAGGAAGAGGTAAGAACAGGCAATCAGGAAAGAGAAAGCCTAGAACAGAAGGTAAAAAGAAAAGAGGAATGCATGGAAGAACTAAAGGAATACAGTAAGAAACTGGGCGAATTGGAAAAGGAAGCACGCAAAAGAGGTGATGAGGCCAGAAAGGAAAAATGGGAAAAAATGTCTGAGTTACAGAAACATCAAGACAAAGAGATGGAATTACAAAACGAGCTGAGGATGTTAAGAGAGGAAAGAACAAGAACGGAGAATTAAATGTTAAGGAACCACACTGTGCAGATCAAACACTTAGAAGCCAAGGCCAGATTAAGGAAGGAGATGCAAGAAAGAGTAATGAAGGAAACGATGGGATTGGATAAGGAAGAACAAGAGAGACAGTGGAATAAGAAACAAAAAGAACAAGGAATGAAACAGGAAAGGGAGATTAACCAATTGAAGGAGACAACAAGATTGGAGAAGGAAGAACAAGAGAGCCAGTGGAATAGAAAACAAAAAGAGTATGGATTTGAAACTGAACAACAAAAGGAAAAAGCAAGGTTGGAGTATGAGGAGATAGTGAAAGAACAAGGAATGAAACAGGAAAAGGAAATCAACAAATTGAAGGAAACAGGATTGGGGAATGAAAAACATGAGGAACGGTGGGATAGAAAACACAAAGAAAATGAGGTTGAAGTTAACCAACTCAAGGAGAGAGCAAAATTTGAGTCCACAGAGATGGAAAAGCTCCGGAAAGATAACGAACAGCTAAGGGGGCTCAGAGAGGAAGAACAACTCAAAAGGAGCCAGAAAGTAGAACGGCACAAGAAGGTGGGATGTGTGACATCACCACAGGGAGTAATGTTAGTGGTGCAGGACTTGATCGACATCACTCGTCGGATGAAAGAACAATTAGGGCAAACTCTGATAAAGGAGACACAAATAAAAATGGAGACGAGGGAAATAACAAAGACAACGAAGGAAATAGAAGTATTGCCAGAGACACGGGAGATAGACCGAGTCGAGCCTGAATTAAGTAAAACAAAGGAGGAAACAGAGACGAAGATCCAGGAAGAAACTAAGACACATGAAGAGACAACAGAAATAAAATGTATAGAGACGCGGGAGATAGATAAAGTAGAGGAAAGACTACACGATAAATACGGGGTGAAAGACGAGCACACACACATGGAGTTAGCGAGGGACAATGAGGGGGAGCTCGGGGAATGTGTCGTGACCTGGTGCAAGCAGCCGGATAGCCTCCTTCAGGAATGGAGGGAGACGCTATGCTCCCTTGAAACGGATCTCGACCAGGAGGGTCCGGTCGAGCTTTGCGAGGTAGAGGGGGCGAGTGCTGCGGATGTGCCAAAATGCGTGCTTTCCAGCACGCACTGTGTGAGTGAAACCCCTGTGCAAGTGGAAGGCCGTGTGTAAGTGGAACCACGTGTGCAAGCAAAATGGCATGCATGAGTGAAAGGCCGTGTGTGAGAGAGACAGCGTGTGTGAGGTCGCTGTATGTGAGGGAGATGGCGGTTGGCATGCGGGAACACGCAACCGCATGTCCAAGTGAGAATGTCATCTCGAGGTGTGTGAGCGTTGTGGCACGTGGGAGTTTGTGCGCGAGAGTGCGACGACGACGGTGCATGACAAAGGACAAAGGCCGAGTAGCGGCCGTAGCTGTTTTGGGGACCATGCCGGGTTTGCACAGCAGCGCACATGGGCTCCGTGCTGTGCTACACATGAGGCCGCCGCGTGCGCGGCTATGCGAGTGAAATCCGGTCCGGAAACGCCCGCGGTGGATGTAGCTGATCCCGCAGATGGACAGACGCTAGGCTGGATGATGAATTTGGAATGGATGGGTTCTGCAGGCGAGCGCGAGTGTAAAGCTCCGACGAGCAGAGCATATGTGCTCGCGTGGGGAACCCCTTGAAATGCGAGGCTTGCTTTGGATGCGCAGGGTGATGTCGTGGCTGCATGGTTGGAATCCGGCAGAAGGAAAATCCCTGCCGGATGTTACCGTCCGAGAAGGGACGAGGTGCGTGAAGCGCGAACAGCTGCCATGACGTCACGGGGAAAGGGCGCAGGTTTGCGAGTTGCCGCGCTGGTGCACGCACAAAAGAAAAAAAGAAAGAAAAGCAAGCCTCGCCACTTCGGGTGAACAGGATTCCTGGGCAAGGGGTGGAAGACCCCCTGTCTAGGGCACAGGATGGTACTAGTTAGGGGCATGGATTAGCTTAGTTAGACCGGTTCCATGGGGCAGGGATAAGTCCTCATGGGGCCCGTGGAATGGATTGGTTAGAGGGATTGTAGTTCAGATTTAGGATGGAAAAGGGATTTTGAGGACATGGACCGACTGTGAGTGTGGAGAGGGGACATTGCTTAGCTACATAGTGTTAAAAGGAACGTGCTGTATTGTAAGGGATGATGAGGAAGCACAAGATAGTTATGGGATTTAGTGAGAGGAATGGCAATGATCAGCGATGTGTGAGAAGAGAATGGAAAATGAACTTGGTGAGTGAGTGAGGCCAGAGAGCCAGTGTGTATGGAGCGAAAGTGGAATGCATGGTGCGATGAATGATTGGGTGGAGGAGTGATTCCCACCCAAGGGACCCGGGGGTCAGTGTAAAGTGAGTTAGTGGGCTAGTCAAATTGACAAAATGGAGGTCGTTTTTCTGTTGGTGCGAATGTAGGCTCGAAACCCATTTGGAGGGGTGCAGGAGCCCTGTTGACAGCTGGGAGCGTGGCTGCGAATGGTGAGTATCGCTAAGTGGGTACCAGGGGCACCGAGCTAGTCAGCCGCGGTAGGCCAAGGGCCCATGGGGGGCCGGGATAGTGTAGTGGGCACGGGTGGGCCCGCATGATGCGGGGCCTGGGGCGCCATTGGCCGCGTGGGCAGTAGATTGGGCACGGGCACCCGGGGAAGGGCCCGGGGCGCCAGCCTGCCACGTGAGCATCGAGGGGGAGTAGCCGAGGAGGGCACTCCCCAGTTTTTATGGAGCTGGTAGGCTGGGAGACAGTTTCAGGGCCCGGGGGTGCCATAGTTGGAGAATCGGCAGAGGGAGGTTCCTGCCAAGTGAGCCACGCATCCCAGCCAGAGACCGTGCAAGGGCACGAATGGAAAATTTGAGAGCAGGGCCCAAAATTTGTGAGGACACCAACACAGGCGACGGGAATCTTGGTTGGTAGAACAAGTAGGTTAAGCGAGAAGCGCTTTTGGAAAGCCCCGGGGTAGTGTAAGATTAATAAACGTTAGGGTAGATTAGGAAGTGTACCCCTCCGCACCATCCATCCCTTCGCTCATTGTGGGCCGCTGGACTCACCGTGGTAAGGAGATCACTGAGATCTGAGGAGGCCATTCTGAATCTTCGTTGGGCCTTGACACAGGACATGAGCTCTCCTTTATTCCCCTCCAGGAAGGGAACGTAGGGGTTGGGATTAGGCTAGGAGACATGGTAGGTTAGCCGGACAGAGACTATAAAGGGGGTTAGGGAGACGATTTATAATAGGGGAAATAAGAATAAAATAAAACAAACAAATAAATAAGTTGGGGCTAAATTTGGATTTTTGCAAACTCAGGGGGTGGGGATGGACAGAGACAGGCAAAGACGATAGGTTGGGAGGGAGACAGTAGGGTAGGTCCGAGCCCGCCTTCCGAGTGGCCAGCACCACCACACTCCCTCCACGAACCTCCAGAACGGGATAAGAGGCCGGCCAGCTTCACCTGCCGGCCTCTTTTTGCTACAAGGCCTGTGCCGGCCAGCTACACCTGCCGGCCTGTTTTTGCTACAACAGCCTTTGCAGGCCTTGCCATGCCTTATCTGCCTGCCTTTGCCTTGACCCCATGCCTGCTAGCCCTTGTTTGCATTTGCCCCATTCCATCCATCACCATGTGCCCCAGGATCATCGCGCAAGCTGCAGGGACTGCCCTGTAGGCAGCCGCACCACGGGACTGCATTGAGCAGCCCGTGCACCGTGTTTGCATCCATCCATCCATCCGCTCATTTGCTTGTGTTTGCTTGCATCAGTACCACTCAGTGTTCTGCAGGGACTGCCTTGCAGGCAGCCGCACACGATGACTGCATTTGTGCAGCCCATGCACCGTTTTGTGTTCACTGGGCTCATTTCAGGGGGGAGACCTAAGACTGCATTGGGCAGCCGGCCGCATTCCCCGTTCAAACCTGCAATTGTTTCATGAGCCAGAGACTGCATTTGGGCAGCCTGGCTCCCTGCTTGAAAAATGGCCTGTGGGATGGAATATGGCATGCCGGGTTGGGGTGAGTTGCCTTCAGCAGCCGAAGACATAAAAAGGTTTTGTGACAGACAACGGGGCCTTTTCAACAGGCCCCGAAGACATCCGACCTTCAGCTGTGGGGGTGCTCACCCTCAAAATACCGCTGACATTGCTATGTGCCCTTTTTCCCGCAGAGTCCATCAGTCCTGGGCCATGGTTAATGTAAAATGTATAAGGTTAAGGTTAAGGTAAATTGTACATGGTTTTGCTTCACCCTGCATGTGTGTCTTAGCGCCGGCAATTTAGTTAAGTCGTCTGTAAGTCGTCTCGTGTCCCCGCGGCCCCATTGAGGTCCAGTCTCTCGGTAGTCTGCCTGCACGATTAATTAGGTATATCGACAATTCGGCGATTGACCCTGTCGCGCGCGGGTAGAATATTTACTAGGCTGTGGTGTGCTTAAAAAGACACCTGTGGCTGGTTTCCAGCATTGATCCGGAAAGCCGTGACTGGATTGTCCGTTCGGTGGGCGAAGCAGCCGCTATTAGTTAAATGCGTTTGTTCGCACGCTGGCGGGTGAAAATCCACAACAATATATATATATATATATATATATATATATATATATATATATATATATATATATATATATATATCTTCTTCTTCTTTCATAGCCTGGTGTAACAAGAGCCTGGTGTTGGCGCAGTGGTTAGGGCAGTGGGTTGGGATCCTCGGGTCCTGAGTTCAAGCCCCGTTTTGCCACTGAATTAATAAACCAGGGGTTGACTCAGCCTGCCATCCTTCCGAGGTCAGCGAAATGAGTACCAGTATACTGGGCTGGTGTATACCCCGGTTAAAATAGGTGTATCATATCCCTGTGTCATAAGAGGTGACCAGGGTTGTGTCAGGAAGGGCATCCGGCGTAAAACATGTGCCAAATCACTATGCGGATCACTGATCAGCTGTGGCGACCCCTAACGGGAGCAGCCGAAAGAAGAAGATATATATATATATATATATATATATATATATATATATATATATATATATATATATATATATATATATATATATATATATATATATATATATATATATATATATATATGAAGAAACGTCGCATAATAACCAAATTGATCTCAACTACATTTAATATGTTCCGATGTTTTTGGCATAAAATTATTTGAATGCAGGAGAGCCGCAACAAACTGGCACATGCACAATGAAGATATTCAATGATTAGACAATTGGCACCAATTCAGGTGCACTTATACAAGGTGTTGTCAAGAATTGGCTTGAGAAAATTAATATACCAGAGATACAATGACTAAACGGGGGAGGTTGGCACCAGAATCAGTGCACTTTCAAATAAGATACAGTAGGCTATGACCTGCGATCACCACGTTAAACTATCAACAGCAAATACGACCAGCCTGAAGATACCACAAGGTCCGCATTTAAAGCAGTCAATTACACAGAGGTAAGGTGATCGGTGTAATTACACAGTATCAAGTTTCGTTCAAATCGAGCAACAAAAAAACTATTAAAAAATAAATTCCCGATTCAGTCAAGTTCTCTTCGGGAGAATTTGATCAATGCAAACAACCTCAGCGGTATAGTTTTCGGGAGCTTTTTATTAATTTTTTTTTTTTAAGGATTTTTTTTATCAACCGCTGTCACAACGGGTTCTCAACAGGTTCACTGGTCATCTAGTATACATATATATATATATATATATATATATATATATATATATATATATATATACATATATATATATATATATATATATATATATATATATATATATATATATATATATATATATATATACAAAAGCCTTCAGAAAGTATTCACACTGTGTTGCAGCCTGAATTTGAAATTTTAATTTTATTTTTTTGTCAAGTGTATAAAAAAAATACATTATTTTCACAGGTGGAAGGTCAACATCACAATAAAACCTTTCAATTCTTCATCAAATTGTTGTAAAAGCAAGATATAACGGAGCATTCAGCAACCTCACATCATCTCCTGCTGAATGCGCAGCTGCAGTCCAAGCTCTGCCCCTCTCCTGGAAAAGGCAGTGACACACCACCATTGAATGATCACAAGTAGGTTCAAATAAAGCACCAGTAGGAAAGCTTACAACATCTGGTCTTGATTGGGTGACCCAACTTGCTATTCTACCTCGCTCGCCACTCCAAGAAAGCACCAGGCAATCTTGGACACCTTGTTGTCATCAGGTCCTTCTCACCTAGCCCAGCCTACACTGGTTCAGACAAAGGAAAGTTTGGATTGGACAACCTAAACCTAACCAATTCATATACAACCTGTCCCCTCACAGTCACTGCAGAAGACCATTTTGCCAAAAAACATTTGCCCTTGTTCCACTTTTTTATTGCTATGTCCATAATGCGAACATAAACATTGCTTTGGCCTTTTCTCTGTCTATGATCCACAACCCTCCTCCCCACACATGAAGCGTAACACAGCCTTCTCCCCTGAACCTTGGCCTCCCACGAAATTCACCAAATGCCAAATCTTAGCACTTCACCATCCACACTCTATCTTACCCATTAAATTACAGCCCTTTGCGAGAATGGGGTCTTATGGGTGGGCACAAGGTGAACTGGTCAGGAGTGGAGGACAGGCTCGTTCAGGCCGCTGTGAACTCTGGCTGTATGGCCTTTAGCCTTGTGTGGAGCTCACTCTAACTGGTTCAAGTGGAACTCAAACTCACTGAACTGGGCTGTTTCCATGCCACTCTGACTGTGCTTGCCGTAACTGTATTGGCACAACTACCAACTGGATGGAGCAGCACGCATGGGTCTTTCTCTTTTATAATCCCAAAACCGCAGCTCCCTCTCGACCACATGATTCACTACAACTCCCCACCCCACCCCTGGCTGAGAGAGTGGGGGGGGGAGGGGAAGTACCCTCCTTTTTCACAATGGCTTCATGACTTCACCTATCAGATGTCCCACCTCCATAACAAAAATCACGCAGCGTTCATAAATAAAATGGATACGAGAGGAAATGAAAGCACATGTAATGGATGAAAGTGTAGAGGAATGCAAGGAAGATGAAGAAATGTCGAAACAATCAATCATTACAGCACTAATTGGGGTAATTACGAGACGACTTATTCTAACAAGATTTGGAGATGACTAATTGGTTAACCTCCTCACCCCTGAAGCATTTTCCTCAAAAATATAATTTCGGAGGTTCAGAAATATCTCCATGTAAGGCACATTCAATCTAGCCGTTCCTTTCTTTTGTGTCTATTTTATCACAGTAATAGCTATCCAAACTAACTCCCTCTCCCCCCCCCACCCCCACATTGTCTATGTAATAAATGAATTGTCCCTCATCTGTCATCCGTTGAATAGAGATATGCAAATAATTTGTGGCCATCTACTTATATCTGTATGCTTCATATTGCATTTTCCCTTCCTTTACTCCACCCCTCCCAGGTCATTCCTTTGTCTCTCCCTTTCATTGTTACCTTGGCAATATAGGTAGATGACCAGTAAATTCAGGTCAAAATGCTCTGGAGATCTGTTGATTATATTGGCCAGGACGTATGAAACTCTATCGTTCTCCATAAACCTGGCGGATGATTCATTCTCGACTGTGATTGAATAATCCAGATTTCCTTACCCTTGTGCAGTCGGTGCACCTTCATTATTTGCATTCAAGGGAGGTGGTTCTCTGATGGCCGTTCACCTTTTGCAACGTCCATCTCGTGCTTTTTTCATGGGTAGGTCCTGCGGTGAATGCGTGTCATTGGACCTACAACTTCATGATGGTCATAATTGACAATCCGAAAAAAAAAAGTACCTGTTTTGGCTTTTTCACAATAGTCCATGGTCCGTGCCAGTTTGAATGTGTCGCATTGTCGTGCAAGCATGGCCGAGTGATTAACATTGTGAAAAGAGGCCATCTATATATTACGTTCACAAAAATGGCAGATCTTAAAACCTTCCTGATAATCGACACTTCTCTTCCTTACCATTTTTGGAAGTTTGAATTCAAACTCTCCCAACCTCCGTTTCACAGTTTTCAATCAACTCATGAACTCACCTGCACGTATTGACCAGTGTGACCACTCGTCATTTTCATAAATGGCAAGGTGAGCCAATGAAAAAAGCCAAGAATTCACAAGGTTTCGGAAAAGCGATGATAATAGAAAACCTATGGAAAACCAAGATGCCAAGGTGAACAACGAATAGCCAAGATCTTGTGAAAAAAGCCAAGGAGTGGTCACACTGCTAATTAACAGGTGGCCTCAAATGAGTCATAATGTTTAACGACATTGAACGACAGAAATCAAGTCTATTAATGCCTGTAAAGTGTGTTCTATTTATAATAAATGTATTTAGGATGTATCCATGCTCAATTATTTGCCTCCTCTAGGCGGTTCAATCGCACCATCACCATACCCTATCGACCTCAATATTGGTGCTGCACCACCATCTCATTTCATTGCCCACCTCTACGAGTGATCTTTTCTACCCATATTAACCCCACCTCACTCAAACCTCTTATTTGTAGGTTTCCTACCCTTCTCTCTTTCTCTCAATTTTCCTTTTCGTTCCAACCCCTTGCTTGTTATTGTTGCCTTACTGTCAGTACGTGGCCTGCTCTTCTATAAGCCTGGATTTTGCATAGAAAAAAGTGTTTACTAATAGCATTCGAATTGTCTCATAGAATTACCTTCCAAGGTCATTGCATCGAAGGCTTCCAAGAAGTGAGCATCGTTCCGTGTTTGATGAGAAATGATAAACGTGATGTCAATTTTCTCCCAGACGTGCTAAACTGTTTGAGAGAGAAGTCTGTCTCTGTCTCTGTCTCTGTCTCTGTCTCTGTCTCTGTCTCTGTCTCTGTCTCTGTGTCTCTGTCTCTGTCTCTGTCTCTGTGTCTCTCTCTCTCTCTCTCTCTCTCTCTCTCTCTCTCTCTCTCTCTCTCTCTCTCTCTCTCTCTCTCTCTCTCTCTCTCTCTCTCTCTCTCTCTCTCTCTCTCTCTCTCTCTCGTATCCTTATCATTTCAAAGTCATGATATGGTGCCCAAAGGATGCTTCTCTGCATCATTCTTCGGCAACTCCTATAGATGGTATTCTTAACCTGCGGCTAAAGCTATCTCGCTCGATGCACAAAGAAACAACTGATGTGCCAACATAGCTAACTCCCGATTGTGAGCAACGCCAGAGCAAATAGCCAAATTGCAAGTAATTTCCTTGCGGCTTCCCTGGGGCTATAACCACAATCTGCTCTTCCACATCATATGTCTTGCCCTCCCCAGAATTCAGCTTTATCGAGACAGTCACGATCACAAGTGATAAACTGGTGCATCAAATCAAAGGCTTGACTCACATATTGAACACTCTATGTTGAAGGTTAAGATGAATGATGTAAACAATGAGCCACACCTACAAATGCTTCAATTTCAAGGAGTTTTAAGCTTATTTGGGCTGCTTCTTCCACTGGTGATATCTCAATTACAGTGCTAAAAAAAAAAGACAATTAAATAAATTTGAACTCCGAGAGCATTAAATGCAAGGCATGACTAATTCAAGCCAAACCATTAAAGTTTTTCAGACTTTTATATCCATGCAAGCTTTAAAATGTAAGAAGAAAGGAAACGAAGCTCCATGGTTAATTTTAAAAAAAGGAAAAGAGGTTAAAAAAATTTGAAGCCAAGTGACAGCTTGCTATTAGAGGGTGACATTAATCAATAATCACCTGTAACTCCGTGAAACTGAAGTGGAATTGAGAAGTGGAACAGCTCACTTGAGACCACAGAAGCTTCCAATCTTGTCAAGGTCTTAAGCATCGGTACGATTGGGGAGCTTTTACAGAAGTTCCCAAATTGACCGAAATCAATTGGACTCATGTTGTTGAAAAAAGAACATTTTCTGGGAGACATTAAAAGTCTGGGTGTGCTTATTTAGTGGTTCAATCGAAGTACTTGTCTCAAACCCGGGCGTAGTGGCGTGCGCCTGTAATCCGGCTACTCGGAGGCTTGGGTTGGAGGATCGCTCGAGGACGGGTGCTCTGCGCTGGGCCGTGCTATGAGAGGGTGTAGGGCACCCCGGAATCATGGCGAAACCGAATCCTTATCCCTGTGTCGTAAGAGGTGACCAGGGTTGCGTCAGGAAGGGCATCCGGCGTAAAACCTGTGCCAAATCAGTTTGCGGATCATAATGGATGATCCGCTGTGGCGACCCCTAACGGGAGCAGCCGAAAGAAGAACAACACAATCGAAGTACTTGTCTCAAGATCGTGATCCTAGGTTCATATCCCTGACTCTGTGTTGATTCGATGATCAATGTCCTTGTATATTATGTAAAAGTCCACTGATATATCCTAATGTCATATTGTCCGATGCATGTGACATACAGTGCCTATATAAAGTCTACACCCCCTTTTCAAATTTTTCACCATTTATTGCATTATAGCCTGGAATTAAATTGCATCAAATCAAACTTTTTCCACCTTTTGTTTACACATCGTAACCTACAACTTCCAAGTGAAAAACAAATTCCACAAATTTCAGAAAATTAATTAAAAATATAAAACTAGAATCTCTTGGTTGGATGAGTGTCCCCACCCCCCTGAGTTAATACTTGGTGGAAGCACCTTTGACAGCAATTACAGCTGTGAGTCTGTTGGGATCGGTCTACAACAACTTTGCACACCTCGATTGGGCAATATTTGCCCATTTTTCTGTACAAAACTGTTCAAGCTCAGTCAAGTTGCGTGGGGAGCATTGATGGACAGCAATCTTCAAGTCTCATGCCACAGATTTTCGATTGGATTTAGGTCGGGGAACTGACTGGGTCACTCAAGGACATTTATCCTTTTGTTCCTTATCCACTCCAGTGTAGCTTTGGCTGTTGTCAGACTGAAAGGTGAACTTCCGTCACAATTTCAGCGTTCTTGCAGAGGGCAGCAGGTTTTCCTCTAGGATTTTTTCTGATTTGCTCCTTCCATTTTCCCTTCTATCCTGACAACTGTCCCAATTCCTGCTGAAGAGAAACATCCCCATAACATGATGCTTCCACCATCATGTTTCACAGAAGGGATGGTGTTCTTTAGGTGATGTGCAGTGTTGGGTTTGTGCCAAACGTAACGTTTTGAATTGAGGCCAAAAAGTTCCATTCTGGTTTCGTCAGACCACAACACTTTTTGCCACGTTGCTTCAGAATCTCAGAGTGTTTTTTTGCATATCTCAAATGGGACTCAAAATGGGCTTTTTTGAGTGATGGAATGAAAAAGTGAAGGTGAGCAGCGATTCGTGATTTTGGTAGTTTTACCAGAATGGGGTTGTTGGCGGACCTTGAGCGCCCTGCGGAAATGTAGTGGGGACAAATCGCAGACACAGCGGGGGGGGGGGGGCAAGACCAGAGAGGAGACGGTAGAAGACAGAAAGACCACCGACCTGCCTGTGGTGAGGGAGTGAGAGGCTCAAAGATTCAGCCTCATCACGGGAGATACCGATGATCCTAAATGCCTTGGTTTCCACATCGTGAAGCCGAGAAGGCTGAGAGGCAGGAGCACCAGCCGAGAGTGGAGAGCAGTACTCCATCAGGCTGCAGAAATAGGCTTTGTATGGGGTCAGGAGCTCAGGTGGGCTGAGGAAGGACTTTGCACGTCGGAGGATTCCCAGTTGGCGATGGCTTTGGAGGCCAATTGTTTTAAAAGGCAGCAATACAGTTACTGTTTCAATCAAATGTTTTATCCCAAAAACAATGAATGATCATTCTCATAAACAGTGCAACGAGCAAAACCTTTGTTCAACACCAAAATCAGGAAGGTTAAAGTTCAAGTAAAGACATGTACCAAACCAGTTGAAAGGTACAAAGAGACAGAAACATAATCTGAAGACAAAGCACTCAGACATAGGATCCCTTGAACATGATTGTGGTTGAAGGTTAGACAGGCCATTTGCTTTGTGTATCAAAAGCATCTTGAATTAAAAACCAACCTTTGGTTGCTAAAGCCCCTACAATCCTTCCTATTACCCCAACAAGCCTTCCTTTGTTGTTTGTAATGAATGATTAATCTGTATTCATACCTTTTACCATTTCATTGTAAGCAAAGGAGGTTTGCTCGTTCTTGCGAGCATCCCTTGTGTTGGCCACTTGTCGAGAATTCCTGGCTCCTCATGATTTTGTTTTTTCCTCTTTTCTTCTTGTTCTTTCACTTTTGTTGCATACCAATAATCTCTATGGCATTTAAAGAAAGCGCACTCAACACGAATACAATTCTGAGGTCCGCTCAATGACCACTCCCATGCCCGTACCTCCAGTTACTCCTATCACGACAACCATCACTGCCACCACCAAACCTCATGTCTGCCTCTCTGTGGTCATTGTGCTCAGATTCCTCAAGAGGAACACAATCCATACATGACACAGTGCTTTTAATACCATTGAGCTCCAGTTTAAAACACCCAAAACCTTTTTCAATCTCATTCTTCCCTCCAGGACTTCAAGGCAGCTGTTCACCACCATCTCAGATCACCCCCATCCAAAACCATGATCTTTTCTACCACCGTCAACCCTCCTATGCCCACCTCTTTCCAAGTTTCCAGTTTTTCCTTCCTGAGAGTTTGTGACTGTATCCATCTTCGCAACCACCTGTGTCCTCCCCAAGACCTCATTCTTCCCAACATCCCTCATTTGTCCAAGTCTCCCTCTATTTTGTCTTTCAACCTTGCTGTTGGGGTTTTTCTCCCCCTCTCTTAGACCTGTTCATTTTGTTCTATGTTCAAGCTCCTCCACAATCCTCGACTTTGTATACTAAAACAAAGGGTTTTGCTTGTGCTCTCGCCAATACTGCCCGCAGTGTCAGTATCATATAACGAACACTCTGGGAAAAACAAGAAAAGGGAGAATGAGGGGGAGTTACAAAAGCAGGACGTTGCAACGGATACAAACATTGAAAGCAAATTGTGCTGTCAGTGTAGTTTGTTTATACAGTATATACAGGGACAGCACAGTGGTGCACGTCTCGCTGCAGAGCTGTCAGTACGGGCTGGAATATCCAGAACCTCGTGTTGCTTTTCGTGGGTGGGTGAAGAAGTCCTGCTGCGCTTCCGAGAGGATTTTTATGAGTTGTCGATATCAACTGCCCGCATATGCGTCTGCTTGCTGCTGATTAAATTCTGCAGCATCTACACAGAATGAGAATAAAATTGTAAACTGCGGAAATATATTCGAGAAGAAAAAAATGTCACAAAGAGATCAAACGACTTCGAGGATGGAGATGGGAAGAGGGCAATAGTTGTAATTGATGTTATTTGATAAATCACTTAATCAACTGAAAAAACAAAAAAACACATTTTTTGAGACTAACAATGAAGATGATTTCCTATGAGAACTTCATAAATGGAGTCCACAGAACAAAGCACTCAAGGTGTGTTGGAAAGCAGAAAAGGTTTTGAAGCCTCAGCGACATCAACCGGGTCAAAACTGACCAGAAGATTTTCCTTTTTAGCTCCAACTACCCTGATTGCTCCTTTACACTTGAACAACTGTAGTTTATCTTCACATTACGTCAACAAAATAACCAGAGATAACTTAGTGGTTAGGGTGCTGGCTTGGGATCCTAGGGTCCTTGAGTGCAAGTCCCGTTTTTCCACTGAATTAACACCAGGGGGTTGACTCAGCCTGTCATCTTTCCGAGGTCGGTGAAATGAGTAGCAGTGTAGCAGCCCAAAGGCTGCACAAGAAGGGAAGGGGTATCGAAGGATTGCTGAAATTTGGTATTGGTGTAGCGCAGGCATGATGGGCCGAATGGCCTCTTCCCGCACCTTAATTCCTTGTAAATTCCTTATAAAAATAAACATGTCATGAGTCTTGTCATTGTGTCATCCCACGGTGTCTTTTGCAAACAGGTTCATGAGTTTGCTTTTTTAACATGCTCTCGGATTGTGGAACATCTATGACACAGATAACATCAGGATGAAATACAACAAAGGGAACAGCAGTAGAAAGGGGAAACACAAACAGCAGGGGAGAGGGAGAAAGTAGATGGAGACAGGCAAACAAGGGATGCAGGTAACGTTGAGTGGTGAGGAAGAACACAAAGGGTGGACAATATGGAAACATAAGCAAAAAATTTGGGAGGGGTGTGGGTTTGCTTAACGGGTGTAGAAAAGATCATGATTTTGGAAGGGGGATGACTCAAGGTGGTGGTGCACAGCTGTCTTGAAGACTTTGAAGGAAGATTGAGATTGAAGACAGTATGGAAGGTGGTTCCACAGGTGGGAAAAAAAAGAGGAATAAATGAGTGGAGGTCGGCAGTAGTTCTGGATTTAGGCAGTTTCATGAGTAAGGGATTGCTGGTGGGCCAAGCATGTCATGCAGATACCTGGGGGGACAATGGAAAGGGCAGAGGTGCAAGTCCAGGAATGTGTTTGAAGAAGACAGAGAGACGACCGTCTTGTCGGTGATGGTGAAGTGATAGGCCCATCGACTCAGCCTTATCACGAAAGATTCCAATGATATTGCAGGTCTTTGTTTCCATGGCATCAAGCTGAGAAAGATGAGGCAGGGGAGTCAGCCCATAGGGGAGAACAGTACTCCATCAAGCTGTGGATGAAAGTGTTGTCGGTGGATAGGAGCTCAGATGTGCCAAGGAAGGACTTTTCACGATGGAGGATGCCCAGTTGACGTCTAGCTTTGGAGGCCAATTTTGGAATTTGGCTTGCCCAAGACAGCTCGTGGCTGTGAGTGAGACCCAAGAGTTTGAGTGACTGAACCTCTTTGAGAGAGTTCTTGAGAAAGTAGATGGAAGGGTTTGCAATACAATATTTTCAGGGAGAGAGGGAGAGAGGGAGAGAGGGAGATTTATCAGGATTGAAAGACACATTCCAAGTATTTGACGAGTTTGTGATTTTTAGTAAAGGTCTGAAGAGAGGGAAGAGGCTGCTGCCTGCCTGACTGAAGGATGAGGGATGTCATGGTAGAGGGTGGAGTCATCAGAAAATAAATAAAGGGGATTTTCCAGAGAGTCATAGAGATCATTTATGAAGATCAGCAATAGTACTTGGCCCAGAACACTGCCTTGGTGAACTCCAGCCTTGACAGGGAGAGGAGATTAAAGGATTCCATTGAGTGCCACACATTGGCTACGACAGCAGAGGAAGTCAGGAAGCCATGTGTGGAGTTGGGCTTAGATGCCATTGGCAGAAAGTTTGCAGAGCAATGCAGGATGACAGACTGTATCAAAAGCACGAGATATTGTTGCGGTGCCGGTGCGTCGGCCGTGAGCGCGACCGCGAGACGGAGCCGCAAGTCGACTCGACCGATCGCCTGGAATTCAGATTGTTCTTCTCCGGAAAAGTCCGGAGAAGACGGGTCCCTTTTCGACCAAAATCCGCCAATGGGTAGACCACGTGGGGTAGGGTCGATTGCCAACATCAATTTACCTAAGTTCCCATGTGGTCCAAATACCGGGGAATTTCACCGACGGAACTGGTACGAAACCGAGCCGCTTGGCGAGCTCGTTCCGTGTGCGATCCCGAGCAGTTTTAATTGCCGAGAACCGTCGGACCGAATTATCCTGCAACCATGGCAATGGCCAACTAATCCCTCACACACAACACGCTCAGTCAAAGAAAGAAGGAACGCGGACGAGCTGAAAACATTTAACAATGGGAGTTTATTTATACTGCAATGGGGAAATGGGGGGAGCACATAAAGCAGAGCTATACCGAATATAAGAAATGCAATGCAATTATTTACAACACACAAAGCACATAACAGTTTTCTACTTGTTAGACGGGCCCACGGACACGCATACGCACACACATACACACACACACACACACACACACACACACACACACATACACACACACACACACACACACACACACACACACACCCAAGAAATGGTGGCTGATACCTTTAATATGGACTTCAGCTCGGAGGGACAGATGAGCTGAAGCCCAGGACCTATCTGGGACCTTTCCACCTCATGTGGTCTTCCATCTGTTCGGACCAGGCACCAGCGAGGGCGAACTGTTTCCAACCACCGCGAGCTGCGATCCTTTACAAGCTCCGGCGGATCCCCTCGCGCTCCGAAACACATGCTGGTGAGACGAGGCGCCGATCCTTCCCGAAGATGCATAGCTTCCCCGAAGAACCACCAACCAAGATGAGGCCAAGGAGTCGCACCAAGCTGGGAACCAAGCAGAGACCGCGAAGAGCTCCACGCCCCAAGAAGAACCAGCCAAACCAGACCAGGAAGCAGAGCAAAAACCAAACCAGCACCAGAACAACCCCTCCAATCAGCACCAGAACAAAACCCACTAATCTTTTGAGCCAAGCAGAGGGTCCCTTTCTTATCCCTCTCAGCCCCGCCTCGCTTCCGGCATGACTCATTCGCCCTCGTGCGCTGCCTCCCGCAACCGCAGGTGGGGGCTGTTTACCTTGCTGAATCTCGGGATGGGAGGGTTCTTCTCCTTCTTTGCAGCGGTGGGGGTCGTTCTTCTTTGTTGTTGTTCTAATTGAACCCTAACTATTAAAATAAATCATAGTGCATTTACATAGATTTACCCATTAAACAATGAAGGCGAGCTATCTATAGAACACGTACTTACCGAGATAACTGAGCTCAAGGACCTGAATGTTGAGTGTGATCGATTTCCAAATTCGCAACAATATGTCAAGAAAGACGGCCCTGATCTCTTGTCTGACATTGACGGCCTCCATCCATTGTTGGGTGAGTCGAAGCAGCGTGTCCAAGGTAGAGTGACCTGGTCTGAATCTGAATTGGTGATCTGAGATGACCTTGTTGGAGAAAAGGAAGGATTTAATATTAACTGCGATGATGGATTCTATGACCTTGCTGATGATTGTAAGCTGAGAAGTGTATAGTTAAGGGGATCAGTTTTTGCACCTTTTTTATGTAATAGTCATGTTGGGGGATTTCCAAGCAGATAGAAGATGACCGAGCACAAACGAGAGGGTGAAAAGGCTGTGTACGAAAGACTAGAAAGGCACTAATTGGTTTAGCACATACCCCTGCCAGGTTGAACAGTTTACGTTTTGTATCCCACTGATAGGCCAGATATTTCTGCAGGCCTGAACCAAAAGATAATCAGCTGGTTCTTGTCACGTGACCAATTCATCCACCTAGTTTTGTCATAACTCATCCACAATTTTTTGAAACATCATGCTCTATATCGTTTTTGGCCCCATCGATCAATGGTGAAGAATCACTTGAAAAATTAATAAACTCTCGTGTTCAGATACAGATCCGGATCTCCACCAAAATTGAATCAATTCTTCCTTGTCACATGCCCAACATGTTCACCAAGTTTCATCTGAATCCGACAACTTTTTGAAATATTGTGCTATCTATTAGTTTAGCCCTATCTCTCAATGGTGAAGAATCACTATAAAAATTCTCGAATCCAGATCCGGATTTGGATCTTCACCAAAATTGAAACAATTTGTCGTCGTCACACACCCAACCTGTCCATCAAGTTTCATCCGAATCCGTTCACAACTTTATGAGATATCCTGTCACAAACAAAGACAGACAGACAGGGGTGAAAACAAAGCCTCCATCCACCTTCCGTGAAGAAGAAGAAGAAGTAGAAGTAGAAGTAGAAGTAGAAGTAGAAGTAGAAGTAGAAGTAGAAGTAGAAGTAGAAGTAGAAGTAGAAGTAGAAGTAGAAGTAGAAGTAGAAGTAGAAGTAGAAGAAGAAGAAGAAGAAGAAGAAGAAGAAGAAGAAGAAGAAGAGGAGGAGGATAACGTGGTGACTTCCATTGGTAGTGCAATGAGAATACTGAGGAATATGCATCTGACCCTGTTGAAAACCACAAAAATATGACCACTGGACCTGCAGCTTATGTGGACCCTATCCTAATGATGTAACCCAAATTTGGTAGCATCCTGAATGGTGGGTCTGGAGAAGGAGATTTTTGAAGGAATTTATGTGATTTTTTCCCAAAAATTGACCAAGCGGTCCATTTTGACACACTTCCGCTCATGTGATTGGCATGACCTCCGCAATTTAACATCCCTATCCTGTCCTAATGTTGTAACCAAAATTTGCTAGCATTCTGACTGGTGGGTCTGGAGAAGAAGATTTTTGAAGGAATTTACTACGTCTGCCATTTTGACCTACTTAAAGTCACGTGACCGGAACAAACTTTGCAATCCCCATTACCAGTCAGGAGCGGAACCTTGCTGCCAAATTTCAGCCGGATCAGTTCAGCGGTTTGGCCGGAGAAGCTGAAATAGGAGACGGATTGATGGACGGTGCAGAATGACAATACCTTATCTGGAATTCCAATCACACAGATAAGCTAAAAATGGGAGTTTGAAGTGTTCTATGAACAAGATGCTCACAATCCTCCAAATCCAGCCAAATATGTAGAACAAGGTGCATATAAAAAAGAGATTTTAAAAATGCATTTATACAATGAACAAACAAGAAACGTCGGTGTTTCTTGGATATAGTGAGTACGGTATCTCATTCCGAGAACATTTTGTATTACCTTTCGTGTTTGAAGCAATGTTCACAAAATTTCAATTCTATTTCTAAATGGTGCTCAAAAGAAACAAAAGTGCA
The DNA here is from genome assembly GCF_056783735.1 of Eptatretus burgeri. Lineage (NCBI taxonomy): Eukaryota > Metazoa > Chordata > Myxini > Myxiniformes > Myxinidae > Eptatretus > Eptatretus burgeri. Next base: position 36,068,744 of record NC_140965.1, read on the forward strand.
AAAGTGCAAAAGTGCAAATTAATTAAAGTGCAACGAGAAAATTCACACTCTATAAATCCATCTCAGTTCATTACAATTACCATACTTAGTAATATAGCTATCATGTGCAGCCTGTGGATGCTGGTTGCATCATTTTCTGGGGGCATGAATGTGGCACTGATGCAGTGCCCCTGTTACCAGTCAGCTGGTACTCGCTTTGCCAACCTCAAAAGAATGACAGGCTGAGTCAACCCACCTGGTGTTAAGTTAACAGGTGACAAGAGCTTGAATTCAAGACCCGAAGATCTTCAGCCAGCTACCTTAACAGCTACCAGCTACCTTAAGGTGGCTACCTTAACCGTAAAGCAAACACTAGGCTTTATTTGGTGAGAACAATAAATACAAAAGCTAATTAAAATATTTCATCGTCTCACATGCTTTGCCTAATAACACGAGCAGATTCTTAAAATGGCATAGCTATGGTGTACAATGATGTTAAAATTATTGAACCACGTTTCAAAGAAATGTTCTCTACAGGTGAAAACTGATCGCACCTGTGCCAAATGTGTTGGTATTATTATAACCTGGGGTGATAAAGATCAATGTGGCTCAGTCGTCACCTCCAAGCTTAAAATGACAACTACCAATTTAATCCTCTTCCCACCTTCTTGTGGGGTCAATCAGGGAACGTTTTTCACTCAAGTCTTTCACGAACCCGATGGCCAGGCTTGACGTTCGCCTGAAGGTGGCACGAATTTGCAATTTGGTCAGCATGCCAAGGATAACTTGATAACGAAAGACACCACGGGATTTTGTAGCATGCAAACAACCAGTGCCGGCAGGTGCGTAATCCGGCTTAAGGTCCATCCAGTGGATGATGCATTGCCCTGCACAGGAAACACCATGATGACTGTTTATAGCTGCGTCAGGATTCAAACCCACGCAGGACAGCTCAGTGGCAAGCACACATTCCTCTAGGCTATCCTGCGAGCCCTCTGAAACTTAACACTGAAAGCATGGAAATTATCTTCAGGATTGATTGGATCCACTCCACAGAGAGTGTTGTTATTATATGCCCAGGTTCATGTCAACAGATTGATGGTCATTACAGTAATTGAGTGCATCCATCTTAATAGAATTGGCATCGAGGAGAGAAAGTAAGAACAGTGCAAGTTTACCATTCCCTCCACCTTCCCCACTTATTTGTTTTGACACTTCCTTCAGCTACTCCTGTCGAAACTTTCAGGGAATATTTCTTCTTCCAAACTATATTTATCAAAAAGTAAATTTACTCTGACAAAGTCATCATCCAGTTGACGTAGGAAGTTCCATGTTCGGTTGGAAAAGTTTGCAGCCCTCATTTTTGGATTGAAGTTATGAAATAACTTTAGGAAACTTATCATTTCTTTGTTTGCAGAATCAGTTTGTCCCAGTCTTTAATGTCCATGTGCAAGCAAAAGGAAGAAATACCTTTTTCACATGTTCCAGTACAAATTCAATAGGAGATTTAAAAGCTGTGGCCAGTGATGGATTATGGTGGTGGAGGCCGTGGGGCACACATGGGTGGTGGTGGCCCTTTCTGCCACCAACGATGAAGTAAATCAGTGGTTTTCAACCTTTTTCACTTATGGAACCCGAAACTCGTATATCTGATTCTGTGGAACCCATATTAAAATTTCCATTTGTAAAGTTGTGTCGAAGAAACCAATCTCCAACTCAGGATCGATGCACCGCAGCTCAAATCTTTAATACATGTACATGGAAGGAAAAGGGAGGTACTCACGAACAGTTGCACAACCCTTCTGATTGGTTTGTCCTCAAAGCAGGGTTCTTATACAGGTTTGAAGAGGAAAGGAGGGAGGGAAAGTGGTAAGAAGGGATGCATTGTGTTAGAAAAGCAGAGGAAGAAAAACAAGATAACAACTGAATGGAAGTGAGGGTCACATACAAACATAAGACAAGCTTTTTTTTTGCTGAGAAAGCATACAAGCTCTGTCCAGCTTACTTCTCATGATAAACAGATGCTTATAAGGGCTACCATGTACATTCAATACAAGTTTTAATGCCAGAATACTAAGGACTTATATAATTGCCTTCTGGAGGTCATTTTATGTTTCCAAGTAACATCAGAGTAAATTTATCATCAACAGAGATACATATACTGTTAATTGGATTCAATAATAAGCAGGATAATACTTTTGATATTCAGTGTTTAGCAAGTACAAATCAGCACATTTGAGTTTTTGCAAAAATAGAAACATTATAAGCGCATTATGTAAACTGTGAGAGTGTGTAAATCTCTAATATGTGCATGTCTAATGAAATTTCACTTCTACAGTTGCCTTAAGAACATCGCAGGCGACATGAGTTAAATTATTGGATAAAATACATAATTTCACGAGTGTTTTTTTACGGGCTTTTATGACCACCAATGGATTCCATTCACAACTGAAGATTGGCAAAGTGTGCAATTAGCCCGTCAAAAAGATATTGCATTGCTGTTACAACTTCGAGGCGATGTTTGAATAAATTTGTGTAATGGAACTATACAGTAAGCAATGAAACGAGAAGCATTGCTTTGTATATTCCTGGTATTATATTCCACCAACACAGAAAGTAAAAAAATCCCTTGAACAAGTGAAATGTGGACAATAGTAGGGAAACAATTTCCAAATAGACTTGTCAAATACCCAATGAATGCCCAATTTTTGTAGAAAATTTGCTCCACTAGTTAATATATGGTGAATAAGCGATAATTCACAACAACAATCAATAATTCTGAATGAGCCCTTGTAGTGAAGGCCCTGGGGAAAGCATTGTGTAGTGTAGGTTCTGGGGCACGCGTTGGGTAGTGGAGACCACAGGGGCAAGTGCTCCGATTGCCCTTGCATAAATCTGGCCCTGACTGTGACAACAACAATGCCTATTCCTTGTGACGTCACAGGTATATCTTGGTCAACTTCGTTTCATTGCTCATTCCACACTTTGCTCTAATGGACCTTCAAAGACAGAAAGATTAATTGATATTGAATGAGTCAATTACAACACTATCTGCCTATTCTCACCAGTGAAACATCATGTTCAAATGAAACAAATGTCTTTGATCTGTAAGGAAAGTGAATGACTGGAAACTGCAAAAAATTATTCCCGATGAATGTAATATAACAAGAGCGAGAATTGCTTTGCAGTACATGACTCTTATCGGTCCCAATAAATGTTTGGGAGATTAAAAAAAAAAATTGTTTGCATTTAATGCACGCTCGAGCTGATACCGGAACCAAAATGAAGAAGACGAAACTTTCTAACACACCGCGTTTGTATCAATTCGGCAAAATAAAAACAAAAGCAAATTTCATTTACTGATATATTTTGTAGACTAGAAGCCAATAAAGACAACTAGTATAACAAACCGGAGATAAAAATTGGTTTGCTTCGACACACACCCTCAGGGCCCCAGCAATATACCTGGCAAGTTTCAATCAGATCGGACCAGTGGTTGTCGAGAAACAGCGGTCAGCCACACACACACACACGCACCCACGCACACACACACACACACACACACACACACACACACACACACACACACACACACACACACACACACACACACACACACACACACACACACACACACATTGCTGGAATTATAGATAGATTAAAAAAATTATAAATAAATATTCAAACCACAAGCAACAAACAACAACCACACAGGCCGTTTCTTTGCTCTCGCGTGCCCGGACGTGCGTGGCGCGGAAGTTCGCATATTATTCGCAGTTACCATTATTCGCAATTTAGTTTTAATACCCAATTATTCAATTAGTGCCAAAGTATTTCACCTTTTCGCAATGTTGTGGCAAGGAAAAACAAAAAGAGAAGAGAAGAGAAAGAAAAAAAAAATTACTTCCTGGTTCGGAACATACCAGTTCGCTCTGATGTTACCGAAATTTATGCACTGTCTAATATGAAAACGATCATAACTTAGGGCCTTGTGTTTATCTATAAATGCGCATAAGAAATCCAGAAATTATTAGAATACATGAAGTCATCACTCTCCGGAAGTCCGTACATTGTAACCTGTAATGGCGAACGCGGCTAAGCTTCCCTTCCCCATCGGTCATGCCCACGCAACAACGTGTCTTGTCATTGGTTTGGTAAATAAATGGCCATAACTTGGGAAGCACTTGTCCGATTAATATCAAACCTTGAAAAGGCACATCCTCAGGTCCCCAGCAATATATCTAGCAAGTTTCAATTAGATCGGACCAGCGGTTGTCGAGAAACAGCGGTCACACACACACACACACACACACACACACACACACACACACACACACACACACACACACACACACACACACACACACACACACACACATACACACATTGCTGGAATTATAGATAGATAAATGACACAATGATACCCTTTGGTTTATATGATATAGAAACTGAATGTTTTGTGCACACCATCAATACACTTCGATGTGAGCTCCGTTTGTCGCATGAAGGACATAAAGGCAGGACATGAATTCTTGCCATTTTTGACACAGCATGTTTGCATCCACCATCGTGCATGCAGCTGTGATCAGAAGACGAAAATCCTGCAGTTGTGCACCCTTGGTGTTGTGGACAACATCTTTGACAAACCTCCACAGAAAAAAAAAAATCAAGGGGGCTTATGTCTGGTGATTGTGGGAGCCAGGCAGTTGGTCCATCTTGTCCAATCCTGCGACTTGGACATTTTTCATTCGGGGTGGCACAAATGACGAATGCCCAATGAGGGGGAGCGCCATCCTGTTGATAAATGATATCGGGTTGCAGGTCTTCAATCTGTGGGAAGGCGAATCCTTCCAACATGTTCATGAAATTGTTGAGGTCACTGTATCCTCCCCAAATAAAAACAGTCCCACCAACCAAGCAGTCATGGAGAAGTCCACACCACACATTGACCTTTGGACTGTCGCGAATATGTTCAATGACAACGTGGGGGTTTTCAGAGCCCCAGATCCTCATATTGTGCCAGTTGACCTTCCCCAATACATGAAAGCAAGCTTTGTCTGTGAACATGACCTTTTTTCAGGTAATATTTTTCATCCTCTATGCGACTGAGCATTTCCAAGGCAAACACCTTGTGTTTGGCTGCATCATTTGGTTTGAGTTCCTGCAGAATCTGCATCTAATCAGCATAAAGCTTGTCTCTTATGCAAAATCCTGTGTATGTGGTGGTTAGTCGTCCCAGTTCTCTTGATGCGCGTCAAATTGATTTTCTGGGACTTTGTTGAAATGATTCATGTTCTCGTTCAACATCTGCTGCACTTGTGCTTGGTAAGCCGGTACTTTTCTGTTTCTCGCAACTTCAGGTCAGGTCAGGTAAGGGAGCATCCGCCAGTGCGTCGCTGCGTCCACTTTCCGCCGACACTCCAGGGGCCTCCATCTGGCCATCCACCAGGCAGATGCCTGGCCCATCCCCATCTCCTTGCTCAGTGGCAACTGCAAAGTTTGGTGGTGGAGGAATAATGGTCTGGGCTGTTTTTCATGGTTCAGGCTAGTCCCCTCAGTTCCAGTGAAGAGAGATCTTAATGCTACAACATAGAATGATAATCTAGACAATTCTGTGCTTCCAACTTTCCAACAGTTTGGGGAAGGCTCTTTCCTATTTCAGCATGACAATGCCCCCCCCCCCCCGTGCACAAAGCGGGGTCCATACAGAAATGGTTTGTCAAAATTGGTGTGGAAGAACTTGACTGGCCTGCACAGAGCCATGACCTCAATCCCATCGAATACCTTTGGGATAAATTGGAATGCTGACTGCGAGCTTGCAGTCTTAGGCCTAAGGTCTAAGTCACATTTGCCACGGTGGCCGCGGGGTCTCCAAAATCTACGGCCACTAGCAATTATAGGGCGGCCGCAGTATTTCCACGGTCACACAATGTAGCAGTCACATATGTTTTTATTTTTCGGGTAGCCGCACGGGGTATTTATAAATCGTGGAGACCGAAAACGTGGGGGGTGCCGTACGGTCTTTGATTTGATGTCGCACGGTGACCTTCAGGCATTCCTGCGGCGGCCATAGAATTTTCAAGGCAGACGCAAGGTGTCCGCAAAGCGACTGCAGGGGGGCCCTAAGGCGAACGTGCGGCCAGACGGATGGTAACGAGTGGGTTCTTTTTTATTATTATTATTATTATTATTATTATTATTATTATTATTATTTTTACCAGTTTTTTTTTTTCGGCTTGTCGAATTGCTACGGCGAACGTAGAAATGAAAAAAGTTATAACTCCGCGTTACAATTCCACGGCGACCCCTACGGCCTGTAAAAGATAGCCAAACGGCATAGGGCCACCCTGAGGCCACCGCAGAAACTCTGCGGCCGCCGCACGTTTCTGTCAATTCAGAGGGCGTACGGCTGCCGTATCCTCGCCGTCGAGCAAATGTGACTTAGGCCTAAGTAGTCAACCTTGGCAAAATTACAAGAAACTCACTCACCATCATCTTGGTGTTCAGCCCGTGCAAAAACAACCGGAAACACCTGATTTTAAAGGATTTGAAAACCATCACTAGAAACACAAATTATCTCAAAAATTATTAATCTTCATACATTACTCTGCTTTTTCAAACAAAAGTAAATGTTGAAGCATATGGTTGGTTTTGGGTTGGGGACGATTTGAGATGGTGGTGAACAACTGTCTTGAAGACGTGGAGGAAAGAATGAGACTGAAGAAGATGTGGAAGTCGATTCCACAGCCGGGGAAAAAGAGGAGCGAATGAGTGGAGATGAGCAATAATCGTGGATTTAGGTAGTTTCACGAGAAGGGGGCTGAATGTTGGACCGTGTGAGCCCTGCAGAAATCCGGGGGGGGGACAAAGCACATAAAGGGCAAAGGGTGCAAGACCAGAAAGGAGGTGGAAAAAGACAGAGACCACAGATCTGTCTGTGATATCAAAGTGATAGTCCCCAATGAGTCAGTTTACGTGTTGTATCCCACTGATAGGCCGGATCTGCATCCGGACCTGAAACAACATCGAATCATCTTGTTATTATCACCTACCCAACTCATCCACATAGTTTTGTCATAATCCGTGCAAAACCGTTCGAGGTATCATGCTATTTATTATTTTGGCCCCATCTCTCAATGGTTAAGATTCACTTTTAAAATTTTTAAATGCTCCGATCCAGATCCGATTCTGAAACTTCAACATCGAATAGTCCTTGTCACACACCCAACCTGTCCACCAAGTTTCGTTCGAATCCATCCATGACATTTTGAGATATCCTGATCACAAACAAACAGACAGGCGTTAAAACTTAATCAGTAATAACCGAGATATCCACCGCCAACCCCACTTCACACATTTCACCGTGAACCATCCTCACTAATGATCCTGTCTGATTTTATAATAAAGGCACATTGCCAATAAAAAAAATTTAAATTCATTCCAGAAGGAGCTCATTTTACCAAAACAGCCAGCATTTTTGAGAAAGCAAAAAAAAAAAAAAGGATATAATTGTACAGCAGGTAGAACATAATTGGTATATCTTTCCTGATCAATGGAATTGTTGGCATTTTCCTTCCCACTCATAAACAAGTGTATACCTTTACTTTAAAGAAACAACTTTCCGTTAATTTACTGTGATTGTTAATGATCGATCTCACTCCAGAGGTAATGCCCTATAATGCAAGGGCAAACGTACTGTGCTTGTTAACTGAGTGGTTTGTTCAAATATGTTGTCAGTCACATCTACTGCCTGCTGCCTGCGCAGTGCCAGTCATGGCATCTAGATTCATTGCACTTATGTTCCAATGGGTGCCTTAATGAGTATTGGATTGATTGGCCAATTGTTCCGGCAACACGCCTAAGGTGTTCTTACGGATTTAATAGCACCCGACTTACAATTTGACTCGAACGATTGAAACTTACGAAGCGAAATCTCAGTTTGTTGGAGAATTCATCAGAAAGTTAGCAACCAGAACAGTTGTGATTGTTTTATTGATAGCAACTGACGATTGTTGCTTTGACAAACTGATAATTTCAATCTTTCGAAAGTATTGTAAAAATTCCCCCAAAGATTTTTGCATGGACAGTACTGTAAGCATTTTGTACAATAAAAAAAAAAACTTTGCTCGATTCATTCAGACATCAATGCCAAAGCGATATGTCAGATCAGACATCATTGCCCAAGCAGTGTGCCAGGTACTTACTTTTACTGATCAGGGTAGAACAGGAGGAGAGTTGAATTTGTGACCTTTAACCCCAATTCCAAACATCTCATCCTCTCTGAAAAAGGAAGAATCAAAGAAAGTGATTAATTTGTGTGGTCATTTCTGAAAGGAGATTTACAGTGATGGAAAGTTGTTGGTTTAATCTCACTATTACATCAAGAGGAACAAAGTTCGTGAATAACTCGCTGTATATTCACGCAGGCTACCGGTGGGTATCTGTATTTTAAAAGGAGCCGTGTCTGTCTGTTTGTTGTGCGACAACTTGAGAACAACTTGCGACGCTGGTTACCCTCGCACAGAGGGAAGGTCTACGAAGAATCCTTTATTGTTAACTTGAGAATGGATTAACTGATTTCAATGAAACCAATGTTAGATTCAGGGAACTCACAATAAGGTTTGTGAAACAAACAAAAAAAAAGGAAGGAAGGAAAGTTTGTGTGTGGGTACATGGGCAGATGTGGCAAAACTGCAAATGCCAACTTGTGACACTAGTTATCCCCGCACGGAGGGTGTGATCTCCCAGGAAGCCATTTTTGTTCTTGCCCCATAGATTAGCCATCACAGGAAAGATTGGTGTTTCCCTCAGTGAAGCGACTATATACACAATATGTATATATATATATATATATATATATATATATATATATATATATATATATATATATATATATATATATCGAAACATGTGGAGTGTGACGAGCACTGCCCCAATCCCCATTGGACATTGTCCTACACAAAAGCATCAACTCCAATCTGGAGGCTTTGGCCTGGTGACTCTGTCAGACAAAGATTACATGGTCAACATCAGTTAAACATCAAGCAGAGCCGCCAATCTTGATTTTGAGTTCATTCGCCTCTTTTGAAGGCACCTTTTTTTTTAACCAAAAAAAAGATTTAAAAAATCAAAACATTTAAACAGCTTGGGACGTGCACCTTGACCTCATGGCCAAAATACACAGTCCCGCAAGACTGTCCTGTTGGCATACACATATCCCTCAGCCTAAAGGCTGAAGCACATGGTCAAACAAACACACACATCCTAACCATGAAGGGCTGGAATGCATGGTCATACAATTGGACCCCTCCATCAGAGTGAGCCCCATGACTTCAACGACATGCCGTCCTGAATTTGGGCTTGTTTGTCCCCATCAGGATGGCATACCGATAAATAACTTAACAATGATGACCGCATTTGTCGTTTATACATCAGACGTACCTCCTGAATGTTACGGTGAGCATCGCCGCGGATTCTGCCTCACCCGGTAAAACTGCATAATCCGCAAAGAAAAACCGTCCGTCTGCCATGCAGACGATTGTTCCCGCTAACGCAAACCATTCAACCAGAAGGCACTTGATGAGATCGGCAAGTAATTCAAAATATGTGGAGCACATATGCAAAATTCATCCAGCCATACAGGTGGAAATCATAAGTGGGCCACCCACTCTCATGGTGGGATATATATATATATATATATATATATATATATATATATATATATATATATATATATATATATATATATATATATATATATATATATATATATATATATATATATACATATATATACATATATCCAATGATGAGCATATATGTCTGAGATATTGTTGTGGATGCACACATGCATACGAAAATCAAGACCAAATCCATAAGCCCCCATTTCAGACTAAGTCCAATGGGGGTTAAAAAAACTGCTCGGGCAACCTCCACCAAATTTTGCATTCATGCTGGTGGTACCCAGGGTCAGGTCATGGCCACCCTGCCCTCCCCCTGCAAGGAAATTATCTGTATGTACTGTATGTGTGTTTGTACATCTGACAATCAAGAAACTGACTTCAAACATGGAAATGAGGCCATTTGGTCCATCATTACCATGGTGCACTGTCGAGTTATTTTTTGCTAAAGCTTTAAACATCAATCTTCTTGATGGTTTACTGAAGTCTAAATAACCAGATCTCGGGTGACCCAGTTTGGGTGGGGTACTCAGTGCTGCACTGGGGAAAAAAAATCTACATCAGGGTTTCAGCATGCACATAGTTCATTGAAAACGTTTGAAATGAAAATAGAATTTTTTTTTTAAATAATTTCAAGTGTTTGTGCATTTGTGCGATATTCTCTCACGGATGAACTGTAGCACCTCGAGGCCCCAAATTTGGGGCAGAGGTACTCCAGAATCTGTGGTCACTTGTCGAGTCATTTAAGAGGGAATAGTTGGAAACAGACTGTTGCCTCAATCACTTCCGAAAAAAAAAAACCCCAGGATTGAAGAAAAAACAAGTCCACCGCCTACATGCATATATTGTTGTAGATTCGGGAGCGCTTAACAGCACTGCCGTCTCAGGGGTTATATCACCGGCTACTTCGGCACAGGTCTTGGGTCACGCGCCTCAGATCACGATACCAAAGTACCCCTGTGCTTTGCCAGTTGGGGATATACACCCCGGCTACGGACTGGGTTTGATCAGAGACCGAGTGAAGTCTGCCGCAGTCTGTAGCCAGTTTGGTTTTAAATACAAATCGAGCGATTGTTCTTCAGCGCAACACGAATAAATTCAGGGCGGCAAATTTCGTATGAATCGGACAGATTTATTGGGGAAACATCGGGGAACACGACACAAGCAAAGCATTCACGATAACGTTATCATTCATCTATAACCCGTCCTTATCAAGGGAGCTACGGATATGGGTTTCGCAGGGACCCTAGCAAAATAAGCCTTAGGCCTGGGCAACATGCATACAAGACACGGAGTACTTGGTGGTGCCTCATGGACGAGAGGAAAGGTGTCGAAGGCACGAATGGGGCTCGTGACAAGCCGATGTTGTCGGATTCGAGCGCCCAGACCAAGCATGCAGCGTGGCAAAATGGCGGCGACGTCCTCCTATCGGCACAGCCCACGCATACAGCCTTGGTGCGTCCAGCCCCTATAAAGTCGATGGCATAAGAGATTGAGATCTATGGTGTGTCGCAGCTGGTTTTTCACAAGGTCCAGTATACAAATCCTGGCCTGGCCCGTACACCAGCCTAGGCCAAATCTGGGTGTTGGACTCTGCAGGTGGATTGATGGGATGAAAAGACGTGGTCGAGCCATGCAGGGAGTAAGAACAGTCAGAGGCTTTGTGTTTGGATTCAGGATGAATCTGGGGATGACCTGCAGGCTGGATCCATGGCCAAGGAGGAACAGCTCATCAAGTCACTCCTCATAAAGCAGATCGCAGACAGGAGAAGCAGTTCCTCTTGCCTTTCAGGGCGGGCCTTTTCGGACTACCTCCGGGGACAGGTGATTGGCCAATCATTCGAGTTTGTAGCAGCTCTCTGCCAATGGATTGCCGGCACATCCCGCCGACTGGCTCTGCCAGGGCGCTGGGTGGGGGCTGGTTAGGAGGGGGAAGGAAAAAGAAGGTGCCTCTCAGTACACCACCACTGTACAAACACTGGACTGCCTGGTACACCTTCCGACACACATGTAACATCCGATTACCAAACAACCTGGCGAAACATGCATTTGAGGGGGTATCTGGGCTAATCCTATATTGAATAACCCACTAAGGGCCCATTTCCACAACAATATAATACTGTTATGGGGCCAAGTTTCGGTGGTGAGCATGACCACTAGGAGGAGCAGTAGAGTCGGCTCCACCGAACACCTGGAATTTATAGATCATCACCTCAGATAACTCCGGAGCCGACGGGTCCCTTATCAGACCGAAGATCGCCAATAGGTCGACCGCGTGGGATAGGGTTGATTGCCAATTTCAATTTAGCTAAATACCCATGTCGCCCAGGCTATCGGGGAAATTCACCCTCGGTAGGATCTGCGCGATCCGGGCCGTTATCGAGCCGGATCCAAGCCGTACCCCGAACGGAGAGTACCAGATTCCTGCTGGGCCCATTACACGATTTCGGCAGCAATGAGGCCTCCTGATTCCCGTTCACATCACGGCAAACCAATGATAGAAACAGAAACGAGCTGAAACATTGAACAGGAAATTCATTTATAATGGGGGGGGGGGAGGGAACACACAAAGAGCAGAGTTATCCGACTCAAAGAAATGCAGTCAATGTACAAGCAAAAGCACTTATCCAGTTGCTACTTAAAGACGGGCCCACACACAGACACACACACACACACACACACACACACACACACGGACCCCAATGGTCTTTATTGAAGTCTTCCAGCTTGAGGAAAGGGAGCTGGAGACCAGAGCCTGTGCTTGGACCTGTCCACCTCGTGTGGTCTTCGACAATCCGGCTCGACAGGACTCGAACGCACAACAAGACGCCGCTCCAAGCACCGGGCACCGCACTCTCCAACCGGCCATGCACCAATCGACCACGGTCAAGGAGAATATCATAGGCGACGATGATCCAGCTCGGCGGGACTCAAACTCGCAACACGATGATGATGACCACCACGACCCCAAGACGACAACCAGATGACAACCAAGACGACCAACCACAACCCAAGCTCCCAACCTGGCATTCCTTTATATTTTCTTCTTGTCCGAGGTCAGAAAAATCACCCTCTGAAGCGGCCTCCACCCTCATTGGCCGACGTGCCATGGGAGACAAGGGGCACGCCCCTGCCTTCCTGGGCGGAGTCTCGATCTGAGGCGATGGAAATCTCCACCCACGTAGTGGTCGAACGCACATAGACAATGGCGTCGGTGTGAGGAAGCGAGGTGAAGGCGCGTTGTTGTAAACGAATCTCCGCAGCGCACACATGTAATTCCCGTTAGACACAGGTAAGGGGCCCTAACTATAAACACACACTGACCGAAATAACTAAGCTACGGGGACGGCTGTCTGTCTGTGTGCACAAGGCTTCCAAATTCGTAACAATACATCATGGTTATATCGCTCAGATAGATTCCAATTACACTGATCCAGAGGCTGACACTGGAGGCCTGAAGCATAAGGACTGAAGAATGAGGCCTATACTTACTGTGGGCTTCACAATGCCTGTGATGCCGATCAGCTCCAACCTTTTGCTATTTGACAAAACTTTTAACAGTCGCATTGGTCGTTTTACACTGAAGGGAAAACTTGTAGGGAGGAAATGGCGATTGTGAATAGAAGAGCTCTGAAAGTATCTTTGGTGTCACATTTCACCAAAATGTTGGCGCATGATTTTTAACGTTACAATTTTGGGTGGAGTCAGGCCATCCATCTAACCAATATTTAGGAAAGGAGCTTTAAACATGGACAGACGGACTAACAAGCGTATTATATAGATGTTTACCAATCTTAACTTTAAATGACTGACAACAGGCTCATATAGTTCTTCTTTGGCACAGTTTATATGGAAGATAAACAGTAGCAATCTGGAGAATTACACAGGAAAGGAGGGAGAGGATGAATCGTGTTATTATTGGCAGTGAGGCTGTGCAGCAGGTGGTGGTGGCAGCAGTCATGTCTGAATTGTGGCAGAGAAGATGTATCTGATGAAGGCCAGAAGATATGAATAGTGCTCGTGTCTAAGCAGACTATCTTTTCACATAGTCGAGATGTTAATTGGCTTCAGAAATTGTATGGAGCAGAAAGGTGGAAGCATAAGTAAAGTTTAGGAAGAATGAAGTATCCGAGATGGGAGCATGCTTGTAAAATGAGCTTAACAGTAAACACAGGGAGACGAAACAGCATCATCTCACATCTTGATTTGAGCAGTGATGGTGATACGTTGCACAAGGTCACAACGCCATCTGAAGCTTGCGACTGTAAACACTGGGATTTGTTCAACTGGAAGTGCTGATGCAATGGCTAAAGAGTGGCAGAACTACACAGCTCTGATTGCAGCCAGTGTGGTCCAAGAGAGGTGAGGCGAACTCACTCGTACTCCGTCGTACTCCTGCAGCTCCAAATACTCTCATCCTATAGCTCCTGACTCTCACTCTATCCCACTATACTTTACTCTACTCTACTCAGTGTCTTTTATGACCAGTCAGCACCCTTCCCCGTTGCCTTTTATACCCCGGTACTCCATGCATGTCTTGTTTCCAGAACTCCCTTGGCCCAGGTGCAAAAGTCATTGTCTATTATATTACACTGACCTGGCCTTTAAATGGTTCTTTGAGAGTTGGTCCTAGAGTGAGACCATTCAAAGCATTCTCACTTTAACAGGGTGCTCCATGATTGTGGTTGTCATGGAAAATAAGAGAAGCTGGGTAGACCAAATTTTTCTGTTTGCACCTGTCTGTAAACCAAATTGTTCCACCTCTGTTCAGTATCCAATGTAACCTCATACAAAACTATGACTTGAGTCTAAACTACATCAGTATTTTAACCTTATATACACGAATAACCATATAAAAACAATAGAACAATTAAAAAACCCAAATTGTATGAAACAAAACAAATGGAAACTGAAAAGTACTTAAATATAAGAAGCCCATTTTCAAACAAAAGGAACCTTTGCGGAAGCTGGAGAGATATCGCCATGTAGTGATTGGAGGATTTGAAATTCCAGATTACTCTTTCAAGAACAGGCCCAAACACATCTCACTCTGTAAAGTTAGCGAGAGAGGATGCGACCAACTTCAAATACATTTACCATCGAAGGCAACCTTTCAGTTACACGTGCAAGTTACCACAAACATTCCATTCTGCCATCAAGATTGAATTCCGTGCCCTGGCAAGATTCCAAAAATTTTGACGACGGTTTCGAAAAGATTGCGGATTTGGTGCCTTTGCCACATTATAAAAAAAAACATTCCATTTTCATTATTGCCGAAGGTTCCAAAGAAGATTGGGGTCATCATGGAGATTAGAAAACTTTGTTTCAATCCCCGTTGAAAAATCTTATCAAGAAACGATTTCATTTCAACATTGAAAATTCCAAACATATCGTATTCCATGGCCGTATTAAGGGATTGAAAAGAAAATTCATTTCATGCCATGTTAAGAATTCTACAAGATGAGATATCACACGTTGAAAGTTTCCCAAAGAATAATTTTTGTGACTGGTGTTGAAAAAAATATTATATTTAAACGGTATTCTTCATTTCTGGCCGTGATTGAGGAATATAAAAAAAAGATTATATCTTTGTGCTCTGGTGCATACCAGGAAATGTCTGATGAATATGATCCCTGATCTGTTCGCACACTGTAAATGAGCTATTCAGGGTATATTGAAAAGCAAAGGAGTTTCATTCCGTGAGTAATTGAAAAATTGCTTATCTTTGGACAAAAAAAATAATTTTGAAACCGTTTTCCACATTTCATATTGATCTATTACTGCCTCCCAGAGTTATTCCATTTACTCTCAAAATCAACATCAACGGAGGACACACCGTGGGTTCTTTCGTGTCCAGCATTCAATGCCAGCAGACGGAGATGCCCGGTTTAACATCCATCTGAGGGATAGCACTTGTTTTTGTGTGGGACTGCACCCACCAACCCACCAACGGTGGGTCGACATTGATGAATCATCCTGCCTGCGAAACACCAGGATGACAGTTTATCACTGGGTCGGGATTCAAACCCAGGCTATACATCTCAGAGGAAAATGTGTACATTATTCAACTTCCTTGCGAGCATAATAGTAAAAACAATAACAATGATGATAATAACAATAATAATTACAAAAAACAATAATAAAAATTACCCCCGTGCGGGAGTGACGGTCATCTCTGCGAGAAAATATACAGTATAGCCTCCTGAAGGTAGGGCAGTTTTTGCAAACTTTGAAGTCACGTGACGCGAAAACGAAAGCGAATATTGAAAATCCGGCCCGACCAAATTTAGATATTGTCCCATAGATTCAAATGCCACAATCAAATTCAAGATCGCTTGAGAAATGGCGGAGGAGATACAATTTGAAAATCGTCATTTTCGCAACTTCAAAGACCTCGTGACCTTGACCTTGACCTTGACCTTCGGTGACCTTGAAAGTCATACCATCGTGTACGCCTCATCGACCTCTATCAGAATCACTAATGACCAGATCTCCTGCTTCAACTTCATTGTGAACGGACGGACGGACGGATCGTCACCTCTCCTCTCAACACCAATATTATTAGGTCATGCTCGAAGAGTTGACCTAAAAAGGCACCAGTTCACCACTTGCTTGATATGTGTACCAAATTTCTTGATATGTGTACCAAAGGAAATGTGACGGACGGACGGACGGACAGAGGGGACCCATTTCTATATCCCCCGCCAACTTCGTTGGTTGGCGGGGGTTAAAAAAAACAATAAACTGTTGAGTGTCATTGAAAATGTGAAAAAGCAACTATGATTTATATGACAGTGCAAAATATGATGCAGTTATAATTAAATATATAATTACCATTGCGTTTTCAAAATAAAAGCACCACCAACTCACACATCTGGTCCGAGGTTTCGACAAGAGTCAGTGGTCATCAGGTCGGATGTCAGACTTCGTTAGGCAGCTATGATAGTTTTATTTGGGTATTTTCATGTTTTTACCCCATGCCCGCAAAGCGAATAGGTTCACTTCTGTCTGTCTGTCTGTCTGCCAGTCTGTCCATCTACAAACATCAGTTTATGATCGAGGAACAACTTGATTCCAATTCAATGTTATATTTACCTCCACCACCGGAGGTGAAGGAGGTTATGTTTTCACCCTTTTCTGTCGGTTTGTTACTTGGCGAAAATGGGTTTTTTTGCTAAGTATGTTGGTCTGCAGCATTTGTCTATTTATCACACGATTTTTGGCCACAGTTTTCACAAGTTGGCCATAAGTTGAGGACGGATTCGGAGGAAACTTTGTAGTCAGGTTGGGTATGTGAAAAAAACTAATCGATTCGATTTTGTTGAAGATCTGAATCCGGATCCGGATTAGAGAATTTTTCAAGTGATTCTTCACCGTGGAGAGATCGGGCCAAAAACGATATATCGCACAAGATCTGAAAAGGTTATGGATGGATTCACACGAAACTTGTTGGACAGGTTGGGAGTGCCACTAGGAAGAACTGTTCAATTTTGGTGAAGATCCCAATCCGGATCTGGATTCATTAATTTTTCAGGTGATTCTTCACCATTGAGAGATAGGGACAAAAACAATATAGTTCTGTATAACATGGTATTTCAAAAATGTGTTGGGCCCGATATGTTCTCATGGATCAGGCATTACGTTGTGGAGGCATGTGCTCAACTGAGTGCCCTTCTAGTTTGAACATGAATCGGAAAACAAACCTGTTGTTTATCAGTTTTCGGTTCTGAATTCAACCCGATCTCACGTGCACAGCTAGTGGTAAGGTAATATTTTTAGTCTGTCTGCCTGTCTGGCAAAATTGAAACTGACTGTTTTTAAGGATGTCATAAAAGACACAAACAAAGTGCAAGGGACACTGCATGAACTTCCAGGCAGTAAACGTCCATAATTAATGGTTTTTTTACCACCTTAGAAATCATTATTTCACTTAAATCAAATTACATACTCAAACACTGTGTGGTGTAAGGTGTTCTATGAACTCTCTAGTTGGAATATGGATCCTTTTCAATTTTTTTGTACACAATGTCTCGGCTCATGGAAAAGTGAGGTGATAGAGGGTATAAACTATAAAGCAATTGATGGACAACACACAGACACAACAATGGAATGAATGAACATGAGCAGAGAGAAGGGCGAATGAAACAGTAACTTGCAAATGTTCCCATTATCAAGCCGTCTTAAGTGAACACGCAATATCCGCTCCCACCAGGAGTGAAATACGGTGTCATTACCCCTCCCTCCCTGCTTGTGGTCCTGCTTCTCATTCTTCTTCTTCACGTGACGGATGAATGGACATGTCTCCTTTTAGTAATAGTAACACGTGTTCACTACCGGAGTGAAAAAAAGGTGTTAATACCCGCTCCCTCTGGCAGGGGTCAGTGGTTAACCCATTTGCACTATTCTACGTATACACGCAAATATCACAATTTCTCATTCTTGCCAGGAAGTGGGGGGGGGGAAGAGATGAAGGAGGGAATATGTTATGCCTGAGACCTAACCCTCGGTACCCAAGCACGTATGCAAAGTTTGGTGGAGATTGGCCTGGCCGTTTTTGATTCTATAATGATCAGACGTACATACACACGTACATCTACTAAACATATTGTTACAGGTTTGGGTGTCGCACGGTCGCGAGGGGAATTTCTGGGACCCACTTCCCAGCCGGTGACCCTGAAGCCGACAAGTGCAGATAACTCCACAGCACGATGGGTTACTAGGCAACTACGGACGCTGTCGAAGATGTTTAACTCAGGCAGGGTCCAGCGTCTAACTGCGCATTACCTTTCCAGCAAACTAAACCTCCCAGATGGGGAACCCTGCTCTTAACGCCCCACTGCTGTCAATCAAAACGGCCGAGTGATACCGCAAAGTAGAACTTGGCTAATGACTAACCATAATGGAATGGCGGGGTGGAACTCCCTGTCACTAGAACACGCTACTGTCTAACCAATGGAGAAAAGATGACCAGACAATTGGGAAACGGTATATAAAGATCAAAAGTACACGTATTTACAGGCAAATGGTTCACAAGAGAAACATCTTACCACCCAAGCAATTCAGCCCACTTAGTCAGTCATCTTAGCACGTTTCTGCACACGTAGGTGCCTCATACACTCTGGGAAACAAGATAAGGAAGGTTGAGAGACACAGAGAAAAAGAAGGCGGGCTTGTTGGCAACCCCTCGCTCACCCGATGCAAGCCTGTGGGCTTACGTTGGCCCCAACTTGAAAAATGAGAGGGGAGAAAGAAGGTGGGGGAGGGAGAAGTGCAGGTGAATGTTTGTGGTGCAATAGAGGAAATTGTGAGTGCGAGTCAGTAACCCAGGCCTGAACGGGTTGAGGGTAGAATTGTTGACTACTCTCGTCTGTTCCAAGTGAACAAAGCCAGAGAAGGAGAGTGTAAGTTATTGTGTTGGCTGGTGCATCCAGGGAAATTCTGCAGCTTGTCAGCTCTTACAGAGGTTCGTTCTCGCAGAGGCTCATTCTCGTAGATTCACCTTGACTCTCCGATTTTCCCAAGATGCGAGCCAGACACGTACCAGTCCTTGAATTCTGGGGCTTATAAAGTTCCTCAGGTAGGCGTGGTCCTGGCGCCCACCCCTCAAGTGTGGCTTGAGCTTTGTGGGTGCCACCTCCTCACTGGTGCATTCTTGTTGCCATGCGATGCTCATTGGCCAAGCTCATGGTTCTGCAACGGAGGCAGCCAATATGTGGTGCTTTGCTCTGCTGTTAAGCCAACACCAGGCTATTTACGGGAGTGAGAAGCAGTGGTCTGTTGCCTATACACCACTCAAATAAACAGTTGTGTCAGAAGAACATGTTGCACGCTTGGAACAAGATCGCCCGTTCGGTGGGCACTCTGTTATCGTATTAATAATTATAAAGACAATAACATGACCCCATCAGCGGCTCCCGTAGGGTGTGTGTGCTTCTCATACATAGAATTGCCTTATTCTGTCATGACTGCCATTGCAACATGTGTTACTTTGAAATAAAATATGCTTTGGTCTTTTTCTTCAACAACTTACGACCATACTTGTGCACATTTTCTTAGTAATACCCTAAGGAGCCACCTTCATATTATGTACTCAAAATGGTGGAATTTTGGATCCCCTCCTCCCCTCTCCAACCTCCCATCACAAATTACAAGCCTCCTCAGATTGTTCATCTAGCTTTTTGGTGATATTCCATCTCCTCACTTTTTGTTTACTCCCTCCTCTCAAATTCACTCATCTATTCTACACCGTTCCTTTTTTTCTTATTTCTCATGATCAGCAGAGCTGAGGACATTCAACAATGAAAATAGTTTCACTGGTTCAGGGTCAGTTATCGACAATTCAAAGGTAGAGCAGAAAGATCATTACGCTGACCTAAGAAAGTTTCTCACCAAAGGAGACTTTCATTGAACAAAAGGCTATAAGCATCACAGCAGGAAAGAAAGAGCAAATGATATTTGATTTCTTCAAACACCAGCATTGAACAGGAAAGACAAATGGAAACTCGCAATCACACGATCAAAAACGTTCCTTTTCCAATGCCGCAAATAGCGAAGAAACTTGATGGGACAATCTCTTCTTTTGAGTGTAGTCTCTTTGCCAGAAGGTCATCTGATGTCGTGAATGCTTTGACGCTAGTAACACTCCCTTTTCCACATGATGGAGTTATACATTATTGATTATGAGTTTTAGAGGCAATTTTTCTTGTTCTCCAGAATAATGTCTCCATTAATTATACAAATAAATGAAAGTTATTTGAGGTCATTCAGGGCACAGTCACAAAGCTAGCTGCAGGGGACAAAAAGGGAAGCGCAACCAGCCTCATATTACCTTCCTATAATATGATGAACATTTGTGACATGGTTTATAAATCTAAGGTTTTTATTTCTGTGAAAAGTGATTCACTAATTTTTAAGTTGAAAAGCATGAGTCTGCATCATTAGCATTCCTCAATGTTGTTGTGATGCTTTCTTATTGAAGGTCCTCTGGATAAGGGTGAAATAAGCTTTTATGATTCTTAGGAAGTTTAATCCTGCTGGGAAACCTTAGTATGAATGTTCTGAATGAATAGCATCTGACTAAGCAAGACGTACTTGCTGCTTCCTTGCTTGACGCTCAGCATTTGAAAGGATAGAGCATGGATAAACAACACTAGGAAGGCAATGGCAAACTACTCAGTATAACCCTTGCCAAGAAACGGCTTTGGCAGCACCAACGCTCTGCAAAGTGTATGGTACATCAATAACCAAAAATCAAGAGGCTGCCAGGTTATAATAAGGAACTGATGCAAGAGTATGCCATTCGGCCCATAATGACTGCGCCACACCAACACCAGACCAACAATAGTCTCGATCCACAGATCCAACCTCAATGTAGGGAGGTAGGAAGTGCCATATGAACAAACAAAATAGTTTTTAAACAAAAAATAATTGTTTTATTACAACTATGAATGAATGTTTTGGTTCTTTTTCCTTTTTGTTAGTTTTTGGTGAGATTGGGAGGAGAGGGGATGGGGGGGGTAAGACACAGACACCAACCACACACTCATCCTTTAATGAGACTCTCCCACAGCCATCACACTCACTACACATGGATATTGTAACAACCTGGCCCCTGTTAAAGCGCTCGGGGTAAAGCCTATTGCTCCAGACGTCTTAATTGACTTGCTCGGGAGGACCAATACGTTCCCCATGTGCGAGTCGCGCGTATAAACAGTCAGATATGACCGAGCGAAGTCACCATCCAAATGCTGATGCAAATTTACACTCCCTCCCCCTCCCCCACTTTTAAACACACAGAATGCAAATGTATGCAAATCCAGTAATGCAATGCCAATTCAAAACAGTGGAATGAATGCAAATCATTTACTCAGGATAAAGAAAACAGGGTATACCACCAACCACCAAGCATTATATATATATATATATATATATATATATATATATATATATATATATATATATATATATATATATATATATATATATATCATATTGATAAGAAATCCCGCTGATATGTGGTGGTAACGAGAAAGTAATTTAAGATGGACAGACAGGCACCAAGACAATACGGACAAGACAATTAAACGGCTGACTAGATGTCCTTAGCTCATCCCAAGGGGGAGGAAGGGAAATCAAAACAACAAAGGAATATTTGCCAAGATATAAAGAAAATAATGGGTAAAGGAAAAAGGAGGGGGGGGGGAGGTGGCAGAATTCAAGCCTGTTTAAGTTGACTTCCACCGGCCTCACCCCAGCCACAGGCCACAAGGATGACACTCCATCACCACCCTTCTCTCTCTCTCTCTCTCTCTCTCTCTCTGGATGTGTTCTCAAACTTTACCAACGAACGAAACAGAGCAATTCCTGCAACACCTTGAAGCCGCACATTGCTTCAGGTCGGCTCAGATGATATTCACGAGGAGCAAGGCTTCTGCTCCCTCTCCCTCTTTATTACATGATACATGAAACCACATTCACTGAGACACTCTCCTCCACACCAGTCTCTTCAATACAGAGGGTCCTTCTGTTACGGATTAGTAAAGCCGACATAAATCCTATGTGATTGGAAATGTTAAGTTTTGTGTTAAAGACATGATTCTGATAATTCGGGGACAAAAGGCAATTCGAGTTTCAGTGAATCAATTAAATGAGATATAAAGTGGGACAAAGGATTCTTGTACAGACATCTCAGCATGCGTCATGGACATCGTGACATCGAGTTGGATTGTCAACAGAACTTTGAAGATGACCAGTGTTGAGGCTGAATGCTTTGTTCAACAGGGGCATTACACGGTGTGAACGAATTGGGTGAAAATTTTGTTCTGGAAACTGATGCTCTCAACCAACGGTTAAGCTGTGGTCAATCTTTGGATTCAGACAGAGTGTTGCCTTGCTGCGAGATTGACTTTGCGAGTTTGCCATAAAAACGTGAGGTGAAGAGTGATCAGAAGAAGGCAAGAAAGAGAGAAGGAAAGGAGGACGGACAGGAATATTGAAGAAAGGAGAAGCAGATGCGACACGGTGGTAATCTTGGAGGTGACCCTGAGATCGAGCTCAAGCAGCGTATGGAGCTTTGGAACGGTGGAGTGCTGGGCACAGTGGGAGACAGGGAGCGACAGTCTCATGAGCTTTTGCACCGAGCCCACGGTGACCACTGACGTGGTGTACGGCTTCATTCCTGCTGGCCGATCGGTTGTGCTCATAAAGAGCCAACACAGCACGCTGCTGTGCATCAAGGTCACTCCATCCCTCCACCTCGTGTCTTCTCGCGGTTTGGCTTGAGATGTGGTGAGATCCATACTGCGTGATCATTCCCACGGGGCTCACTCGCTCTACACACATAGCTGACCACTAATCTGCAAGGTTAGTTTCTACACGACCATTTTCATGCTCGCTTCATCTACACGGCAAAACTATCCACGGAAAAAGGTTCACAGATCTGCATGCTTGTTTGACACAGCAAGAGGTTTAGTTGCACATTCGGACACGGCAAGATCTTAACTTTGGTTCACGGCAAGAATCTGGTAAAAGGAGGCGTATTCAAACGTGAGTCTGAAGTTGCCTTTGTCAAAACAGTAATTGCCTTTGTAAAGAGTTGTTGAAGTATTTGAAACTGCATTAAAATATATGTATGTAACTTTGATTTGATTAAGCATTGACCATGACTTGTACTTTCTTGTGTGGAAGCTTACAATTACTGATGAACTATTGATTGAATTGTTATTGCATTCTTACTGATTGAGATTGGCGAATTTTTAACAGTGGGTTGTAAATAAATTGCATTTTAAAGTTCCTTTTGTTGTATGTCGCTGGTTCACCTGGTTGGTTGTCAATTGATTGAAAAGTTAAAAGTGATCGTTTTGATTGTGTGCCGCGCTTTCCCTCTGAGTACTCAAGGGACACTCTTCTCAAGCTCTGGAGGTGGCGCATAACGCCCACCAACAGGCAACCCTTGGAGGGATCGCTTGCAAAATTGTAAGGAAAGTAAGAAAAAAAAAGGAGCTAGTCTGGTTTTTGTGTCGGAGTGGCGACCCATCCAGGATTGTACCCAATAGCAAAGGAGACTGCTTCGGCAGCACCAACGCTCTGCACAAAGTATGGTCCTGATGGATGGATTTTGATTTCCCAGCCAACCCAGCATTTCACATGAGATACAGCCTAACAGTCACAGCTTCTCCACCATTGCAATGCCAGCCCCATGAGTGCACCATCATTAAACAATAAACCCCACGAGCGCAACAATACTATCATCACCCATCCACACTCAAATTACCTAAAAGTCTTATCAACATCCCTATACCCCTCTATCTCCAGAACTTCCAGGTACCTATCTAATTCTAATTTAAACTTATCTACTTTTTCTGCTGCCACTACCTTTCCAGGGAGACCATTCCATGCATTAACTACTCTCTGAGTGAAAGACCCCTACCTTACTACCATCTTCACTCTCCTCTTCTTTACTCTCAGGTTGTCTCCTGGTCCTATCACTGCTTACATGGCAAGTGACCTGTGATTTGGCGGGTTTGACCTGTTTTCTTTCTTTAAACCCATGGACCCGTTTTCATGTCGTTAAAACCCGTATTGGATGGAAATTACGAACAATTTCAAAAGCACAATGTTTCGCTTCCATTCCACTCCCATGGATTCATACACAGAGTGACACATCTGTTGCGATTTGATATGTGAGGTACCGCTCTGGTTTGACTCTATTTGCCGGGTGACATCATGAGCTTTCCCCAACTGACCAATTCCTTCAATCCTCATCTGTACGCATTGTCACTTCCTCTCGTCCACCATTTTTCATCACCCCGAATCAAATCGGTCGGCCTATTTGCTTTCCAATTGGCTCTTCGACTTGATACTGTGATATTTATCGGTACTTTCAAATATTTTGAATGGTAGGATTTAATTCGTATAGTCTTCATTCGTATACAGAATGTCCACAAATTACCGTTCCAAATTCAAACCTTAATAAACAAACTAGTGAAATGGGATACAATGTTGTGGGTTGAGGCTTGTAAATGAACGAACATATCTCAAGGTTTTATTGTCAAGATCATCATGTTGTGCTCATCACCATTTATCATCACTTGGTCTCTATAGATCAGGCCACAATGGTCTTTATGGTGGGGACGCTATTTCCAGTAAATGTGACATCATGCGTCACAGGTGACTACTGGAAATGAAAAAAGTAAATAATGTTATTTATGTATGTATGTCTTACTTAAAACCTCCTTATCATTCTTGATTAGTCAACATATCAAACAGCGTTTTTACCACGTTTGGTTAAATGTTTCAGCTCGTTTCTGTGTTTTCTTTGTTGGTTTAGCATGTTGGATGCGTGTTGGGAAATTGGGAAGCGGCAACTTGTGCATTTGGACCGACGGACCTCGGTACCCATCCGCTCGGGTTACGCAAAGTTCGAGCACGCTAACGGCTCGTTGCGCTCGAGCTCTGCCGAGGGTGAATTTCCCTGGTAGTTTGGACGACGTGGGTACTTAGGTAAATTGAAATTGGCAATCGACCCTTTCCCACGCGGTCGACCTATTGGCGATCTTCGGTCTGATAAGGGACCCGTCGGCTCCAGTTATCCGGGGTGACGACCTATAAATTCCGGGTGTTCGGTGGAGCCGACTCTACTGCTCCATCTCGCGGTCATGCTCACCGCCGACACTCGGCCCCACAACAGTATTACTTCCATTACCCTCGCCGAAGGAGAGGATATTGCATTTGTGTCCGCTTGTTTGTTTGTCTGTATGTCTGATAAAATCTTTCGTCGTTTTCTCCGCAACCGCTTGTCGGATTGAGACAAAATTTTCACCATTGGTGCAACTACTGATCCAGTAAGTTGTAATGATAATGATGACATCATAGGTCACGGGGTGTGGCAGACATATTGGAAAAACGGAAAAACTTTGGATCTCTGTATTCTTAAAACCGCACCAAGGAAAAAAATTGAAACTTGGCACATAGCAAGTACTCCTCATGGGGACTGAGTGCGATTTTTATGACATCATAGGTGCCCTCATTATGACGTCATAATTGCAAATGTATAACACCACATCCGATCAGAATGAAACATTTTGAGGGTCATCTCGGGATAAAATGGTCCACAGAAAATTTTTTTGATGATGTCATTCGTCACATGATTCGGCAGCCATATTGTTTTTGGGAAAAACAAAACCTTCAAAAACTTCTCTGAAGTGGCTGAACAGATTGAGGCAAAACTTTACATTCCGACTACCTGTCCATGAGGAACAAAAGGTTCACACATATGATGTCATTGGTCCAATGGTTTGGCAGCCATATTGCATTTACCCTAAAACCTATTTTTAAAATCTTCTTCTTCAGAAAAGCTGGACATATTGAGGGGAAACTTCACCTAAGTTTTCCCCAAGCCATAGGTGTACAAGTGTGTTAGGGAATAATTGATAGGTCACATGGTTTGGCAGCCATATTGGATTGAAGAAAAATATTAAATGTTTTCTCTGGAAACACTTAATCAATCAGTGACTTCAGATTTATGATCAAGTAGTGATTGGGAATACAAGTTTAAAACTTCAACTAGATCAGACACATGGTCTGGCAGCCAGAATGATTTAAATTTTTGATACGGCTTCTTTTTTTTTCTTTTTTTGAATAAGGTCTCACTTGGCTATGCCAAGATGGGTTTGAGGGTGGAGGAGTAGCAGCTGAAATGTGAATCCTATGCAAATTCCTCCTGATGACTTCATCTTTGCTTTTTTTCTTCTTTGAGTTCCTTCTGATGACTCCAATGCAGGACTGTTCCTATTTGGTCTTCCATTTGGTTTGAATTGAATTTATTTTAATCCCATTCTGAATTCAGTTGAATAATAATAATAAAAAAACGTCATGGGTCAGGGTCAGGTGTCTGATCAAAACGGGGTTGCAACAAAGTGAGACGTCTTGGTACCCGGTCATCACGGCCAGCAGTTATAAAGTGGCAGTTCTAGTTATATCACTTATTACCTCTGCTACCCAAGGTGAAGGGGGTTATGTCTTCACCCCTTTCTGTCGGTTTGTTACTTGCAAAATCGAACATTTTTCAAGTACATTGGTTATTCGATTTTGTTATTCTGTCTGCCCATCTGTCTGTCTGTCACCTACAGGTCACAATATTAAACCCAACTTCACCACATGGTAGGGTTTGTCATAAGGAAGAAGCCTATTGTTTTGGAGGTAAAAAGGTCAACATACACCAAAGGTCAACAACTAAGGTGGTAATGTTACGAATCTGGAAGCCTTGAGCACACAGACAGACAGCAGTCCCTAAGTTTAGCTATTTCGATAAGTGTGTGTTTATAGTTAGGGCCCCCTACCTGTATCTAATCGGAATTACATGTGTGTACTGTGAATTACTTTTTTAGACAGGGTTTTCTTTTATTTTTACATCAACGATAACAACACACCTTCACCTCGCTTCCTCGACTTGACGGCATTACGCACATGGCCAGAGGTGAGCAGGTGGGCGGAGCCACAAACACCTTCACTCGGGACTCCGCCCAGAAGAGTGGGAGTTGCCCCGCCTACCGTGGGCCTGGAGGATGGCCAGGGAATCACACGATGAGTCCGACCAATGAGGAGGCGAGTGGCCAGAGAGAAGAGGACCCCTCCCGCATGAGAAGAAAGTGTAGTGGTCTGGACCAGCGAGAAGAGATAGATGGGACGGCGCGGTGTCCGCAGATGCTGGTCTCCTGTCGCTGCTTCTGATCGCAGCTCGAGCACATGGTCTGGACCTCTGATCGCAGCTTGAGTGTGTGGTCTGGTTCACTGATCACTGCTTGAGCACGTGGTCTGGTTCTCTGGTCTGCTCGACACTGGTCTGGTCCCATCTCGCTGGCGCTGGTCTGGTTCTCGGATCGCACCTCTCGACGCTGGTCTGGGTCTGGTCTGCTCGATGCTGGTCTGGCCTCATCTCGTTGCTGGTCTGCGTCTGGCTGCACTGGTCAGTCTTCTGGCGACCGGAGCTCTGGAAGGGGGTGGACATCCAGCCGCGCACTCGCGGCCAGATAGCCAGCCGTCCTGACTCCCAGCCGAACTATCCTCCGCGGCTGGAGAGCCGACTAAAGACCAGTGAGGTCCATTTCTTCTTTGTGTGTGCGTGTGTGTGTGTGTCCTGTGGGCCCGTCTTTAAGTAGCAACTGGTTAAGTGCTTTTGCTGTACATTATTTGCATCCTTCATAGTCGGTTTAACTCTGCCCTTTATGTGTCCCTTCCCCTCCAATTGTAAATAAATATCCCCATTGTTGAATGTTTCAG
This sequence comes from Eptatretus burgeri, assembly GCF_056783735.1. NCBI lineage: Eukaryota > Metazoa > Chordata > Myxini > Myxiniformes > Myxinidae > Eptatretus > Eptatretus burgeri. Next base: position 36,096,682 of record NC_140965.1, read on the forward strand.
CTCGTCTTTGTCCTTTCCTTCATTGGTTGAGCACGGTGCGTGTTGGGTGATTAAAAAGGCCGTTGCCGCTGTAGTTGTACATTTGGACCGACGGACCTCGGTAACCATCCGCTCGGGTCGAGCACGCTCACGGCTCGTTCCGCTCGAGCTCCGTCGAGGGTGTGGATTCCTCGATAACTCGCCACGTGGGTCTCTTGGTATTTTGAAGATTGGCAAATAACCCTGTCCCACGTGGCTGAATTATTGACAATTCACGGTCCTGTAAGGGACCCGTAGCTTCGGAGTTATCCAAGCGTAACGATCTGAATTCCGGTTGTTCGGTGGAGTCGACTCTGCTGATCCAACCAGTGGTCGTACTCGCAGCCGATACCCGGCCCACAACAGTATTTCTAAAATCCTACATTTTCATCCAATTGACTTGAAATTAGAAGAGGATGTATAATCCAGGTCACTGAATTCAACCACCAATTATTTTTGAGGTCAACATCGGCCAAAAGGTCAATATCGACCGAATTTCTAAAATTGTCAATTTTCATCCGATACACTTGAAATTTGAAGAGGAGTTGCATATTTGGTCATTGAATTCAACTACCAATTATTTTTGAGGTCAAATTTGATTTATGGATTTTGCAAGTATCGTGCTCTGTTCGACGTTTTCTTCTTGTTTATTTGTGTCTGTTTTTGTCTCTTTGTTCGTTTGAATGCAGGATATCTCAAAAAGTTGTGGACGGATCCAGATGAAATTTTGTGGACAGGTTCGGTGCGTGATAAGGACTAACTGATTCGATTTTGATGAAGATCCGGATCCAGATTCTAGAATTTTGAAAGTGATTCTTCACCATTGAGAGATAGGGCCAAAAACGATATACTGTATAGCACAATATCTCAAAAAGTTGAAGACGGATTTGGATGAAACTTTATGGACATGTTGCGTGTATGACAATAAGGAATTGATTTAATTTTGGTGAAGATCCGATTAAGGATCTGATATTTTAAAGCGATTCTTCACCATCGAGAGATAGTGCCAAACCGATATATGGCACGATATCTCAAAAAGTTGTGGACGGATTCGGACGAAACTTGGTGGACAGGTTGGATGTGTCGCAAGGATGAATTGATTCGATGTTGATGAAGATCCGAATCTGGATCTGGATACGAGAATTATTTAATTTCTGAAGTGATTCTTCACCATTGAGAGATAGGGCCAAAATCGATATCGTACTGTATGGCATGATATTTAAAAAATGTATTGGGCCCGATATGTTCTTGTGGATCAGGCATTACATGGTGGAGGTATGCGCTCTCCTGAGTGTCCTTCCAGTTATAGACTGTTAAATAATAAGTTAAAGAAGGGTTAGGGTTTGGGTTGGGGTTCTGCTGAAAGGGTTTGGGGTTAGAGTTCTGGCAAAGTTCCCAAAATCCAGAATCACTGCTCATCTGCACACATTTGTTCCTCCTCTTCTCACCGGTAGAACCAACTTCCACATTCTCTTCAATTTCATTCTTCCCTCCAGGTTTTTGAGACAGCTGTTCTCCACCATCTCAAATCACTCTCCCCCTCCCCCCTTCCATCCAGAACCATGATCTTTTCTACCCCAGTTAACCCTGCTGTTGGTGTTTTCCCCACTCTTTCTACTATTCCTTTTGTTATCTTGCATCCTAATCCATTCTGTGTTCTGACTCCTCCAGGAGCCTTGACTTTGTATACAAAAACAAAGTATGGTGTTACAACTCTATGATGATCTAATTTTTATGTTGATGTTTGTGCAGCTTTTGTGAAACAGCCTTAATTATTAATATGAGCCAAGTGGGGATTGAACGTGGAAGCTTTCATCATCATCGGCCCAAAATCCAATCGTTGTGGGAAATCCAATGAACACTACATGCATTATCATCATCAATGGACCAAACACTTCAATTTCCATCCAAGCTTCTGAAGCAGTCTCTTGGCAAGGATTATTCTGGGTGGTTTGTCGTTGCCTTCGCAGCAGTCAGTCAGGGCAGGAATTTGGAATTGGTTCAGGGTGCCGACAATAAGTCATCTACTCTGCGACAGACACCGTGGGATCATTTAACATCAAACGATGACCAATGGTGGCAGACTGGTCCTCCGGTTCAATGTCCTTCCAATGAAAGTCACACACAGAGATGCATCACCCTGCTTGTGAAACACAAGGATGACAGTTTATAGCTGGGTTGAGAGTCAAACCGAGGCCAGACAGCTTAAAATCGAATGCGCACAACTCAAAGCAATCCTGTCAGCCACTCCGTAACCCTCAACAAACCACATAATGTATTGAAAGCAATATTTGTTTTAAATACCCACAATTACACCTCAGATTGCCATAATGGCCCAACACTAGCAAGGGAAATATCAATTGGTGTCATCCGTTGCCAGGGGTAATTATGAAGGAAGAGAGAAGGATGAGCGCTTACGTGAGCTATTGAAGCTCGTCATATTTTGTGTTGACTACCTCCGCCACCGAAGGTGGATGGAGGTTATGTTTTCACCCCCAGTTAGTCAGTCTGTTTGTCTATGAGCAGGATATCTCAAAAGGTTAAGGACGGATTCGAAAGAAACTTGGTGGACAGGTTGGGTGTGTGACAAGGACGAATTGATTAAATTTTGGTGAATATCCTGATTTCCAAAGTGATTCTTCACCATTGAGAAATCGGAGCCAAAAACAATATATAATAACATGACATTTCCAAAAAGAGCAAATCGCGTGGGGTAGAACTTCCCGGCTAACAATACGTGTGGAATATGCTGGACCAATGGAGGAAAAGACCCTCCAAATTGGGTACATTCACAATAACATATAATTTATTATTAAAAGGGCGAGGAAAGGTTTTAACACAGAAAGATATGTACAGCAGGGAAAGCAAGAATTGGTGAGGTGCTGAAAAATGAATCGTTATTTACAAGAGAGGAGACAGTGCAGTGTAACACCAATCCAATTCTTACAGTCTTAACTTATGTTAACATGACAAGCGCCGTCAGAAACACTTCCGAGGAAAGTTAGAAAGCAAAGAAAGATGAGAGAAAGTATGAGGTGTTTGCGACCTCTCAATTACCAGGTGAGGTCGACATACCTGCACAGCCAATTGCTGAGAAGGGTGGAGGAGGAGGAATACTGGGGTCTAAGATACGTGGTCGGAGGAGGTGAAACTGAGGGTTCGGTGACATGCAAATGAGGGCAGATGAGATGCAGAGAGGAAACTGTAAAAGGTGCATATAATATCAGTGGGGCCGCACTGAAGGGGACAACCATTCGGGACTTTCCCCGGTAATCGCTGATGCTTCTCTTAGGAATAGGCGTCCACAGCAGACGAGAAGGAAAAGAAAGAAGAAGTAGGTGTGAGAAAATAGCTAAATAACACGTAAGGAGGTCTGTAAGTGTTTGATGCTACTGTCTCTAATGACTGCGCTCGGCCTGACAACTGAATCGCCTGCTCGTCCAGCACTCCGCTCTGTGGACCTCGTTCCACCGTCACTCCATTCTGCCCCTCTCCACCAAGCTCAGAAATCACGTGAACCACCAGCCATGTGTCTATGAGCTGAATTATGAGCAAGCTGAGCGAGCCTGTCTTTCAGGACACACGGCTCTTTCTCGTTACTTGGTGAGGGAGGAGCTAAAAGGTGGATAGGCTTTTACCAGCACTCCCATTGGCGTACGTAGGTCACCCCAGCGCCGGCATTACCCAAGTATGGGTAAAGCCAAAAACATGTCGCCATGATGCTATAGGCTTTCTCACACGACAGAGCTCGGCACATAACATGGTGCTGAGGTGTCTGGTCACGCTCTCCGTGCGCGATTGTGCCCTGTACACCAAATGTGGGCCGTAATTGAGCGGAATGCTCGGGCTAACCATATGATGTTGAATGGAGTTCTGCGCACACTCACGCTCCGTGTTCGTTGCCTGAACGACCAGAATCCAAGTGTCTGTAATGGTACTTGTCTATTCTTTCCTGTTACTCCAAAAGGCGGTGATGGGTGCCTGCGGTGGTAGTGGTTTAGGTGATAGTCGTGGAAGCATAGCGGTGAGTTGTAGTGTGGTGGTTCATTTTGGTTGAGATATCGTGGTTGTGGTTGTTCATTGTAGTTGCAATGCTGAATGTGAAGCGCGCCTCGTTAATGGTTCGATGGTGTGGTGATTATTATAAAGGCATTTGCATCATTGTATGAATGGTGTAGCATTGGGGATAGTGTACGATGAGGGTTGAGGTGAAGTAGCCATTGAATAATGGCGCACGTTTCAAATGGGAATTGGCACGCCAATGCAAATTACTTGCACCTGTTTGTTGTGAGCTTTAGTGTGATATGCATGGCATGTTTGCAGGTTCATGTGTGCAGCAAAGCAAGATAGGTAAGGATTGGGAAGAAAAACCTGCTCAAGGCACAAACAACGCATATTCACCGATAAACCCATCGCACATAAGGGCTATCGAAAACAAATAATGACGACATAACTATCTCGGGAACCGCCATATGTTGTGCGTCATTGCTTTGGGGATGACGATTTCTCAGAACAGTCACTATATATATATATATATATATATATATATATATATATATATATATATATATATATATATATATATATATATATATATATATATATATATATATATATATATATATATATATATATATATATATATATATATATATATATATCAAAAACATATCCCTAGATAATTTTTACATTTCAAGCAGGTTTTGGTCTCCAGGGTCTTAAGGCATGGTGCAGAGGTAGGAAACTTATCGTTCAGTGTCCAATCCGAGAGCATTCGTTAGTGGATGTCAAAGATCCCATGGTTCCTTTTGCAAAGACGATGTGAGCTGTCACCAGAAAGCTGAAAAAAAATCCAATGACAAATTCATACCCAAATCACCTTAAGTTGATCGTTCGGCCTGGCAAGCGAGTTCGTGAAAGACTCGAGCGAAAAACATTCCCTGGCCACCCCGAGTGTTACTACAGAATGCCTCCCTCATGATTTAAAAAATATATATTGTCGAGGCTCATATAGGTGCTAACACACAGAACATATACCAAGGGGATCAGGAGACAAGCAAGGGGGGGGGGGGAAGAGAGAGAGAGAGAGAGAGAGAGAGAGAGAGAGAGAGAGAGAGAGAGAGAGAGAGAGAGAGAGAGAGAGAGAGAGAGAGAGAGAGAGAGAGAGAGAGAGAGAGAGACAGAGACAGAGACAGAGACAGAGAGAGAGAGAGAGAGAGGGAGAGAGAGGGAGAGACAGAGACAGACAGAGAGAGAGAGACAGAGAGAGACACAGAGACAGAGAGAGACCTAGAGAGAGACAGACAGACAGAGACAGAGACAGAGACAGAGACAGAGACAGAGACAGAGAGAGAGACAGAGACAGAGACAGAGACAGAGAGGAGACAGAGAGAGAGAGAGAGAGAGAGAGAGAGAGAGAGAGAGAGAGAGAGAGAGAGAGAGAGAGAGAGAGAGAGAGAGAGAGAGAGAGAGAGAGAGAGAGAGAGAGAAAGAAACACAAAACAGTGAGGAACATTGACATGAGGAGATCTATGGAAGGGAGAGGGATGGGGCGGCGTTCACGAGGTAAACAAGATGGACACGACAGGGACTTTCAGGAAGTAAAGCAGGGAATTTGAAGGAGGTGGGTTTTGGGTGGATTAGCGGGGGTAGAAAAGATCGTGGTTTTGGATGGGGGAAGATAAGAGGTGGTGCTGAACAGCTGTTTTGAAGTCCTGGAGGGAAGAATGGGATTGAAGGGAGTGAGGGAGTTTATTACAAAGGTGGGAAAAAAGAGGAATGAAAGAGTGAAGGTGAGCAGTGATTCGTGATTTTGGTAGTTTACCAGAAGGGGGTTGTTGGTGGACCTTGAATTGGTCAAATGAACCAATTGGAACAGAACTACAGCAGACATTAGCAGGGAAAATGTCCAAAATAAAATCCTAGAGAGATGGACTTCTGTTGGATGAGATCCGGGTCGGGAAGCTGACAGATTGAGTCAGTCCAAATGAGTCATAGAAGTCTTTTGCTGAAGTGCCATGACAGGTGAGAGAGGTACCCACACACAGCCAACTGGCATGATGACAATAGAAGTCACTGCATGTGAGGAAGAGAGAGTTTGGATGAGTGGATCGAAGTCCATGCTTTCGGCGAGCGAGGTGTAAATGGAGTCATCACTGTTTGGTGGACGGTGCAACACACACATAAACATGAAGTGGGAGTGGAGGGGAAGCCGTAACCAGAGGTATTCCTGGGGGTATGGGGGTGTGAGGGTGGTGCATGGAGAGTGAGGAATAGAGTTTTTGATGAAGAGAGCAACAACACCACCAGGATGAGGCTCATATCTGTCATACCGGAGGAGGGAGCAACCAAGGAAAGATACCAGGGAGTCAGAGACGTCTTCAAGGAGGAAAGTTTCTGTTAAACAGATTATGTCTGGTTTGTGAGTGGCAACCTGTATGGAAAGATCTAACACATTAGAGAGAAGGCCCTGGATGTTTGATGTCCACACTGTTTAGGAAGAGGGAGGGGAGGAAGCTAAGTGCAGGGCAGGGGAGGGGAGGGGGAGGGGAGGACAAGGGAGGAGAGGGGAGGTAGGGAGAGTTGTTGATTGTATGTAGGAGATTGCAGAAAAGATTGGGGAGAGGGCCAGATAGGGAGGAGAACAAAGGGTTCAGTGGTGTTGAGAGGAGGCACAGTGAGGAGTCATAAGAATAAAAGGGGCAGATGGAAGCAGGAGATTGGAGGAGGTGGAGGAATTAGTTCGGAGAGAGAGGGTGGGGGAAGGAGTCAGCTTTGTGGATATGAGGGGGAGGGGCAGTTTGAAAAGGGGAAGTGAGCAGGGAGATTTGAGGGGAGGGGAAAAGGAGTACGCTCACTTTGAGAAGGATGGGTGAGGGGAGGGGAGGGGGCTGTGCTGCTGCCCTTCATAGGGCAGTTCGCCAGATGACGGGAATGGGGCAAAGCCTTCGGGACCCTCATTCCTTGGAGACAGGAGGAAAATCATGGGGTAAACCTAAAGGGTCAGATTGCGGTGGTGTGTGGTGGAGTGGTGCTGAGGTGTCATCCACCAGACAAGTCTCCTTTGGTTAATCTGAGGTGGTCCCTTTGGGTGGGTGCCTGGAATGTCCTATCTCTCAGAGGATGATCACCTCTCTCTGTTATCATCTGAGCTCAAGCTTTTGAACATAAATAGTACAGCACTCTCAGACGTCCGGAGACCCGATAGTGGTGAGATCATAGCGAGTGGTTAAACCGACTGTTGGTCTGGTCGCTCTGATGGTTACAATGCCCAAGGAATTGCTGTTGCTGTGTGCAGAAAGCTGTTCCAAAGATATTTGAGGTAACACCAGTCAAAGAGAATATTATGAGACGAAGGATTCGTCACTCCTTGGGTGTCACTGCCCTGGTCTCTGTAAATGCTCTGGGGTGACTGATCTCACCATGAAGGACACATTCTATGCCACCTCGAATCTGTGCTTGATCAGTGCCCCAGGCGAGATACTCTTCTAGTCTTGGGGGATTTCAATGCATCGACTGGAACTGATAGGGATGGTTGAGACATGTGTTGTCTCCATGGGTCTGGAACTGTGAACCAGAAGAGCACTAAGTTCCTTAACTTTGCAAGAAGTCATGGACTTAAGGTGGCTGGTTTATGGTTTCAGCGCCCACAGGCTCAATGCTGTACTTGGTATTCCAATCCTGGTGGTGTGGTAAAGGAGACTGATCATGTGTTCATTGATGGTCACAGGAGGATTATCCAGAACTGCAGGGTCAAGCAGAGTGCTCAGTTCCTCAATATCAACCACAGGTTTGTTGTAGCACCTCTGAAGTTGCAGCTTAAATCTTGGAAAATGGTGCTATCCCCGCCTTTGCTGGGTGGTGGCAAACTCAAGGATGAGAGGGTAGCTGAGGAGTTTGCAAACAGGCTGAGTGGGGATCTGGGGGTTCTGGGTGCTTTGGGGAATCATGAAGAGTTGTGGAATGCCTTCAAGACCACCGTTGTTGATGTTGCCGGTGGATGTCTTGGGCGAAGAACCGTCGGGTGAAGAATAATTTTGTCTCTCAAGGGACACTGGATACCATTGACTAGAATCACAGGGCCAGGCTTAATGGCAGAGCAGAGCTGAGCTGTTCAGGGAGCTGAGGCATAAAAATGTACGTGCGCCAATGACGGACAAGTAGGCCTATGTGCGAGGAATCTGTGAGGGGGTAGAGCATCACCTGTGGTTAAGTGATTCTCGTCCTACTTACAGGTTGCGCATTGCTTTCCTCCAAGCTCGTCCCTCAGTGCGCAGCAGTTAGAGCAGAGGGGGTGGGGGGGGCTCTTGACAGAGTCTGAAGTGAAGGAGAGTTACTTCAAGCAGCTATGGAGTGCAGGAGAGTTGTGAGAATGGAGAAAGGAAATGTTGTAAGAAATGGAATTTTTAGACAAGGTATGAAAGGGAAGGTCGAATTGAATTCAGGATTTTGAAGAAGAACAGGGCAGAAAGAGGAAGTTGAAACATTGTAAAGAAAATGTTTTTTTTGGGGGGGGGTTTCTCTTTTTTAACATTAGGGAAGAGGGGGCAGAGTAAAGGAAAAGTTTGAATTAAAGTTTGTGAAGGTGTATGGTGAATACCTTCATGATCAGAGTGGGATTGGAAAGGTGAAATGGCAGGGCAGAGGAGGAAGTCACGTGGTTATCCGGGGGTAGAAGGTGAGAAAGGAATTTTTTTTTTGTTCGGGTTTTTTTTCCCATATAATTTAACACATGAAACAGAGGGTATTGTTGGGAGGATTTAAAAGAGTGTGGAAGGAATGTGGAGAAAATAAAAACTGAAGGCAGCAAGGAGAAAATACAATAAACACAATCGCGCACAGACGGGAAGAAGAGTTAGCCTCGAGGAAATCCGACATGAAAAGACCGACAAAAACTCACCAATTAGCACAAGTTTGAAAACAAAACCGAAAGAGGAACACACAGTATACCCGGAGACAAAATAACAGTAAGAACGTGACAAAAATGACCGGAAAACGTATCTTTAAGAAAGCCTGCAGAGACACTGGAGAGAACACCACCGCCGCTCAAGAACCGGAACCGAAATTCCCAGAAGAGGCCAGAGGGGGAGATGCGATGATTGACCCACGTTTTTATATTCGTTTTTTTAAGTCAAATAAATCTTATATCTTAAAAAAAAAAAAAACATAGAATGTGGTTACCAGGATGTCCGTGTCAATACGAATTCAATTACATTGTAAAAACTGAAAAGCAAAGAAAACAACACTCACCTGCACATTGTGGGGTCGCTTCTTCGTGCATACTTGCAGTGGCGTTCATACCGGCTCAACCGGAGGGGACTACATAATAGGCTTGCTCTCCGTCTGTCCGTCCATCCCACCTCTAGTTTTTCAGACTCTCTTTCCCATCTGGCCAAACCCTTTAACATATTCAACTGAAACTTGGTACATGGCTTTATTATGATAAGTTTAACCCTCTAGAGCCCCAGGCAGGGGTTATTTTTTTTTGTTCACCCAGAACATTTCGTGGGCTCTTGAGGGTTAAGAACAAGTTCGAGTTTCAGGGGATCTCATCAATTTTTCAGTTATGCCCTTTTTGGACTGACAAAATATCACATATTATACATGCGTCAGTGTTCAGCTGCCCGAACTCCACCCCACTGCTTTACTCCCATTGGCTGGAAAACTGGCCTGACTCCACCCCAATTAAAATCATGCGTCGCTATTGCATGAAGCAGCACAGATTAGTAGGCCTCAGGCCTTAGGCCTGGGTTTTAGTCCATGGCCCAGTGCAATTGGAATGATCCCAGGTATATTACCACAATGTATTGTATATGTGCATAGGCCGTACACACGTTTTGGCTTCATGTATGTACATGTGGTTATTTTTTTATTATTATTTTCAGCACCGAACGTGCCATTATACACCACCCAAATAAAGGAACGTGTTTATCGGTGCGAAAAATTTGGCTAAAACCGAAATTACGCACAAAAATCTTAATTACCTCTGCCACCGAAGGAGAAGGAGGTTACGTTTTCACCCCTTTCTGTCTGCATGCAAGCACGCAGGATATCTCAAAATGTTGTAGACGGATCCGGATGAAATATTGTTGCCAGGTTCGGTTTGTGGCAAGGACGAACCGATTGGATTTTGGTGAAGATCCGGATCCGGATCCCACTACTAGAATTTTTTGAAGTGATTCTTCACCATTGAAAGATCGGACCAAAAACGATATACAGCATGATATCTCAAAAATGTATTTGGCCCGATATGTTCTCGGAGATCAGGCATTGCGTGGCAGAGGTATGTGCTCTCCCTCGTGCCTTCAAATTACAGAACAAATCCGAGTTTCAGGGCGTTTTGTCAATTTTTCACAGTTATGCCTTTTTTGGACTTCCAAAATATCACATCGGAAGGGGATACATTACAAAGGAATTCTCACTCTTGTCGTCGATATCAACATGCATCACTTTGTTGGAGTTGTGCACATTTAGTCCTGTATCAGAATAATCAGTTCAGTTATGAGAAAGGCGGTTCGTGTCCGGACAGCGACTGGTTCCGTGAACATGAAATACACTTGAAAGAATAATTGTCACAGATGTCCCGTTTGTTTGGATCTGCAAGATGATCCGGAAGTACTCTGCCACATGCTTCATCATCACATCACACGAGATCCTTTAAGCTTCCTGTTGTAACAACAGGATGAAATATCCCCACAAATTTCGAAATGAGGGCTGCATCATGCAATGTTGATGACGTATTTTCCATGCTGAGCCCAAAGCCCACTTCCTCCCTCCCCCCCTCCCCCAAACTCCCTATCGACATCCCAGTGTAGCCTGCCTCCCTTTTTAGAACCTCACGAACATCAACGACACCGCCACGCTCGAGAAGACGCGAGCGATCGCAACTGCTCCTTAATTCAAAGCAGGGATTCGCCATTTTGCGGAGAGGTTGTCAAAATGCAATTGCTCCTGAAGTGATTGCTCTCGCTTTGGTAATAATAACTCTTAACCTTGCTCTTTGGCAAAGTTCCTGCAGAAGGGGAATTGGTGGAATGTATTTACATCGATATCTCATAGCCATCAAGAACGTTTGAGTAAACATGTGATTTTATTAATGTAATCAAGCACTGTATATTATAATGTGTCGTCTAATACATACCCTGATCTGTATCCACTGCAGCGGTCCCATGAGGCTCCAGTATAATTTTGAGACTTCACGATCAGGATTCGCAGATCACGCGTCAGTATTTTCGTTTTGTCGTCACCTTTTAGCCCCATCATCTCACCTGTTCTCGAGAACAATTATTTAATTATGCTCGAGGTCCAGCTTTTATCGGTCTAACAGTCTTGAGTCATGAAAAAGATCTTCACCCAAACGAGCCAAACAATAATGGTAGAAATTATAAACTCACTTTTTAGCTAAGACAAGTCAACGGCGATTATCCAGCAATATAAATATGCAGGGGTGGATCCTGAAATTTTTAGGGGGTGTTCACTTAAGGTTAAGATGTTCTCATATTGCAAAATATAGCACCAAGCCTTATTCAAGTCAATGTAATCGTCGAGGAAAAACCAGTTTATCTATCCAGAGCTAGCAGTGTCCGAACATAAATTTACTTACTCCACAGGAAAATTTGGGAATATTGAGCGACTTGACGAAAAGACCTCAGGCCTGTCACCAAGAGGAAAAACCGGTTAATCTATGCAGAGCAGCGTCTGACAATAAATGTACTTTCTCCACAGGAAAATTTGGGAATATTGAACGACTTGACGAAAAGACCTCAGGCCTGTCACCAAGAGGAAAACCAGTTAATCTATCCAGAGCAGCTTCTGACCATAAATTTACTTTCTCCACAGGACAATTTGGGAATATTGAGCGACTTGACGAAAAGGCCTCAAGCCTGTCACCAAAAGGAAAACTGGTTAATCTATCCAGAGCAGCGTCTGACCATAAATTTACTTTCTCCACAGGAAAATTTGGGAATATTGAGCTACTTGACGAAAAGGCCTCAGGCCTGTCACCAACTGATTCCCAAGAAAAGCTGAATATTTTTGAATCTTTGCAATGGATCTTAAAAATAATGTAAATACACAAAATGTTTCTAACACTAATCAATGAAAATATCGAACGGACAAGCACAAAACGCGGAGAAATGACCCCGAGCACTAAACCTCAACTCGCCATTGTGGATAATCAGATAATTAATTATAGCAATGGAAGATGTAGCCACTGAAGCATTGAATTTCCTGGTGAAATAGTTCAGGATTGTATTGCACTTTACTGTGGGACACCATCCCGAAAATGTTGCCTTTCTCTTCGGAGCAATAACAAAATACTGAGTGGCAACGATTAATACAGAAACAGCGGCGAAAAGTATCGCGGCTCGGATTAATTGCCGATTGGCCAACGATATATCGCACGACGATCATGTGACATAATTATAAGGGTGGAGGGGGAGGGGGGTCACGTGCACCCGGTGAATTCCCCCTGGATCCTCCATTGACATGTGTCCTCGAAATAAATAGTCAAACAACGTGATCGGATATGCAGAGAGTGATGGCAATGATTAAATAAGTAAAAAAATAACTACTTAGTGCTGTCAGTTGTCACAAAGGGCATCGAGAGCCAGCACTGGCCTCGAGTAAAACAAACTCGGGGCCTGCACCCCCACCGTTTCTCTCTTTTTATAACTTTTTAAGGAACTTTCTTAAATAAAGATCCTAAATGAGAGTAGCAACAAGCTCATAAATGAAGCAAAATCATTGCAGCAGTCTTTTAAGCTCACAGTACAAGTGTTGAAAAGTAAATAAATAAAAAGCTCAAATGGGTGGAGATCCATGTCCTCTTAATGATGGTCATAAAAACGAATATGACGTCATAAAAACGAATATGACATCATTGTGATGTATCAGGTTTGCGATAAATTATCTGTGCTAATGCCCGGCTTGATTCCCGCAAACAAAATTCAAACAGCTTGCCGAGTTTCAGAGATAATGATATAGGCGATTTCCATTAGCGTCGATATTATGACGTCAACTTTTTTTCTAGGAAGAATTTCCAAAATCGGAGATGGTTACTGCCTGGGCGTGGGCTTTCTGCATATACATGCCAAGTTTCACGAAGATCTGATGAAAACTCTGGGTTGTAAAACAAAAAAATGTCAAAAAAGAGGAATGACATCATAAAAATTAATATGACGTCATAGTGATGCATCATATGTGCGGTAATTAATCTCTGTGAATGCCATGTTTGATTCCTGCAAGCAGAATTCAAAAAGCTTGCATAGTTTCAGAGATAATTTTTTAGGCGATTTCCATTAGCAGAGATATTTTGACGTCATAACTTTTTTTCCATAAATATTACTAACACCCATAAAATAATCATAACAGAACCACCCATAAATATTATGACTAAATAAAACCACCCATAAATATTACTACAAAATAAAACCACCCATAAATATTCCTGCTAAATAAAACCACCCATAAATATTCCTACTAAATAAAACCACCCATAAATATTCCGACAAATAAAACCACCCATAAGAATTCCGACTAAATAAAACCACCCATAAATATTCCTACTAAATAAAACCGCTCATAAATATTCCTACTAAATAAAACCACCCATAAATATTACTACGAAATAAAACCACCCATAAATATTACGACTAAATAAAACCACCCATACATATTACTACGAAATAAAACCACCCATAAATATTAATATGAAATAAAACCAGCCATAAATATTCCTACCAAATAAAACCAGCCATAAATATTCCGACTAAATAAAACCACCCATAAATATTCCTGTGAAATAAAACCACCCATAAATATTCCTACTAAATAAAACCACCCAAAAGTATTCCGACTAAATAAAACCAGCCATAAATAATCCTACGAAATAAAATCACCCATAAATATTCCTACGAAATAAAACCACCCATAAATATCCCTGCGACATAAAACCAGCCATAAATATTAATACTAAATAAAACCACCCATAAATATTAATACTAAATAAAACCACCCATAAATATTCCTACAAAATAAAACCACCCATAAATATTCCTACTAAATAAAACCACTCATAAATATTCCGACTAAATAAAACCACCCATAAATATTAATACTAAATAAAACCACCCATAAATATTAATACTAAATAAACCACCCATAAAAATTACGACTAAATAAAACCACCCATAAATATTACTACGAAATAAAACCACCCATAAATATTCCGACTAAATAAAACCACCCATAAATATTACGACAAAATAAAACCACCCATAAATATTCCTGCTAAATAAAACCACCCATAAATATTCCTGCTAAATAAAACCACCCATAAATATTCCTACAAAACAAAACCAGCCATAAATATTCCTACAAAATAAAACCAGCCATAAATATTCCAACTAAATAAAACCACCCATAAATATTCATACTAAATAAAACCACCCATAAATATTCACACTAAATAAAACCACCCATAAATATTCCAACTAAATAAAACCACCCATAAATATTAATACTAAATAAAACCACCCATAAATATTAATATTTATTAATATTAATACTAAATAAAACCACCCATAAATATTAATATTTATTAATATTAATACGAAATAAAACCACCCATAAATATTAATACTAAATAAAACCACCCATAAAAATTACGACTAAATAAAACCACCCATAAATATTACTACGAAATAAAACCACCCATAAATATTCCTACTAAATAAAACCACCCATAAGTATTCCTACTAAATAAAACCACCCATAAATATTCCGACTAAATAAAACCACCCATAAATATTACGACAAAATAAAACCACCCATAAATATTCCTGCTAAATAAAACCACCCATAAATATTCCTGCTAAATAAAACCACCCATAAATATTCCTACTAAATAAAACCACCCATAAGTATTCCTACAAAATAAAGCAGCCATAAATATTCCGACAAAATAAAACCAGCCATAAATATTCCAACTAAATAAAACCACCCATAAATATTCATACTAAATAAAACCACCCATAAATATTCATACTAAATAAAACCACCCATAAATATTCACACTAAATAAAACCACCCATAAATATTCATACTAAATAAAACCACCCATAAATATTCCAACTAAATAAAACCACCCATAAATATTAATACTAAATAAAACCACCCATAAATATTAATACTAAATAAAACCACCCATAAATATTAATACTAAATAAAACCACCCATAAATATTACTACTAAATAAAACCACCCATAAATATTAATACGAAATAAAACCACCCATAAATATTCCGACGAAATAAAACCACCCATAAATATTCCTGCAAAATAAAACCACCCATAAATATTCCTGCAAAATAAAACCACCCATAAATATTCCTACTAAATAAAACCACCCATAAATATTCCTGCTAAATAAAACCACCCATAAATATTCCTACTAAATAAAACCACCCCTAAATATTCCGACGAAATAAAACGACCCATAAATATTACGACAAAATAAAACCACCCATAAATATTCCTGCTAAATAAAACCACCCATAAATATTCCTGCTAAATAAAACCACCCATAAATATTCCTACAAAATAAAACCAGCCATAAATATTCCTACAAAATAAAACCAGCCATAAATATTCCAACTAAATAAAACCACCCATAAATATTCATACTAAATAAAACCACCCATAAATATTCACACTAAATAAAACCACCCATAAATATTCCAACTAAATAAAACCACCCATAAATATTAATACTAAATAAAACCACCCATAAATATTAATATTTATTAATACTAAATAAAACCACCCATAAATATTAATACTAAATAAAACCACCCATAAATATTAATACTAAATAAACCACCCATAAAAATTACGACTAAATAAAACCACCCATAAATATTACGACGAAATAAAACCACCCATAAATATTCCTACTAAATAAAACCAGCCATAAATATTCCGACTAAATAAAACCACCCATAAATATTACGACAAAATAAAACCACCCATAAATATTCCTGCTAAATAAAACCACCCATAAATATTCCTGCTAAATAAAACCACCCATAAATATTCCTACTAAATAAAACCACCCATAAGTATTCCTACAAAATAAAGCAGCCATAAATATTCCTACAAAATAAAACCAGCCATAAATATTCCAACTAAATAAAACCACCCATAAATATTCATACTAAATAAAACCACCCATAAATATTCACACTAAATAAAACCACCCATAAATATTCATACTAAATAAAACCACACATAAATATTCCAACTAAATAAAACCAGCCAAAAATATTAATATTAAATAAAACCACCCATAAGTATTAATACTAAATAAAACCACCCATAAATATTACTACTAAATAAAACCACCCATAAATATTAATACGAAATAAAACCACCCATAAATATTCCGACGAAATAAAACCACCCATAAATATTCCTGCAAAATAAAACCACCCATAAATATTCCTGCAAAATAAAACCACCCATAAATATTCCTGCAAAATAAAACCACCCATAAATATTCCTACAAAATAAAACCACCCATAAGTATTCCTACTAAATAAAACCAGCCATAAATATTCCTGCGAAATAAAACCACCCATAAATATTCCGACGAAATAAAACCACCCATAAATATTCCTGCAAAATAAAACCACCCATAAATATTCCTGCAAAATAAAACCACCCATAAATATTCCTGCAAAATAAAACCACCCATAAATATTCCTACTAAATAAAACCACCCATAAGTATTCCTACTAAATAAAACCAGCCATAAATATTCCTGCGAAATAAAACCAGCCATAAATATTCCTGCGAAATAAAACCAGCCATAAATAATTCTACTAAATAAAACCACCCATAAATATTCCTACGAAATAAAACCACCCATAAATATTCCTGCTACATAAAACCACCCATAAATATTCATACTAAATAAAACCACCCATAAATATTCCTGCGAA
Organism: Eptatretus burgeri; assembly: GCF_056783735.1. Classification (NCBI taxonomy): domain Eukaryota; kingdom Metazoa; phylum Chordata; class Myxini; order Myxiniformes; family Myxinidae; genus Eptatretus; species Eptatretus burgeri. The sequence continues at coordinate 36,113,700 of NC_140965.1, forward strand.
ATAAAACCACCCATAAATATTCCTACTAAATAAAACCACCCATAAATATTCCTACTAAATAAAACCACCCATAAATATTCCTGCTAAATAAAACCACCCATAAATATTAATACTAAATAAAACCACCCATAAATATATGTACTAAATAAAACCACCCTTAAATATATGTACTAAATAAAACCACCCATAAATATTCCTACTAAATAAAACCACCTATAAATATTACAACAAAATAAAACCACCCATAAATATCAGTACTAAATAAAACCACCCAAAAATATATGTACTAAATAAAACCACCCATAAATATTCCTACTAAGTAAAACCACCCATAAATATTCCTGCTAAATAAAATCACCCATAAATATTACAACGAAATAAAACCACCCATAAATATTACTACGAAATAAAACCACCCAAAAATATTACTACTAAATAAAATCACCCATAAATATTCCGACTAAATAAAACCACCCATAAATATTCCTACTAAATAAAACCACCCATAAATATTACAACAAAATAAAACCACCCATAAATTTTCCTGCTAAATAAAACCACCCATAAATATTCCTACTAAAGAAAACCACACAAGTATTCCTACTAAATAAAACCAGCCATAAATATTCCTGCAAAATAAAACCAGCCATAAATAATCCTACTAAATAAAAGCACCCATAAATATTCCTATGAAATAAAACCACCCATAAATATTCCAACTAAATAAAACCACCCATAAATATTACTACGAAATAAAACCACCCATAAATATTACTACGAAATAAAACCACCCATAAATATTACTACTAAATAAAACCACTCAAAAATATTCCTGCATGGACTAATTCCACCTCAGTGTGTATAAGTGTGTGCGTGTGTGTGTGTGTGTGTGTGTGTGTATGTGTATGTGTGTATGTATGTGTGTGTGTGTACGTACGTGTGTATATGTGTGTGTATGTGTGTATGCGTGTGTATGCGCGTGTGTGTATGTATGTGTGTGTGTGTGTGTGTATACGTGTGTATGCGCGTGTGTGTATGTATGTGTGTGTGTGTGTATACGTGTGTATGCGCGTGTGTGTATGTATGTGTGTGTGTGTGTATACGTGTGTATGCGCGTGTGTGTGTATGTGTGTGTGTGTGTGTGTGTGTGTGTGTGTGTGTGTGTGTGTGTGTGTGTGTGTGTGTGTGTGTGTGTATATGTGTGTGTATGTGTGTGTATGTGAGTGTATGTGAGTGTATGCGTGTATGCGTGTATATGTGTGTGTGTGTGTGTGTGTGTATGCGTGTGTGTGTGTATATCTGTGTGTGTGTGTGTGTGTGTATGCGTGTATATCTGTGTGTGTGTGTGTGTGTGTGTGTGTGTGTGTGTGTGTGTGTGTGTGTGTGTGTGTGTGTGTGTGTGTGTGTGTGTGTGTGTGTGTGTGTGCGTGCGTGCGTGTCGTTAAAGTCCATTACTTCGGTCGACAAACCTGGAGACAGGACGTTGTTGACGCCAGCCATTCGCATCTCCGTCACCGATCGGTTTAATATCCCATCCGCCTCCGATTCCGCACCATCCGTGAGTGAGACACGAACATATCGTGAAACTGTTCCTCTTGGCATTTCGTCGCCTCAACTCGACTCTTCCCATTACAGTTTACATCTTCATTTTCTTCAATGGCCACAGTTATTCATTCCCACGTTCTTGTGCGGGTTCGCCGGGGGCAGTTTGGGCCCAAGCCTTTCACGAACCGGCTGGCCAGACCTTATGGTCGACTAAGGTTTCGGCAGGAAATTGTAATTTGTTCAGTGAGCCTGTGATAACTCACCGACTCTTGGCGAAGGACAGCGTGGGATATTTAACATCCACCAAATGGCAACCAATTCCGGCAGAAGGGACACCAAGATGAACATGCGTCCGAGGGATGGCACATACATTGATGGATAACCCTGTCTGTTGTTGTTTCGTAAATTCCTATAAAGCAGGTCTGCAGCTGCTGGTTGCATCATTTTTTCTGGAAGTGCGCCTGTGTCACTATTACCAGTAAGCTGGTACTCATTTTGTCCACCTTAAAAGGATGACACGCTGAGTCAACTCACCTGGTGTTATTTCAACAGCAAAACAGGGGTTCCAACCTAAGATCTCAGGCCAGCCACCTGAACTGTTCAGCCAACACCAGGCATACCCTGTCTGTAAAAGAATGTGATGGCAGTTTTTAGCTGGGTCGGGATTCGAACCCAGGCTCGACAACTTAGAAGCAAGTGTGTGTACCTCTCGGCGCTCCAGGTCATCCTTTTACAGATTACATCATTTAATTATTTTTATCTTTATACTGATCTAAGGTGCATGGAGGAGATTGCATATACCTATCGGCCACATTCTGGAGTGTGGCCAATGACAGCAGTTGGGATCAGTGTTACAGTCCAAGGACATTTATATAAACAAGAGGCGAGCACGTACGGTGTATATGGGATTTGAACCTGTGTTCCTTTCCGACTTAGCAGACTTCGACAGAAGATCAAGTCGAAAAGAGATAGTGCCTTGATTTATGTTTATAATGGGCACACCATTTGGGCACCATTATGTATTACTATCGCTGCGATAATAATTATTGTGCAACAAGTCAGTCATGAAGTTTAAAAAAAAAAAGTCCGAAAAAAGGTGAAATTAAACCAGAAATGTTTTCAAAGAAATCCACCCATTGTGACAAAGGGGCAAAAAAATCAATACAACACTTTGGTGTGGGAATCGTTTCATTAAAGTTTGCTTTCCAGAAGGTGGGGAGCCGAGTCACTTGGCGTTGACAAATGTGAACCGTGGGAATTAAAGGATTCGGGCGTGGTGGCTGTGAAGTTTATGGACGAGGTTATGTGGTTGCCATGAGATTTTAATACCTTTTATATTGAAGCACATCGATCTCGAAACGCAACTTTTTGATGCAAGTGACGGAAAATCAACTATGGTGGAATGCGGCTCCGGAACAGGAATGTTGGACCCAATGGCCAGCTTTCCTCGTGCCATCAATGAGTGATGTTTTGTTCCACAAATGTTTCATCTCATAAATATACATTGAGACCCATCAGCCTGCAATGGAAATTAGCACCACATGTATCATACTAAAATACGCAACTTGGTGTCTGTCTGTCTGTTTGACAATCAGTCGTTACTTATCCAATCTCAACCAAACTTCACAGGATTAAGGGTCACATGATGGAGGTTGTAGCGACTTTATGTGCCGCCACCTGGGTCAAAATCTGTGTTAAGGTGTGTAGACAGCTTATCGTGGCGTTTTTCCAAGGCCATTTCTAATAACAATAGCAACAATAGCAACTAGAAGGGCACCTGGTAGAGCACATACCTCCGCCATACAATGCCTGATCCATGAGAACTTTCTGAGATATCGTTCAATATGTCGATTTTGGCCCTTTCTGTCAATGATGAAGAATCACGTTAAAAATTATAGTGCCGGGTCTGGATCCGGATCTTCACCAAAATCTAATCAGTTCATCCTTGTCATACATCCAACCTGCCCAACAAATTTCATCCGAATCTGTGCACAACTTTTTGAGATATCCTGCACATAAACAACCAGACAGATATATAGACAGGGGTGAAAACACACCCTTCCACCTTTGGTGATGGAGGTAATTACACCATATTCAGTGATAAAGAAGCAGGACATGAAGAATTTCACGTTCGGATAACATTTTCTCATTTCAAAATGGTGTGTCACCAATAACAATATTGGCATGTTAATATCAAGGTTATTACAAAATCATAGTATTAAGAATAACAAGTAAAAAAGACAAAATGTTATAGCAACCATTGTTTTAAAAATTTTGTTGTACGGAGTTAAAGGGCTAGTCCACATTTAAATGTATAACCAAAATGACTGCCCGTTTACCAGTTGGCCATCTTTGATGAGATCACAAAATAAAGTGAGGTGCACGTGTATGCCAGCATGTACTGTGCTTATGCCAAGTTTGAACAAAATCGGACTAAGCATGTCTGAGAAATGGTTGGGGACACATTTAAGAAGGAAAATGGCCGCCAGTCAGCCATCTTGGATGTTATCTCGAAACAAAAAGAGATGCATACGTAATCCTTAATTACTTATTTGTGTGCCAAATTTGAACAACATCGGTAAATGCATGCCCGAGAAATGGTTGAGGACGTGTTCAACATCGGGTTTTTTAAAAACTAAAATGGCCGTCAGTCAGCCATCTTGGATTTGAACTTGGGGTGGGGGGGGAATGATGTGCATATGTATGCCATCATGTATTGTCCTTTTGTCAAGTACGAATAATATTGGTCCATTCATGTCGGAGACATGTTTTCGGACGCACAGACAAACATGAAAATCGAGAGCAAATACACAAGCCCCCGTTTTGGACTAAGTCAAACAGGGGCTAAAAATAATCATAATAATGTATATATATATATATATATATCTATATATATATATATATATATATCAATATCTATATATATATATATATATATATATATATACGTTATATATCTATATATATATACGTTATATATATATATATATATATATATATATATATATATATATATATATATATATATATATATATATATATATATAACGGAGCAAGCGTATGAGATAATGTATGTATGTATATACATATTGTTGTGGGCCAGGGGTAGGATGACAAGACCACCAAGGGGGGGGAAGATATCTCGGGTTCCCACCAGACTCCCCGGAATTGCAGGCCGCTGCACACGGATAATTCCGTGACGCGGCGGGTTGATAACCGATCGTGAACGCCAATAACTCAACCGCGTGACCTCGGGTCCTCCAGTCAATGGGTTAACCGGGTTGCCTAATTAATCACATGATTTAATTACCGGGGAACACGTCCTGAGTACGCCTTGTCCAAACAAGATCACTTTACCGGATCGGATGCAGCCAAGCGACACTGCCAAGGACGTACCGGCTAAAAGGAATGGATCGTTGAGAACAAAGTCCCGGCTAAGTTAGGATATGGACCATGCTGGATCAATGAAAGAAAAGATGAAAACAAGCTGGGAAAATTTCTACAAAGGGATTTATTAATAAACAGGCAAGGAAAGATATGTGGCACTGTGACTATAGCTTTTATTGTTGTCTGTAGCAGGAATAGGAAGAAATGTGAGAGGTGCGGAAATACACAAGCAACTTACAAAAGCAGACACAGAGCAGAGTTATCGCGATAAAATTATAGTACAATCTTAACTTAAATGAGGACAGGTGCCAGGACACAAACACACACGCACGCACGCACACGAAGAGGAGTTGACGAAGAGAAAAAGGAGAGGATATGAGACTAACGGTCTCTCAATACCTTGCACGATTGCCCGATTGAGGGAAAAGTTTGGATATAATTATTGATGTAGGGTTGAGTTGAGGTAGGAGATATCTATCTGTCTATCTATATTCTATATATTACTAAAATTCTCATCTTGTATATATGTATGTATGTATGTATGCATGGATGTACATATGTATGTATGTTCCCAAAATACAGCCAAAACAGTACACGATAGCACAAAAATATCAGCCCATATTACTCACCATTGTCCAGCGGTGTGCAGTATCAAATTTCATTTAAATCGGGCAAAGAAATTTTGTTTTTAAAAAATCAATTCCCGATTCAGTCAAGTACTCTTCGGGAGTATTTGATCAATGCAAACAACCTCAGCGGTATAGTTCGCTGGAGCTATCTGCCCTTTTTCTTGAAATGATTTATTTAAAAATCTCAAACATTTAGCACAGACAAAGAACGATTTATTTTTAAGCATAAAATAAACATCGCCATTTTGATCTAATACTTCCGTGTTCATTAATAAATAAAATTGTGTTTCGAAGATTACGCACAATAATTTATTAGACTTTATTTTCTCCGGTTTTTTTTTCACATTGACGTGCAATATCAAGTTTCATTCAAATCAGGCAAGTAAAAAAATTATTTTAAAAATCTATTCCCGATTCGGTCAAGTACTCTTCAGGAGTATTTGATCAATGCAAACAACCTCAGTGGTATAGTTTGCTGGAGCTATCTTTTTCCCTATTTTTTTGAAACGATTTTTTTTTTCATCAACCGGTCACAACAGGACCCCAACGGGTTCACGGGTGGTCTAGTATATTGCCAAAACTCTCATCTTGTATGTAGTGTTGTAGATTTCCCGCCCGTCAGCGTGCGAACGACCGCGTCTAACCAATAGCGGTCGCTTCGCCCACCGAACGGACAATGCAGTCATGGCTTTCTGGATCAACGCCGGAAACCAGCCACGGGTGTGTTTGTAACCACACCAAAACCTTGTCCGCACTCTACCCGCACGCTACAGGGTCCGATCGCCAAATCTTCGATTTACCTAATTATTCACGCGGGTAGGTTACCGAGAGATTGTACCTCAACGGGACCGCTTGGAAATGAGCGGCTAAAGCAGCTCGCTTCCTTTTGGGATAACTGAGCGGGGTATTATCGCGGTCCCGTTGGACCCGATCACTTTACCGGCTATTTAAAAACCAACTATATTCCGAGTGCAAGATGGGGCAGTTCAATGAGGGAATGGACGCAACGAACAGGTTTACAATCACACAAGGACATTTATTATAATAAAGCACGTATGCAATTAAACAAGGCAAAACACGTATGCAATTATACAAGCAACAAAAGCACGACAAAAGAACTACAACCGTCTACTTATTATATACAGTCACTTGCACTTAACAGCAGTTCCTACTTATTAGACGGGCCCACGGACACACATACGCGCGCGCGCGCGCGCACACACACACACACACACACACACACACACACACACACACACACACACACACACACACACACACACACACACACACACACACACACACACACACACGGAATAGTGGCAGAGGCCTTTAATAACTGACTCCAGCTCGGAGGACAGGTGAGCTGAAACCTAGAGCCTATCTCGAACCTCTCCACCTCGTGTGGTCTTAAAGTTGTTCGGACCCAGGCTCCAGCGAGAGCGAGCTGGATCCAATCGCCGAGCCGCAATCCTTCCCGAGCTCCCGCGCTTCTCAACACGTGCTGGTGAGACGAGGTGCCGGTCCTTCCCGTCGATGCGTCGCTTCCCCGAGGAACCACCTCCCGCGCTTCTCAACACGTGCTGGTGAGACGAGGCGCCGATCCTTCCCGTCGATGCGTCGCTTCCTCGAGGAACCACCTCCCGCGCTTCTCAACACATGCTGGTGAGACGAGGTGCTGGTTCTTCCCGGTGATGTGTCGCTTCCCCGAGGAACCACCTCCCGCGCTTCTCAACACGTGCTGGTGAGACGAGGCGCCGAACCTTCCCGTCGATGCGTCGCTTCCCCGAGGAACCACCTCCACGAAGAGGTCGATGAGTCGCACCAAGCCGGGAACCAAAATGGAGAACAAAGAGCTCCACGAACCAAGAAGAAGAAGCCACCACTCGCAGCTCGAGCTGAGCGACCGGCTTAACTTCCTTCCAAACAGGGCAGCTTGAAGCAAAAAGCTCTCCCGAGCCAAGCAGAAGCTGAAGCTCACGGAACCGTCAAAGCAAAGATCCTCCAAAAAGCCTCCTCCCGAGCCAGGCCTCAGCCGAAGCTCACCGAGCCAGCCGAAGCAAAAAGCTTCCACAGGCCTCAACCCTAATGCAAGCGAAGCAGGACCCGACGGTCTGCTGAACGACTCCCCTCAACTCCCTTCTCCAACTCTGCGCTTCCAACTCTGCCCTTCCAACTGTCCCTGAACAAAAGAAAAAGATCTCCTCTTATCCTTCTCCGGCCCCCCTCCCTCCTCCACGCCTGGCGTGAATCATGCCCTCGTGATCCATCCCCCCCCCCGCTCAACCACGGGTGGGAGGGAGTTATTGACATCTTGAGTCACGGGACGGCAGGGTTCTTCCTCTTCGCAGAAGAGGGGGAGGGATGTCTCCATTGTTCGTTCCCTAACAATTATATCGATCCGCAGTGCATCGAATCGATTTCTGAACATTTAAACAATGAAAGGTGAGCTATCTAGGGAACAAGCAATTATTGACATAGCTGACTAAAGGAACCTGTATGTTGTGTGCAATCGAATTCCCAAATTCGTAACACTACCCCCTCCCCTTTTTATAAACTCGTCCCGAATCGTCAAATTTTCATGTGACCAGCATGTGTAAGTTTTCCCCAAGTACATTCTACCTTCGGATCCCTGAGTGCGACATTTCTTTATACATGTCCCAAAAATAAATAACCTCATGCGCTGCGTAACTAACTAAACAAACTCTCAGACTCATTCGGACAACTTAACTAAAATTGCCGGCGCTAAAACAAACATGCAGGTGAGGTTCCACGTATTTGCAATTTTCACTCAACTTAACCATGACTTAACCATGGCCCAGGAATTGTGATCTGTGAAAGGGGAGAAGGTAAAAGTCGTTTCAAAGTCCATTGATGCAGGGGAATGGATGAGATGGTCGCAAAACACAAATGAACATGATGGATGCAGGGGCTGCCTGCAGGGCAGTCCTAACAAAACTGGATGTTCCTGGCACACATGGTGATGGATGGACACAGGGGCAAAGGCAAACAAGGGCGACCAGGCATGGGGTCATGGCAGAGGCAGGCAACCTGGGCATGGCAAGGCAAGCCCATGCAGAACAGGCGGCTGCAGCACAACAGGCTGGCAGGTGAAGATGGCCGGCCTCTGGTGTGGTTCCATCAGGTTTGGAGGGAGTGCGGTGGTGCCGGCCGCACTGAAGGTGGGCTCGGACCGAGCCTACTGTCTCCCCCCACTCTATCGCCTTTGCCTGTCTCTGTCCATACCCACTCCCTTAATTTGCCCCAAAACACAACAAAATTTCACCCCTCTTTATTTTTATTTCCCTTATATAATTGTCTCCCTAACCCCCTTTATAGTCTTTGTCTGGCTAACCTAGCCTGTCAACCTAGCCTACTCCCAACGCCTACATTCCGTCTCTGGAGGGGAATCGGGAGAGACTAGCGTCCTGTCTCAAGGCCCAACAAAGCCTCAGAATGGCCTCCTCAGAGTTCAGCGATCTACCAAGGTGGGTCCAGCGGCCTATAACGAGTGAAGGGATGGATGGTGCGAAGGGGTACATCTCCTAACTACCCTAACATTTATTAACCTGAAACTACCCCGGGGCTTTCAAAAACGCCTCAAACTTTTAAACTATCGGTTCTAAAAACCATGATTCCCGTCGCCTGTGTTGGTGTCCATTATAAATTTGGGCCTTGCCCTCAAATTTTCATTCGTGCCCTTGCACAATTTCCTGGCTGGGCAGCGTGGCTCAACTGGCAGGAACCCCCCCCTGCCGAACTCTAACCATGGCACCCCCAGGCCCGCAGGCTGCCTCCGAGCCTAGCTGCTCCCTATAAATGTGGGGGGTTGCCCTCTCTGGCATTGCCCCCCTCCGATGCCCACGTGGCGTGTTGATGCCCTGGGTCCCTTTCCGAGGGTCACCCGTGCCCACTACACTGCCCCCGTGGCATTCTGGCGCTAGGGGTCCAGTTTCCGATGGGTCGCCTGTGCCCACTACACTATCCCGGCCCCTCTTGGGCCCTTGGCCTACTCTTGCCGACTAATCCGGTGCCCGGGGTGCCCTCTAAACAAATACTCAACTTTCCACAGCCACGCTCCCAGCTGGTCCATGAACTCCTGCACCCCTCCAAATGGGTTTCGTGCCTTCTCTCGACACCAACAACAAAACGACCTCATGTTAGTAAATTTGAATAACCCACTAGCTAACATTAAACTGACCCCGGGGTCACTTGGGTGGGAATCACTCCTTCCCCCCAACCAGTCATTCGCACCATGCATACCACATTCGCTCCACTCGCACACTTGGGCCCACTGTCCCACACTCATTCCTCACACACTTTCCATTTCGCAACTCACACCAACACTCCATACTGCCATCCTTCTAACTAAATCCCATGACTAACTCGTGCTCCCTCGTCATCCCTTAAAACTCATGCACATTCCATTTACTCTACGTAGCTAAGCTACGTCCCCTCGACACATTCCATGTCTGTCCATATATCCAAAAATCCAACAATTCCCATTTCCTAAATCTGAACTAAAATCCCTCGAACTAATCCATTCCACGGGCTCCATGAGGCCTTGTCCCTGCCCCATGAAGCTGGTCTAACTATAGCTAACCCATCCCCCTAACTAGTACTTCCTGTGCCCTCTGACAGGGTGGGGGGTCTTCCACCCTTTGCCCAGGGAATCCTGTTCACCCTAAGCGAGGCTTACTTTTTTTTCCATGCGCGCACCAGCACGACAACTCGCAACCTGCGCTCTTTCCCCGTGACGTCATGCCAGCTGTTCGCGTTTCTCGCACCTCGTCCCTTATCGGACGGTACCATCCGGCAGGGAATCCCCTCCTGCCGGATTCCAACCATACATGCAGCCACGACGTCACCCTGCGCATTAAAAACAAGCCTCGCGTTTTGAGGGGTTCCCCACGCAAGCACGTGCTCTGCTCGTCGGAGCTTCACACACACGCTCGCCTGGAAAACCCATCCGTTCCAAATTCACAATCCAGCCTTGCTTCTGTCCGTCTGTGGGGTTGGCTCGAATCCACCGCGTGTGTTTCCGGACCGGGTTTCACTCGCATAGCCGCGCATGTGGCGGCCTCGTGCGGAGCACAGCACGGACCCCACGCGAGCTGCCGTGCAAACCCGGCACGGTTCTCAAAACAGCTACGGCCGCTACCCGGCTTTTGTCCCTCATCTGTCGCAGTCGTCGTCGCCATTTAACGCGCACACTCCTGCATGCCATGACGCTCACACACCTCACCATGGCACTTGGAAATGCGGTTGTGCCCTCTTTCATACCAGCCGCCATTTATCTTTCATACCGCGACCTCACACACGCGGTTTCTTTCACACACGGCACTTCTCCCTTAAACACCTTTCCCTCACGCATCGTGCTTCTTCCATACACGGTGTTTCACTCACACACGGGGAAATCGCTTACACACAGGGTTTCACTCGCACAATGCGTGCTTTCCAGCACGCATTTCACCACACTCGTAAAGACACACACACCGGGACGACCACGCTGGGGATTTGCGCTACCTCAAACGCTCCCGGGGTCTCCATACCCCCTAAGCTCCACGTGCACCCATTCACAGCACTCACCCCCTCTACCTCGCAAGGCTCAACCGGACTAACCTCATCGCGATCCGCCTCAAGGGGGCACATTTCCTCCCTTCGTTCCTGAAGGAGGCTACCCTGCTGCTTGAATCTGGTCCCAACACATTCCTCAAGCTCAACCCCATTGTCCCTCACTACCTCCATGTGTGTGTGTGTGTGTTTGTCCTTTGTGTCGTCCACTTCACCCCCTCTCTCCTCTATCTCCCGTGTCTCTATTATTTCTATTTCCTGCGTCTCCGTCGTGTCACCGCTACCTCCTTTATTATTTCCTTTTCTTCCTCGCTCCATTTTCCTTCCCATTCGAGTCGTTCTTCCTCTCTGAGCCTCTTTAGTTGTTCATTTTCTTTCCAGAGCTTTTCCATCTCCGTGGACTCAAATTTTGCTGTTTCCTTGAGTTGATTAATTTCAAACTCATATTGTCTCTGTTTTCTACCCCACCGTCTCTCACATTCTTCATTCTCCAATCTCATCGTTTCTTTCAATTGGTTGAGCTCCCTTTCCTGCTTCATTCCTTGTTCTTTCACTATCTCCGCACACTCCAACCTTGCTTTGGCTTCTAACTCTTCGATCTGCACAGTGTGGTTCCTCAACGTTTCATTCTCTGTTCTCTTTCTTTCCTCTCTTAACATCCTCAGTTCGTTTTGTAGTTCCCTCTCTCTGCTTTGGTGTTTCTGTAACTCAGAAGCTTTTTTTTCTAATTCCTTTCTCACCTCCTCACACTCCAACCTTGCTTTGGCTTCTAACTGTTCGATCTGCACAGTGTGGTTCCTTAACATTTCATTCTCCGCCTCACTTTCCACTGCTTCCCTCCTCAATTCGTCCATTCCCTCACCGAATTCCTTGCTAATTTTGACCCAATACTCTCCTCTTTTTACCTCCTGTGCCAGGCTTTCTCTTTTCCGATTGCCTATTCTTACCTTTTCCTTCAGTCGTTCCAATTCCACATCGTGTTTCCGTTTTTCCTTTTCCAGCTTCGTTTTCCATTCTTCTTCTAAGTTCTTTCTATCCTGGGAGTTACTAATTTGCTCCTCTTTTCTTTTCTTCAGTTCGCTCTCCGCACTTATTTTGCATGCTTGTTCTCTCCTTTCATTCGTTCTCTCACCGTTTTCTTTTAGTTTTCCCAGATATTTCTCTGTTTTGTGCCCGAAGCCCGCCAATGCCCGCCAGCCTCGCCTGCCATGAGCACGTGGTTTCAATCATTGGTCGGGAGCCCTGCCTCGTATCGTGCCATTCGCTGTGCTAATTATAGCAGCCCGCTCCGTGCTGCGCTGAGGTGCGATCGCGCCGCTATTTTGCGACTACGTTTGCCGGCGAAGTTCATGCTCAGTGTATGAGGGTGAGCTCTCCCACTGATTATAATTGGTGGTGGGGTTATAAAAGAACCGTCCTGGGCCATGCATCCTACATCAATACACATATCTACACCACCCTGCTCCTGTTCGCCTTGAACCGCCATGTTGCTTCTCGGAATAAATTTAAAGCCCGCAATTTAATGGGAAATGGGGGGGGGTCGCTCCACACCATTGGTCCAATTCCCGTTAATTTACTGTGGAGGGAATGAATGTGTATCCCACTCCTGACACCAGTGTTGTAGATTTCCCACCCGTCAGCATGCGAACAACCGCGTCTAACCAATAGCGGTCGCTTCGCCCACCGAACGAACAATCCAGTCGCAGCTTTCCGGATCCATGCCGGAAACCAGCCACTGGTGTGTTTTTTAACCACACCACAACCTTGTCCGCACTCTACCCACGCTCCAGGGTCCAATCGCCAAATCCTTGATTTACCTAATTATTCGCGCGGGTAGGTTACCGAGAGATTGTACCTCAACGGGACCGCTTGGAAATGAGCCGCTTAAGCAGCTCGCTTCTTTTTGGGATAACCAAGCGGGGTATTATTGCGCAGTCCCGTTGGACCCGATCACTTTACCGGCTATTTAAAAACCAACTATATTCCGAGTGCAAGATGGGGCAGTTCAATGAGGGAATGGACGCAACGAACAGGTTTTCAATCACACAAGGACATTTATTATAATAAAGCACGTATGCAATTAAACAAGGCAAAACATGTATGCAATTATACAAGCAACAAAAGCACGACAAAAGAACTACAACAGTCTACTTATTATGTACAGTCACTTGCACTTAACAGCAGTTCCTACTTATTAGATGGGCCCACGGACACACGTACACACACACACACACCCAAGAAATTGTGGCAGAGGCCTTTAATAACGAGCTCCAGCTCGGAGGACAGGTGAACTGAAACCCAGAGCCTATCTCGAACCTCTCCACCTCGTGTGGTCTTCAAGTTGTTCGGACCCGGGCTCCAGCGAGAGCGAGCTGGATCCAATCGCCGAGCCGCGATCCTTCCCGAGCTCCCGCGAATCCTCCCGCGCTTCTCAACACGTGCTGGTGAGACGAGGCGCCGATCCTTCCCGTCGATGCGTCGCTTCCCCAAGGAACCACCTCCCGCGCTTCTCAACACGTGCTGGTGAGACGAGGCGCCGATCCTTCCCGTCGATGCGTCGCTTCCCCGAGGAACCACCTCCACGAAGAGGTCGATGAGTCGCACCAAGCCGGGAACCAAAATGGAGAACAAAGAGCTCCACGAACCAAGAAGAAGAAGAAGGAGCCACCACTCGCAGCTCGAGCCGAGCGACCGGCTTAACTTCCTTCCAAACAGGGCAGCTTGAAGCAAAAACCTCTCCCGAGCCAAGCAGAAGCCAAAGCTCACGGAACCGTCAAAGCAAAGAGCCTCCTCCCGAGCCAGGCCTCAGCCAAAGCTCACTGAGCCAGCCGAAGCAAAAAGCTTCCGCAGGCCTCAACCCTAACGCAAGCCAAGCAGGACCCGATGGTCTGCTGAACGACTCCCCTCAACTCCCTTCTCCAACTCTGCCCTTCCAACTGTCCCTGAACAAAAGAAAAAGATATCCTCTTATCCTTCTCCACCCCCCCTCCTCCATGCTCGGCATGACTCATGCCCTCGTGATCCATCCCCACCACCCCCCCTGCTCAACCACGGGTGGGAGGGAGTTGACATCATGAGTCACAGGACGGCAGGGTTCCTCCTCTTCGCAGAAGAGGGGGAGGGATGTCTCCATTGTTCGTTCCCTAACAATTAAATCGATCCACAGCACGTCCAATCGATTTCTGAACATTTAAACAATGAAAGGTGAGCTATTCAGGGAACAAGCACTTATCGACATTGCTGACGAAAGGAACCTGTATGTTGTGTGCAATCGAATTCCCAAATTCGTAACAGTATGTATATTCCCGAAATACAGCCAAAACAGTACACGATAGCACAAAAAATTTCGGCCCACCTTACTCACCATTCTTGCGGTGTGCAGTATCAAGTTTCGTTCAAATTGGGCAATGAAAAAATTATTTAAAAATCAATTCCCGATTCAGTCAAGTACTCTTCGGGAGTATTTGATCAATGGAAACAACCTCAGCGGTTTAAGGCCCGGTCACACCTTGACGTTTTAGCCAGCGATGGCAACGTATTAAAATGTATGTAAAACGCTGGCTTATGTTGAACTTTTGATGTTTTTTTTTTAAAGATTCGGACGTATTCATAGCAACTTGGTCTTATGTAGAACGCATTGGTAACGGACACAGAATGTTTCATTGTGTTATAGATAACTTATACCAACGAATGCTGAACCTGTTGTCGGCCTACACAACCGATGCCTAACGATAGTCTAACTTAGGCATAGCGCGTTGCACGCATCGCCGACGATGTCGTGACGTAGCCTATTAAAAGGCTGACGCACAACGATTCGAATCATAACTGCCGTAGAAATGGAAGTGACAACATCGCGGTCACACCTTGGCGATCTTGCCAGCGTATGCCGACCTAAGAAAAATGTGTCTAAAATGTTGGGGCACGTCAAATACGGTACGAGTAAGTTTGGTATACGTGAGTAGAACGCTAAAGTACACTATCATACGTCGTAGTAAGTAGAGTACGTCAAGAAATTTTAAACATGTTCAAAATTTTACGACGTACTCGGCGTATGACACACGTTCCGCATGCGATGGGGATAAGTTTTACACACGATATGTGGACGCTTACACACGTCCACAAACGCTACTTATAAGCTACTCATAAGTCGAAACACGTCGCGGTAATGTCTTTTTTACGCGAAACTTATTTCTAACTTATGTTTGACGTGCTTTGAACCAATTCTTTACGTAGTCCCAACACACATCGACGTATGTAGATGTATTACAATGACGTCTTCCGGTCGACAAAAAAAATAAATGAACGTGTTTCTAGCTTACAACTGTCATATAAAGACGTGTTCCCAGCGGTTTTGGGAATTGGTATATAAAAATGCTGCTCATAAAAGGGGAACCCAACAGTGTTTTCGAGTCCTTTTTGAGTCGATGTCCATGTCAGCAGTAACAGTATCAGTATCAGTATCAGTATTAGTATTAGTAGTAGTTTGTTCATGTTGGCAGTAGTAGGTTAGTGTGAGGGGGAGGGTGTGGGTTATGATGGATCGTCCTTGCGTCCACGTGTCCACGGGTAGGAGACATCTTTTCACCATTGTTCGAAGTTCGTCGCGGCTAATTTTTTACGGGGCTTTTTCAACAATGAGCTATAGCTTGTTTTTAGGATTTAGGTCTATTCATAACGGGTTGGACAAATGCACAATGAACTAATAATGTGCATAGAGCGCTTTGATTACTTATAGATACGATATACAAACGAATAATTATCGTGAAGCCGGCGTTCACAAACTATGCCCAACGATAGCCTAACTTATCCATATCGTGCGGAAGTTTATCTTTGCCGGTGACGTGGGGTTTGCTATTCATAGGCTGCCACTCAACGATTTAAATGGCTGCATCTCCACGATTGAAAGTAGAAGCTTGCGCTCAACAATTGGATTTTTTTTTACACTCAACGACTTTTAAACGGTACCACTCAGCTATTTTCATTGTTTACAATGAACGATTTAAATTGCTGTCACTCGCCTTTGTTTTTTGACGCTGGGGTTTGGAAATTTGAAGCGTTTCTTCTGAACATGTTAAAACGCTCAAACTCGACTATTTTAAATAGACGCTGCCGATGGACAATTGGAATCATAGCCAAGCTAGACATCGAAGTGTGAACATCCTCGTCATGCCGAAGAAAAGTTTGAAGAATGCTGCAAATAAGTGTCCTGGCTGTGGCCGTGGACGCTGACGCAAGGACGATCCATTATACCGACGTCTTTCAGCCTGTGAGTAACTTAAAAGTAACGTCTGTCGATGTGTGGCAACGATCGCGTAACGTGCCAACAACACGTTAATCATAGGTTAGAAATAAGTTTTGGGAACGCTAAACATTACCTCCGCGTGTCTCAACTTATGATTAACTTACAAGTAGCATGTGTTGACGTCTGTCAATGGTCGCAGACCGTGCATACAACTTGTGGCCAGCGTAGCGGAACGTGTGAGTCATACGCCGGCATACGTCGTGAAATTTCAAGCATGAAAAAATTTGAGGACAACCAAAAAGTACAACGTTTAAAGCCAACGTACAACGACGTTTTTCAGCGTGTTTTTCAGCGTGCTCTCAATGTTATCAAAACTTACCCATAACGTATTCAACGTGTGCCAGCGTTTTAGAAAAAAAAATCAAAAATCGGCATACGTTGGCTAAAACGTCAAGGTGTGACCGGGCCTTTAGTTCACTGAAGCTGTCTTTTGATATTATTATTTTTTTTAATCAACTGCTATCACAGCGGGAACCCAACTTCACCGGTCGTCTCGTAATTATTAAATGGAGAGTTTGGAAATGGGTTGGAAAGGGCGCGGCCGTGTGTGCTTTACAAGTTACCAGCATTTTGGGTGCCATTTCTTCCTTCTCCTCAGTATATTTTCCGTGCAGCGCGGGCGTCGAGTTCGGTGCGCTTTCTGTCCAGAGGGTGGAAATTACCGCTGCACATGCGTTTGGCAGGCTGTGATTTCTGCAGGGGGGTGTCTGGCGTAATGCCTGCTTGGCCTTCGCTGAGGACCCATCTCACAGCGAAAGGCACATGTCGCTGGGATTTACCTCAGGAATAAGAGTAGAAAAAAACATAACAGGAATGAGTGCAGAGATTTAATCAGACCTAGCTATGAAGTTGACACAACACACTGTCCCAGTGTCCCACTAGACAAAAGGAAAGGGACTATCTGAACATATATTTATGGCATAACTGTCTTGGGACCGCTGTATGATGGTTGCTATTGTTTTGGAGGGATGCGGTTCCCACAACTGCAACAATAAGTATGTATATCCGCTCTTCATTCATTGGTTGGACAGCTGACCTGACATCACCCACAAGTGTAATCTGAAATACTTCACCTGAAGTACCCAGAGGATCCCCCCTCCCCCCACCAATGGACCCAAAAGACCCATAAGACCCAAACGACCCAAAAGGAGGACACAAAAGAACCCCCTTCTGGTTAAACTACCAAAATCGAGCATCACTGCTCACCTTCATTCTTTTATTCCTCTTTTTTTCCACCTTTAGAACAAACTCCCACACACTCTTCAATCCCAATCTTCCCTCCAGGTCTTCAAAACAGCTGTTCACCACCATCTCTCATCATCCCCATCCAAAACCACTATCTTTTCTACCCCCATTAATCCACCCTGAACCCACCTCCTTCATATTCCCTGCTTTCCTTCCTGAAAGTCCCTGTGGTGTCCATCTTGTTTACCCCATGTACCCTGCCCCATCCTTCTCCCTTCCACAGATCCCCTCATGTCTCTGTTCCCCACTGTTTTGTTCTTCCCTCTCCCATCCCTCTTGTCTCATGCCCCCTTGCTGTGCGTTGTGTGTTCGCTCTCATATGAGCCTCGCCAATGTATACAAAAAAAAAGTGTTCATGTCCAAACAGTTGTATATATTAAGGGAGATGAACAATCCTCCCCTACATATTCCCAGCACAGAAAACATTCCAAGCTTTTTGGTGAACACCATGAAAGAAAGCTGCTTTTGAAGCCACAATATATTTATTTTAAACACAAGTTATAACCAGGATATAAAAGTTATTTAATCATGTAGTAATAGATATACCACTGGAACTCATGTGGACGTTTCCAGGTAATTAAATAGTCCGAGTCAATTTGATTAATACACAGCAAATAATCACCACTAAAAGCAGATATTCTGTATACTTTATAGAACACAAATGCAACAAAGAAAATGAATATTCCCAATGGGATCATCTCAATTATAGCATATTAAATGGGTATAATCAATATTGTGATATTGTTACGAATCTGGAAGCCATGAGCACACAGCATACAGGTCCTATAGATCAGTTATGTCGGTAAGTACGTGTTGCCAGTTAGGGTTCCGTCCCTGGTCTAATGGGAAATTAAATGTTCATGCGCTGTGGAGTTATTCTGCTAGTTAGGGTTTTTCTTTTATTTTTACACCACCAACATCAACGCCGACAACACCGCATCACCCTCACCTTCACCTCGCTCTGGCCAACGTCATGGTGGGCGGAGTTCAAGGAGGAGCCGCGCAGCGGCCCTCGACCAATCAGCGTGCAACGAGTGAGGTGACCGTCGACCGGCCAATCAGATCCCGCGACAGGATGAAAGGGCTACGCGTGATCTCACCACGCCCCTGGGCCAATCAAGGAGGTTGCCGCTCGTTTTGGCCAGTGGGAGAGACGAAGAGCGATTTGCGCGCCAAAGCTGGCCAGTGAGAGAGGGATGGTCGCGAGGAGGCCCCCTCCCTCCCTCCTCCGAAGTGGAGGGTATAATTATAGGCGCGGTCTGCACGTTTGGGGGTTCTGGTTCTGGCATGAAATGCGCGTGGGGTTCTGAGAGTTTTGGCAAGAAGTGAACATCTGCGCGCAAGTTGGTGGAGTGCAAAAGCATCTGCGCACAGAGTGGATGGGGCAACGGAGGGTCTTCTCCTGCCAGCTTTCGCCCTGCAGACTTCGTTCGCCTGGAGCCCGGTAGTGAGGGCCTCTGGATTGTGCTGGGGGTCCAGTCCTGCCCCGAGGACCTTGTCCTTGAAGGCCGCACGAGGCGGACAGGTCCGAGCAGGCCTCAATAAAGACCATTTGGTCCGATTATTTGGGTGTGTGCGTGTGTGTGTTCGTGGCGCCAGTCAGTTAAGAAGGAAATTGTACAAGTGCCGTGCTGTATATACGTGCATTTCTTTTAATCAGTTTAACTCTGCTCTTGCGTGCTTCCCTCGTTCCCCAATTATTATTGTAAATAAACGTCCCCATTTGTGAAATGTTTCAGCTCGTTCGTGTCCTTTCCTTCATTGGCTTAGCGTGCTGCGTGTTGGGAAATTAGCCAGGCTGTTGTTGTTGTAACGGGATATTTGGGACCGACGGATCTCGGCGATCAAACTACTCGGATCGCACATGGTTTGAGTACGCTAAGCAGCTCGTTCCGTATGGGTACCGTCGAGGGTGTGGAGACTAGGTAAATCGCCACGTCGTCTCTAGGTATTTTGAAAATTGGCGAATAACCCTGCACCACGTGGTAGAAATATTGACCCTTCACGGTCCAATAAGGGACCCGTACTTCTCGGACTTTTCCGAAAAAGTACGATCTAAATTCTGGGCGATTGGTCGAGCCGACTCTGCTGCTCCATCTGGTGGTCGTGCTCACGGCCGACGCCCGGCACCGCAACAATATGTGGGCAGAACGCCATTATCAGACCTGAACAACTATTTATGCTCCCTGAGAGATCCATACCCCAAATATAAAGAGAAAAACCACTTTGCATAATGGAGAAGATCAAGGATAGAGAGAGTAAATCGTTCTTGTCAATTTGATTAACACATAGCAAATCATCATCACCATTAAAAGCAGATATACTGTATACTTTATAGAACACAAATGTAACAAAGAAAATGAATATTCCCAATGGGATCCTCTCAATTATAGCATAGTACATGGGTATAATCAATATTGTGATATGTGGGAAGAATGCCATTATCAGACCAGTAACAACTATTTATGCTCCCCTGAGAGATCCTACCCCAAATATAGTTAAAGAGGTAAACCACTTTGCACAATGGAGAAGATCAAGGATAGAGAGAGAGCTAACCAGATGCAGGGTTGATGCACCTGTATGGGCAGAATAAGAAGGCAACAAGGAGAGCTGCGGATAAGGTGAGAAATTAATTTGAGGAAGAGGTATGCAACAAGTTGGAAGAGGATGGTTTATAGACTGGCTCGTGACAGGGATGAGGATAGTAAGGACATTAAAGGGGAGGGTGGTGATTAAAAATGGGGGCTGGAGGATAGTGATGGAGAAGTGCACAGTATTGAAGGTGTGCGAAGGATATTTTGGTGAGCTGTTGAACCGGGAAGGAAGCAATGGTGAGCTGGAGCTACTGTGTTATGTAGAGGGGAAATAGGAGTTGGTGGCAATCACGGAGGAGGAGGTGCAGACAGCATTGAGGAGGAGGAAGAAGGGAAGGGTGCCAGCCATTGATGAAGTGTGTTCAGAGATGATAATTGCAGTGGGAGAAGTTGGAATCAGGTGGATAATAGAGGGTTCAGTTCCGGAAGAGTGGAGGACATGGTTAATTGTGCCAATATGGAAGGGGATGGGCAATTTTCAAGACCCGGGGAAGTACAGGGGCATTACGTTCCAAGGTGGCGTCATGAAGGTGCTGGAGAGGATATTGGATGGGGTGGATGAGAAAGAGTGTGGAGATGGAGATAAGAGAAGAGCAGCAGGTGTTTAGAAAAGGTAGGGGGAAGATGGATGGGATGTTCATGCTGAGAGAGCTAGTGGCGAAGAGGTTGGAGGTGCAAGGTGAAATGGCATTGAGATTTGTGGACCTAGATTTGTGAAATGGCATTGAGATTTGTGGAGATTGAGAAAGCTTATGACACTGTCCCGAGAGAGATGGTGATCGTGACACTGAGATGGATGGGAGTGCCAGAAACAGAAGTTAGGTTGGTGGAAGGGATGTACAAGGGAACAAAGGGAGAGTTTGGGTTGGTCCTGGGATGTCTGAAGGGTTCAGCATGAACATCGGTTTGAGACAGGGAAGTGCTCTCAGCCCACTCGCGTTTATCATGGTGATGGAGCTGCTAAGCAGGAAGGTCAATGTGAGGGGTGTTCTGGGGAGGATGTTGTATGTGGATGATCTGAAGGTTGTGGTGGAGAGTAGATGGGAGATGCAAGAAGTATCGGGGGAGTGGAAGGAGGCATTTGAGAAATATGGGCTGAAGTTGAGTATAGTGAAGACTGAGGTGATGTGGGTCAGGCAGCAGAGAAAATAAATGAGTATCAGGTTCGAGGGGAAAGAGATCAGAAGGTAAATAGGTTTGAGTGTCTGGGGGGGAACAGTGAGCGGGGATGGTAAGTCAGACAGGGACAGAGGTATGAAGGATGATTCAGGTGGGTGTGAATGCATGTCGGAGGGTGGAGGATTTAATGGCAGCCAGAAAGATATCAAGGAAATTGAAAGGGAAGTTTCTGATGTCATGTGTAATGCCGGCCTACCTTTATGGCCTGGGAATGGTGGCACTGACAGAGAGACAACAGGTTTGTGAGAACAACTGGGTCAGGAGGATTGCGGAGCGAAGAGGGTGGGTACAAGGGGGATGGATGAACTGAAGGAGAAGATTTGTGTGCAGATGTATTTGACAGGGAGATTGGTGAAATGCTGGCTGATGTCGGTTTGACACTTGGTGTGGATGGGGGAAGAGACAATGGCAAAGTGCAAGATAGGAGGAAATGAGGTAGACCACAGTTGAGATGGGAGGATTGTGTGAGGCAGGAGTCAGTCAGGTGGGAGTGGTTGGAGAGTTGACTGAGGACAGAGGGAAGTGGAGCAGTATATGGACCAAAGCAGGGTAGAAGCTTGGTGCCACTGGACCTCACCCTTTATAAAAATAAAAGGGAAGAAGAGAAGGAGAACAGAATAATTCACTGCACTTTCCTCATTCACCTAATCAGAAGCTTCTTTAGTGAACGACAATGAATTTTAAACACTAGCAGAGTACCCACCCCATGGGCAATCTTGTTCCAAGCATGCAACACATTCTTCTGACACACCTTTATTTGAGTGATATTATATCCTTTACACTTTGCATTTCGCATTGAGCGTTTACTTACTGCAAATAAACACAACTTCAGGCCAAACTTTTGTCCTTCATAACAGATTTACATTGGTGTTGTAATTGCAGATTATTCCAGTGGATCGATTCACATCCTTTATAAAGACATCTGGAACAATGCATCATCGTGATAGTTAAAGTTCCCCTGATGTGCAAAACTTTCTGGTTATTTATATATAATATTAACTAGACCTTCCAAGTGAAGAAATCACCCATGTTTTTTTTAAATCAAAAATGGGATAATTAGAGCAATATTTCGATCATTTATTGTGCTTTTCATAACTTGCTATGCCCCACCCCTAAAAAAGTTGAACAGCAAATCACAGCGTTGACATCACATACAGAAACTCGCAGAGTGGATTGACTTGATCTCTTGAGTCTAGACCAGCGTTTCTCAACCTTTTTACCCTTGTGGAACCCTTGAAATAGCTTTCATGTCTCAGGGAACCCCTGCATAAAATTATTAGATACCATTATTAATATCTAGCTCTTTTATATTTTTATCGTAGTTCACGTGGTAAATATAATATTTTTTTTCGGATACCTGGTTTAAGGATAAAATGACCCCCTTTTTGTCAAATTTATTGGCAATGAAAGAAAAAACATACTGCTCGTTTATGAGACCTCACACCGAGGTTTTAATTCACAAAAAAAATCTTTAAAAAACCACCTCATGTAACTTGATAAACAAAACTTAAACAAATAAAGCTGAAGCAATAAAGGTAAACAGAAGAACTAACCTTGAGAGAGAGAGAGACTTCGCGCTAGGAAGCACAGAGAAGATAGATGGACATCGTGCATGCGTCCCGTACTTGAGTCAGTCACTCAATGATACACGAATCCGCCGCGTACAGGACGTCCACTAACCAGTGAGGGCGGTTTCACACTGGCGCCATATGGACATCGTTAAATACATTCCCTATGGTTGTTATCATTGTAAATAATATAAGAGGTTGAAGCCTCTATTATAATAACCAAGGAGTTTCCAACAATATGCCGTACGTGTATAGTAAATTTACGAACATTAAATCAAACAAAAACTACTCAAAAATACATTAGCCTATTTATTACTGTTTCTCGTGGAACCCCAAGCAACCTCTTGCGGAACCCTAGGGTTCTGGGAACCCCGGTTGAGAAACACTGGTCTCGAATAGTCCGACAAATCCGTGGTCTGTCCGACTAGGCCGTTAAATCTGACGTGCTGTAGATTTTATTTATTAATCTCGTTTTTTCATTGTTTTCTACTGGCGCTACATGACGACAGTAGGAATAAAATAAATAAAAATGCAACAGAACGTCAGATTTATCGGACTACTCGAGACAATTGTGTCACAAGGTGTGTTCTGCACACAAGTTTTCATCGTATCCGAACAGCGAGATTGCTTCGTTTTATGCGCGGAGAGATACGGCCGATGACATGCGCTGGCCTTGCTTGTGATTCATTCGCCGAGGAGCAACATGTGGTAAACTGGTAAAGCCGTATTTCATTTCCAGCTGCCTGAACTTCACCTCCCGCGACTATGTTATCCGACAATTCTCCATGTGGTTCAGACCAAAATCCTTCATTTCTCTCACACTCACCGTTGTTACCAGACAAATGAAAGTCCAAGCCATCCATTATTCAAAACCAAATGTTCGATTTTTTTTAAAGCAGAAATGAACGAAGCGATTGAGTTGACCAATCAAATGTGGAAACACACAGAAAGCCAATAGAATCACGTAGACCACCAACCCGAGTAATTTGCATGCAGCCTTTGTAATCCTGTAGTTGACGTCATGTGAGTTACGCCCCTTTCAGGAGAATTTTTAGGGGTGTTCCCAAAGGTTTGTTTTTCTAATTTTACATTTTACAGAATGAGTATTGTGAAAAAACAGTCAGATCTGAAATCACGATGAAAAACTCCTATAGGTCATATATAAATGAAATTTCAGTACTTTTGCATGTCAGGGGACCTTTAAGGAAAAGGATGATCTGAACTCGCTTAAAGGTCGAGGTCCTAACGTGACCTGTGTTTGTAACAGTGCTCAGTACAGAGTGCCTGCCGTGTTATTATGATGAGTGGTTCAAAAATCATGACATGACATGACATTCCTTTTCCATTTTGTTCCCTTCCATTAGCCTTCATCACGTATAAAAACATAGGGGCAATACCCCTGGGCGCTCACCTGGTTGCGGTTGGATAAGATAACGAAGGAACCACTGGTAGGCATAGATGACCCACAAAATATGTAACAGAGAAGAAAAATAAATACTGATGGATTTTTTTATTTTGCGAACAAACTTTGGTACATCATGGGTGATAAAGCATTTGGCCAAGTTTTATTGAAATTGTGTGTGTGGTGTGTGTGTGTGTGTGTGTGTGTGTGTGTGTGTGTGTGTGTGTGTGTGTGTGTGTGTGTGTGTGTGTGTGTGTGTGTGTGTGTGTGTGTGTGTGTGTGTGTGTGTGTGTGTGTGTGTGTGTGTGTGTGTGTGTGTGTGTGTGTGTGTGTGTGTGGTTTCAGAGAAGTAGTTGAAAGTATTTGTGGACGGACAACACACAATCCCATAAGCTCCTCAGAACTACGTTCCAGGTGAGCTAAAAAAAGGAAGATTCCCTTAATGTTTTCTCAATATTCTGTCAAGATGTTCAGTCGACCCCTATCCTCCAACCACATTCACTTTCTAAAGTTCAGTGCAATGTGATGTAAATATAACAAATGTTCGTGTAAAGTGTTTGGCTCACTACTTAAAACTCTCGAGTAAATGCTGTGGGATGGGAGGGAGGGATCGAATCCCATGCAGACACGTTTACAATTTAGTAATTGAAAGGGCAGTGTGCATAATTCAGGAGATCCTCTGGGTTTTCCCCTGAGGCGACCACAGCTGTCAATGAATTGTGAGCCAACTGCTCTTCCAGACTCCAGGTGTGGAGTCCACATGGTGAAGCCCCCTCTCTCCTGACTCCAACTGCGTTGTTCAACTGAAACCCCACTCTCCTGTACGATTACATCTTTGCAGATTCGAATACTTCATCTTAGACGTAATTAGAATTTGGACTTCTTCTTTGAAATTTTATTTTGAAGAATACACTGCAGTTCGTGGACATATTGCAGACTTGAATGAGATTTGTGGTAACAGTCTGGGCTTGGAGTTGGATCGAATGTTTCCACGGACATATACTACAGTTTTCATTGTAATATTATCTCTTCTTCAAATCTATACATTTGAGATATCTGGAAGAAGTTGCACTTCAATGAAGATGTTTGTGTCATTTATTTAACATCCATTACCAATTTGATATTCGTATGAGGGGTGGATGTTGTGAAAGTGTAAATGTACGCTTCCACTTATGATAGCACTTGGTGGACATGTGGTAGGTGTAAAAAATGGGGAATCTTTTGCGTGCAAGCAAGACAGCAGGCTTATCCTGTCGCTCTTTCCAAATTGCGACATCGTGGGACGCAGCACCCCCGGCTGGTTCAATTCCAGAATGCAAGTTTACTCCAAATATCTCCGCCAGGGATTGAACCCCAGGAGAGGTCCCTTTCCAGAATAAACGATCTTTCAACTGAAAGAGAGCATTGATTAATTACGTACGCTCGCAGAGGACGATATATTTATTAATTATGCACGCCTGTGAGGGACCATTTATTTATTAGTTGTGTACACAAGCGTGAATAATGAGATAGAGGTTGTGTGTCGGGCAGATTGCAAATGTACAACGATCGTTGGTTGAGATTAATATTCCACTTGTCGCATTTCCTCAAAATGCGTCTTGAATTAATGTTTAAAATCTCACCCCACCCAACATTTTAACGTGTGAATCGCCAAGTATGTAATAAAAAAAAGTAACTAATTTATCCCTCAAACCGGCAAGCAGCAGCTTCTTCGCTCACTGCAGATCTGGGTAAAATCACAAACTGGTCCAACACGTGGAACATGTCTTTCAATCCGGACAAATCTCACGCTCTCACTGTCTCTCCGAAAGGACCGTTTGGAAAACCCCCCATATACTTTCTCAACAATCCTCTGGAAGTCCTTTCTTTCAAGCTTCTGGGTCTCACTATCTGCCATTATCTTTCCTGGGACTCACTTGTCAACACACAGGTGAAATTTGATAGGATCGGATCTGGCAGTCATGAATATGCCAATACCCCAAATCATAAATCATTTAGCCACATTTCAAAATGGCCTCCAAAGCCAGTGGTCAACTGGGAATCCTCCGTCGTACAAAGTCCTTCCTCTGCCCGCCTGAGCTTCTGACCACATACAAGGCTTTCGTACCCAGCCTGATGGAGTACTGCTCTCCCCTCTGGGCTGGTGCTCCTGCCTCTCACCTTTCTCGGCTTCACGCTGTGGAAACAAAGGCATTTCCGATCATTGGCATCTCTAGCGATAAGGCAGTGTTTGGGCCTCTCACCACAGGCAGGTCCGGGGGTCTTTCCGTCTTCTACAGTCTCCTCTCCGGTCTTGTCCCTCCTGCTGTGTCTGGGATTTGTCCACACCATATTTCCGCAGGGCGCTCAAGGTCCACCAACAACCCCCTTCTGGTAAACTACCAAAATCACGAATCACTGCTCACCTTCACTCTTTCATTCCTCTTTTTTCCCGCCTTTGTAATAAACTCCCTCACTCCCTTCAATCCCATTCTTCCCTCCAGGACTTCAAAACAGCTGTTCAGCACCACCTCTTATCGTCCCCCATCAAAATCCTCGATCTTTTCTACCCCCATTAATCCACCCCAAACCCACCTCCTTCAAATTCCCTGCTTTCTTTCCTGAAAGTCCCTGTAATGTCCATCTTGTATACCCCATGTTCCCCACCCCATTCCTCTCCCTTCCACAGATCTCCTGATGTCTCTGTTCCCCACTGTTTTGTCCTTCCCACTCCCCACCCCTCGTTTCATGCCCCCCCCCCTTGATGCACGTTGTGTGTTGGCTCTCATACGATCCTCAACAATGTATACAAAATAAAAAAAATAAAAAAGAATGCTCGCACATGACCTTTGAACTTTCAGCGTGGGAGTATCTGTGAGTGGGGGGATCATGTTTTGTCGGTATGATGACAGGTATGTTTAAATATCTTAACGTTCACTTCGGAAAGCTCGAAATTCGTTCAGAGCAGACATGGATCATGTGCAGGTTCTGTTTGGGAGGTTCGTCCTGAGTTGGATCCAGGTTTATTGTTATTTGGAATTAAAGTTCTAATCTATCATTCCTTGAATATGCTTGCCAGGATAAATTATACATTGTGCTCTATAAAATAACATTTGAAATTGCAAACCTACTCTTTTGTCCCCTTCAAAGTGACCATTAATTGCCAAGTCAAAATAAAAATTAAAAAAAAAAAATAACTAATTTTACAGGTCCTGCACAATGATCAAAGGAGGTTTTGTTTCATTAATTTTTATTCGCCAGTTAAAGAAAATTGAATTCATAACCTACACCACACTCTGCTGGTTATTGTTAAACACACTTCATTTTGACAGAGTTAACATTTACAGAGGACTCTGTGGGAGTGTAGTATTGATCATGGAGGGCTTGAAGGGTGTTCAAGAGGTTCACATACTCACCTTCAAGCTGCCTCGCCTGGGTTTGAATCCCGACCCAGCTATAAACCGACATCCCAGTATTTCATCAGCAGAGCGATTCAACAATGTGTGTACCTTCCCTCGGATGAACGTTAAACGGGAGTCCCGTCTACTGGCACGAGTTGGTAGCAGTGTGACCATTCCTTGGCTTTTTTCACAAGATCTTGGCTATTCGTTGTTTACCTTGGCGTCTTGGTTTTCTATAGGTTTTCTTAGCATATAGCTTTTCTATTATCATCGCTTTTCCGAAACCTTGTGAATTCTTGGCTTTTTTCATTGGCTCACCTTGGCATTTATGAAAATGAGGAGTGGTCACACTGGTTGGTAGACTTTAAACATCCCATGGTCTATTTTCCAAAGAGATGGCGAGCTATCGCCGGCATCCTGAAAAATTACAAATTCCTACCCGAACCTGCAGTGGCATAACCACATATGAAATAATAATTTCTCACAGAAACAACAACAAAAAAGTGCATTTAAAGGTAGTGGGGTCAGCTTTTCATCAAAAGTACCATGATATCAATTTACATTCCCTCATCACAAATATTCATATTAATTTTTTTTTTAATCACAAAAAAACAACTTGATATTAAAAACAAAGCATAAAATTAAATTTAGTAATTTATTATCAGTGTGCATTGGTGACACTGACAATTATCAAGGCATTATTCTTAAAACAGCATTTTGTTCTATGGTTAGCACAGCTACCGCTGTGCATGGCAGCGTTGCGAGTACTCATTACCCTTGGGCCGTTTTGTTAACCAATGCGGTCATCTTCAGATCTCTGAGTTGTCAATTTGCACTATCAAATGAAACGGTGATAAACAGGTCCTTTCAATGAAAATTTAAAATGAAACCACACCAGATGCCATAACACCAATATGCCAAAGAGATAAAATTTTAATTTTATTTTCCTTCGGCAGAAAGAAAAAAAACAAATCGAAAACGAGTCTATTCTTGCGTCAATTATTCTGCCATTACTGAAAATACAGCTGCAACTATTTGGATTCACAAGACATTTTCATCGGACAAAAATCATCATAATTATTGACCTGTCCCACGAGACCGTCCATTTTCTGAAATCCTTCAACAAAGTGAAATCGGTTTCTAAAATTCTCACGAGCATTCGTTCAAAGCAAGTGCGCAGGGGGATGAACTCACGAAAAGTGGTTTGAGGCAGTTCGAAACAATCAGAAAAGGATAGACGTAGTCAAGGACAAGTCAGAGAATTTATGTATGTGGATGAACGATAGATTAAGGTTGATCTAGGTGCGGACGAACACCCTCAGGAACGGGTGCCGTTAACTTGGACATAATCTGCATTGAAGGTATAAAATTAACTTGTGGTCAAATTGGATAACAGTCGAATAACCCAAGGATGCTTGAACACACCAGTCGAGCATGTAGGCCTTGCCGCACACCTCACACCTACACGGGCATGACGTTCCGATGCAGACACAATGCAAACAAGAAATCCGCAAGAAACCTGCATTCTTTGTTTGTTGCGGTTTAGGTTACAATTTAATTAAAAAAAATTTTTTTTGGAGAGCTTCGAACTCATGCCACTGGGGAATATAGGTTACATGAGAGCTGAGAATGAACAATCCATCGTATAACATATCTGCAAACACAATCTCACATTCACCCATGCACAGACCAACCAGAACGGCACTTGGTAGGGCACATACCTCCACCAGGCCGAACAGTTCACATTTTGTATTCCACCGATAGGCCGGAGCTCGATCCGGACGGTAACCAAAATCTAATCTGCTTGTTCCCACCGACCCAATCCATCCACAACTTTTTTGACATATTGTGGTATATATAATTTTTGGCCGATTCTCTCAATGAAGAATCGATTTAAAAAAAAAAAAAATTATCCGATCCAGATCTTCATCAAAATCGAATCCATTCGTCCAAATCACACACCCAACCTATCCACCAAGTTTTGTCCGAATCCGTCCCTAACATTTTGATATATCCTGCTCTCAAAGATAGACAGACAGAGGTAAAAACATAACCTCCCTCCACCGGTAATACATTACAATACCCTCTACCATCCATTTGAGAAGAAGTGAGGCTAATAAAAAGATGGAAAAGTGTGAGGTGACAAAAAGGTGGGGTGTAGGGAAGCATGTCTACCTGCATCTTCGAGATTTAAGAAAATAAAATACGGTATTTAACTATTTATGCCTTGAGCCAATATCATCCATCTTCATCCAAAGCCCATATGGAAAGAAAAATATGCATGATATATATATATATATATATATATATATATATATATATATATATATATATATATGCACACACACACACACACACACACACACACACACACACACACACACACACACACACACACGATTAACCAAGGTGTTTGAGAGTTTGATGAAAATTTGGAAGGGTTAGGAAGCGAGTGCAATTCCAAACATCCTGGATTATGAGAGCAATCTCTGCGTACCATTTTTGATTCAAATTATCACAATTTGTTCTTCATTGAAGAAAGCTTGTCAGCTCTATTGCTATCTACAAGTCTGCAAGAGTGAATATACATGAAGCATTACTGGCAATCACTCAAATAGTTTGTCTTTCTCAAAACATTGTCATTGTCATCCCACAAACTTGATCTTTTCATAGAAACGATATCGTTTGCACCTTGTTTCGCACGACAACTCAAAGTCAAATCGAATGATATTTTGAGCCATCTGAATGCTTTTCTGACATTGATGAGTGGATGTTAACATATGAGGCATGGTGGGGGGAGGGGGGAGAGGGGGGGTGAGGGGAGATGGTGCATCATGACCAAAGCATGGCTTTACTCACATACACAAATATTTTGCACGAACACCTGAAAAGCAAGTGTATGCACAAGCTCACACCCCCATCCACGCCCACGTAGAGCTACATAAATGTCAGATTCCACCATGGCAAAATGCCAAAAGTAATAGGCTTATCAGCTGTCTGTATCTGTAAAGGATATGAACAACATCGTTACGCAACTGCATTCACTATACACCAAAATATAATGAGGGCAGGGTTGAACCGACTCAATTTAGATATGCTGCATGATGGATGGTCTGTTCTGCAAACCAACATTAAAACTAGACGTAATTTGACGTCGACCGATATGCCTCCACCCACATCAAGTCTTTGCTAACTCTAACTTTTACCAAAAACCTCAAGACCATTTGACCTCGATACCTAATCTGGAGATACTGTATACATCATGGTACATGTACTTAATTTAGTTCAAATCTCATAACCAATGGTATCACATTAAGATGAGTTTTAATGTGACTTCTGAACCTTGACCTTTTAGTAACAAATAATCTTTAAAGGAGGGATGCACAGACGGAGGTTTATATGCATACTTGTACCAAGATTGACGGAGGTTCCTTCAGCTGTTAAGTTAGTGTGGTGAGGAAAAACCATCACGGATCGATGGACAACCCGAAAACATAATGCCTTCGGCAATTAGCACAGAGGCATAAAATATGCTTTGCTTAAATGACATCACAAGAAGATCGTTTATGACATTTAAATATCTGTCCATGAAGACGTTTTGAATGGCTAAAAAGCTGTCGACCTTTTGATCCAATGTTACTTCCGAGTTAAAAGATGGCTCAAATGAATTTGAAAAAGACCAGCACAAGGAGAGTGATGCAAAAGTGAAGAAAAAAATAGTAATAATAAAATCAGACCCTCATGAGTAGTTTGCAATGTTAACAAAAACAGCCAGTGTACTGTGGAGAAGGCTCCCAGAATACCCAACATAAAACTGTCCCTACCAAATCATTTCAAACAATTCTTGCACCTGTGATGACACAGTTTCTTTTCTGAATGAAGTACAGAACTCACATCGTTATCAACCAGGACCGAAGAGATTAAAATCCTCCTTCTTTCATATGCAGCACATGGTTGTGAGTTGCATCATTGACCGAGGATGTGGAAACCCAGCTGATGCAACATCTTCTGTAGGTTAGGGCAGGAATTTGGAATATATTAATGGTGCAGGTAGGTCCATAGCTCACCAACTCTTTGCGAAGGACACCATAGGATCTTTACTGTCCACCAACTAATGCTGACAGACGAGACACCCAGTTTAATGTCCAGAGGGACGACATATTTATGCCTCTCCCTGCCTGCGAGTCACAAGGATGACAGTTTGCAACTGGGCCTAGATTTGAACCGAGGGTAGACGGCTCAGAGGCGAGTATGTATACCACAAAGCTATCCTGCCAGCCCAACAGATGTGAATAGGTCACCAAAAGAAAACACCATATAAAAAAAAAAAAATGGAAGTGCAAGGCATAAGGCAGGAACACATTAAGGCAAGAGCACGCGGAGAGAGAGATAGAGATAGAGATAGAGATAGAGATAGAGAGAATCACAAATCGTTGATCAAGAGAGCTTTAATCACATCATTGAGAGCATGCTACTGTGTACAAGAAGAATGACAACAATGGAGCAATGGCAACAGTGTCCAAAAAGATAATTTTTGCAGCAACAGAGACCTGGAAGATACTCCATCCTGGTTGTTATATCTGACTCTGCAAGCAACACACAAGATATGAACAGTGGCAAATCACAACCAAGGTGAACAGCAGCAAGAACAAATCAAGACATCACAAAAATTATTTTAAGCTTATAGTGCATGATGGACTTCATACCATGAATTTTTTTTTTTTACTTCTTGGTAGGAGGAGCACTTTGGAAGAGACCCTTCTCCCTCATGGACTCAAATATCTTCATGGGATCTTGGGTTTTGTAATACTCTTCGTAAGCTCGTTCACGGGGAATCGCAACAGCATACTGTCGAGCAAAACAAATAACAATTAAAAAAAAACTAGAACTGCCACTTTATAATCGCTGGCAGTGATTACTGGGTACCCAGACGTCCGCCTTTTATACAACGTGAGACTTGTATGATAGTCGCAAAGCTTCCCTTCGATAGGATAAGTGGAACTAGCAGAGAAAACATTCTTTAATAGTGATACAAATGCAGCCTTGCTTCCGGACAGCGCAGGACAGACGAGTTACGAACCGGATAGCACAAAGTGTTCAATCTAGTTCTTACGTATGCAGTTAGCCCTTTTTCCTGGGGACATTGTCGGTATCAATTGAATTGCTATTCCTGTACCCTCAAACGCATTCAGGTGCAGCCAAGTGAGCCTTCTGGGAAAAAACAAAAATATAAAAGTTCTCAGATTCAAATAATTATATAATTCTGGTTGCCAAACCGCATGGTTGATTGGGTTGAAATTTTAAACCCACGTTTCACATGTTGGCTAAATTATAATTGTGAAGTTTCGCATATATAGAAGCAGCGGTTCCAGAGTAAACATTAATTAATATTTATCCTTCAATCCAACATGGCTGCCAAACCATGTGACCTATCAATTAGAAATTAACAAAATTATATTCACTGCTCATGTGCAATATGTTTGTGAAGTTTCCCCTTGATCTGTCGAGCCATTCTGTAGAAGAAGATGTTTGAAGGTTTTAGGTTAAATTCAATATGGCCACCAAACCATGAGACCTATCAATTAGAAATTAACAAACTTGTGAAAGGATGTCTTGGGGAAAGTGTGTGTGAATTTTTGCCTCAATCTGTCCAGCCGTTCTGGAGAAGAAGATTTTAAAAAATTATTAATTTTCAATCAAAGATGGCTGAAGAACCATGTGATCTATGACAAATTTATATTCTGCTTCCAATCGTGTCGTGGAACACGTTTGTGAAGTTTCGTGTTTATCGGACAAGGTGTGTTTTCCTATCCAAGACGGCCGCCAAACCATGTGACATGTGATGTCATACTTTTTAACATATATGCAGGCATGGGGGTCGATTATCGTTGCCAAGTTTCGCTTGAATAGGTTATGTGGTTCCAGAGAAAACATTATTTAATATAATTATTGAATCCAACATGGCTGCCAAACCATGTGACCTATCAATTAGAAATCAACAAAATTATATTCACTACTCGTGTGCAATACGCTTGTGAAGTGTCCCCTTGATCAGACCAGCCATTCTGGAGAAGATGTTTGAAGTTTTTAGGGTAAATTCAATATGGCCACCAAACAATGCGACCTATCAATTAGAAATTAACAAACTTGTGAAAGGATGTCTTGGGGAAAGTGTGGTGAAATTTTGCCTCAATCTGTCCAGCCGTTCTGGAGAAGAAGATTTTTTCAATTTATTAATTTTCAATCGAAGATAGCTGACGGACAATGTGACCTATGACATAATAAAGTTTACATTCTGCCTCCAATCCTGTAGTGGAATACGTGTGAAGTTTCGTGTTAATCGTATAAGGTTCGTTTTTCTATCCAAGATGGCCACCAAACCATGTGACGTCATAATTTTTACGATGTATGCAGACATGATGGAAGATGATAGTTGCAAATTTTCACTTCGATGGGTTATGTGATTCCAGAGAAAAAAATTATTTAATATTTTTCTTGAAACCAACATGGCTGCCAAACCATGTGACCTATCAATTAGAAATTAACAAACTTATATTCACGACTCGTGACCAATACCTATATGAAGTTTCCCCTTGATCTGACCAGCCGTTCTGGAGAAGATGTTTGAAGGTTTTAGGGTAAATTCAAGATGGCCACCAAACCATGTGACCTATCAATAAGAAATTAACAAACTTGAAAAAGGACGTCATGGGGAATGTGTGTGTAAAGTTTCGCCTCAAACTGTCCAGCGGTTCTGGAGAAGAAGATATATATTTTTTAATTTTCAAAACAAGATGGCTGCCGAACCAAGTCACCTATGATGTCATAATATATTTTTTCTACGGTGAATTGTTGTGTAGATGAGGCTCAAGAAATTTCAGATTTTTCCGATGCAGCGTTCTACTTGACGAATTTTCACCCTGATACCGCTTCACTGATGACGTCACGAAAAATCATCCGTGTTCCCGATGGGCAGTTCATTAAAATGTAGGAAGCGAAAGAAATTTCCATTGCACGTTTTCAGAGATACAGACATCCAAAGTTTATCTTTTTTTTCAAGATGGCGCCCGTACTACGTGACTTGTGACGTCACAATTATCAATTAAGTTTGCTATCAAAAAAAGATACATAGTGTGGTGAAAATTTCGTGTCGATCGGACTTACCGTTCCTGAGAAAATGATTTTTAAAGCGAAAAAGCCTGCAAATTGCAGGCGGAAAAAGAAAAATAATAAATAAACAGAAGAAAAACAATAGGTTACCCAGTCCATTTGACTGGGTACCCTAATTACCCAGTCCATTTGACTGGGTACCCAAATAACCAAAGAATTTACCAATGCAAAAAAATAAACAAACATTTCACCGATCTCATCAGGGGCTATAGATAACAGGAGATCTGCATGCACGCACATACGCACGTACCCACACATACTTTCAGGAATGTAAAACAGAGTTTATATAAAGCAGGATGGCATTTCTCCAACCGAACAGAAAATGAGCAAGTAGAGGCACAAAGTACACCACCCCATTGCTAAAAAAAAAACAAATCCTCCAGTGCGTGACATTACCAAGATGCCTTCAGCACCCGGCGATGCCACCGTGCAGCACATGAAGACGGATTTGGGAGGGAGAGGTGTACAATCATCGATTAATTCTGTAATTAAAAAATAATAATAATAATCATACAATAATTAATTTCTTAATCAATTGGCTAACACCATACCAAAACCATCACCGTTTCATTCAAATCTGCAACTTTTGAAAAATAAGTAAATCATTGAAAAATTAAATAATTAATCGATTAATCAATAATTCAAAAAATACCCTTCAAAGACAAAAATTTTTCATATTTTTTTAAATTACAATTTCATCATTATTCGAAATTTTAATGGGGCCGGAGTTATTTCAAGGATTTGATTTAATTTTATACACCTCAAATAAAAGGAGGATGCAATATGAATATACACGGCCAAATATCAGCTTCCGAGCTCAAAAGGTGCCTCAGATATTGCCCAGATGAAAAGAATATAAAGAAGGATTTAATAAATCAAGAATAATTAAGTCATTAATTGTCAGGTCAAGTCAGGTGTGGCAGCATGTGCCGGAGCAGCGCATCGCTGCATCCACTTTCCGTCGGAAGTCCAGGTGCCTCAGTCTGGCCATCCCCAGGAAGATGCCTGGCCCGTTCCCATCTACTTGAGATGCTGATCAACCTGCTGCAACCACGAGGCAAGTGGTCGGCCAATTGGCCTCCTCCACTCACGAGGCTCCCTCGCTGAGAGAATCTGTTGAGCAGGATTAGCATGAGGAAAACGAGCCACATGTCCATACAGCCGCAGCTGACGCTCACGGACGATGCAGGTAACAAATCTCATTTGAGTCTCTCTCAGCAACCGCTCGTTGGACACAAAGTCCGACCAGCAATAGCCACGGATTCTCCGAAAAGACCTGGTACCAAAGGAATCAAGACCAGATCCCTGGTCAGAGTCCAAATCTCACATCCATTGAGCAAGACTGGAAGCACCAAGGATCTGACGACTTGGACTTTCGTCCTCCTGCACAGGTGCCGCCAGCACCACAACCCCATGGTCCAGTGAATCCATGACTCCCAAGGCCAGACCAAGACGTCTGTTATCCTCTTGCTCACAGCCAGCAGAAACATGAATATCACTGCCAAGGTAAGTGAATCTCTCCGTGACCTCAACATCCTCGCGACAAACAGGTACAGACAGGATAGCAGCATCCAAGATGTCATTGAAAGCCTGGATCTTAGTTTTGACCCAGGAAACCCGTAATCCCAACGGCTCCTCATTTAGCACCCCGCGGGCCCCCAAAAGGATAAAGTCTCCACAAAGATGATTGCATAATCTGTGAAATCAATTTCAGAGATCTTGACATTCCGAAACGATGCACCGCAACTTGATCTCTCCGACATCCTCTCCAGAGTCGAGTCCATACAAGTGCTGAAAAGTGTGGGGGCCAGAACACAACCCTGGCGAACTCCAGTAATAACTGGAAATAAGTCGGAGATGGTACCACCAGATCTCACAGCACTCTCAGTTTCAGAGTATAGTACAGACATCTGATTGATCAGTTTTGGTGGCACCCCACAAATACCAAGAATCCTCCAGAGGGAATCCTGATTCACCAAATGAAACACTTTACAGAGATCAACATCGGCTGCAAGCAGCACCTGCCGAAACTCTCGTCTGCGTTCGGTGAGGACCTGAAGAGCAAGGATACGGTCAACCATTGACCTCTTTGGTGTAAAGCCTGACTGCTCTGGGTGCTAGTGCTCAAGCAGATGGTGGCGAACCCGATCAAGAATTATCCGAGCAAAGACCTTGCCTGGTACCGAGAGCAGCGTCACCCCTCGGTAGTTGTTGCAGTCTTGGCGATCACCTTTCCCTTTTCAGAGAGGGACAACAAGGCCCCTCTTCCAGTCAGTTGGGACGATGCCTGTGTTCCAGACAGAGCACAGAACTGCATTCAAGGACACGAGTACAGCAATTCCACCAGCCTTGAGAAGTTCAGCATGGATGCCACATATCCCAGGAGCTTTACCCAATTTCAACCGGTTCACCACTGCCTGTGTTCCAACAAATGAAGGTTAATCACACTTGATTGGAGGGTCAGCAATACGGACAGTAACACCCCTGACATCCAACTCGACAGCTGGTGGATCAACCTGGTACAGCCACTCAAATAACCGGCCCAGCAGGCGTTCACTTCAGACTTCTCTGTCAAGCGCCCACCACAAACTGTTCAAACAGCAATACACGGAGGGATGGGCTTGGACGAACACAATGCGCGAATTCCCATATAAACAGGGCAAGTATCACTTGACCATAGGTGATGCTCTACCCACTCACAGTTTCCTCGCACATAGGCCTCCTTGTCCACCCTTAGTGCAGGTACAGTTTTATGCCTCAGCTCCCTGAACAGCTCAGCTCTGCCATTCAGCCTGGCCCTGTGACTCTGGCCAATGGTATCCAGTGTCCCTTGAGAGACAAAATTCTTCTTTGGCCTCCAGTGAGTTCCAAGACATCCATCAGCAACATCAAGGACAGGGGTCTTGAAAGCACTCCACAACTCTTCAGGATCCCCCAAAGCACCCAGACCCCCCAAATCTCCACTCAGCCTGTTCGCAAACTCCTCAGCTACTCTCTCATCCTTGAGCTTGCCAACATCCAGCCTCGGCTAGGATGGTACCATTCTCCTAGATTTAAGCTGCAACTTCAGAGTTGCTTCAACAAGCCTGTGGTCGGTATTGAGGAACTGAGCACTCCGGTAGACCCTGCAGTTCTGAATCAACCTCCAACAAACATCAACGAGCACATGGTCAATCTCCTTTGCACAGATAACCCGACAAGTCATAATTAATTGATTAATAAAATAAAAAAAGAAAAAAATGTTTTTGCCAAAGCACATCTTTACTTTTGTCCCCAAATTTCAGCTTCCTCTCTCAAAGGGTGGCTGAGATATCACCAGACAAAGAAAGAAAGAAAGAAAACAAACGGAGTAAAAACTGAGTACTCCATTTGGTGGCCGGCGATGACGTCACGCATCGCCTGGATATTGAATTGGGAAGGAGAGGTGTACAAAAATACAGCTCCATTTGAGGATTAAAAAATATTTTACACATTAATAGAGAAGAAATTGAAGGGATGCCAATGCTCTAAAAATTCAACAACTCAACACGTTTTCTGATAAAGTTGGTTCTTACAAATACTCATCAAGTCCCATTTCCCTTCAGCTCTCAATTTCAAACAGTCTTCCCATAGACAGTTATTTGCTTTAATTGCAGTCTCACATCAACCTCACCCACTTTCTGCTCTTCTTTAGGGTTATGGCACACTCTGGAGCGAGATCAGGATTTTGTCCCTTAATATTTTCTCTCGTTGCACTCACTATTTGGGTGCGTCAATCAGTGGTTGTTCACACTGGCACCACCGAGCAGTTATGAGCTCCATAAAGGTGCTGTTACAGTCTCGTATTGTCTGTCAAACAGGCGCAACACCGGTAAGAATTTCCCCTTCCTTCAGGACCCCCAAAATGGCACGTGTGCACAGCACATCATTGGTTGCGAAAACCAGGTTTTGGGAGACTGTCAAATGAATGTGGTAGACAGCACCTTAAAGGTGCAACACCATGATGAACAAATTACCTTCAGCTCCCACCAACCGGTTTAATAAACTTTGCAGAAATGCAAGATGACTAATCTAATTGGGTCATCTTTGAATGCAAGTATAGTGCAGCAGGTGTACATGTTATGCGTACACACAAAAAAGGGGAATAAACAAAATAAATGAATAAAACACAATGTGTTTGCCTTTGGAAATATACTGTAGTAACTGCATTCTTTTTTTTAAAAATCTTCAAAAAACAAATAATTTAACACCAACCTACCACTTTATTTTTGGCCATTTACCCTGAACTGTACATTTTTATTGGCCTCATTGTAAACATTCCTATGTGGTACAGGACAAGTCCTTTCATCGGGGTCAAAAATGGGCATTAGTCAGAAAAGCACAGTGAAATTTTTTTTTTAATGCACAACATGAAAGCTCAAATGCATGTGGATCAAATAAAGGGAGGAATGCGATTAATTGTGAGGAAGAATTAATATTACACAGTACTGATCTGTGCAAAAGTCTTAAACAACCACATGTTTTTTCTCCGATTTGTAATTTATCTTTTGCAGGAACAGAAACCCACAAACCCACACCAAGCCCAAGGTATCAAACTCTATGAGACTCATTATAATAGTTTTACACCAAGAAGGCAATTCCCAGGGAGAAATATCCAGCAAAAAGGTATTTCCAGATGTGGCATTCGAGCAATATGCCCAGTGTTGGCTTAATGATTAGGGTGGTGGGCTTGAGATCCGAGGATTCTGAATTCAAATCCCACTTAGCTGTTGAAATAATACCAGGTGGGGTTGACTCTGCCTGTCATCCTTCTGAGGTCTGCAAAATGAGTGCCAGCTAGCTGGTATACTGTCAGAGTGGCAACCCTCTCGGATTGTATCCAACAGCCAAGAAGACTGCTGAGGTAGCACCAACGCTCTGCAGAGTATGGTCCCGATGGATGCATTCAAGCAACAATGCAGAAGCATAATGAGACCAGGGAAGTTAAAGATAGAAAAGGGATTGGAAGGCCAAATAAACTCAGCAAAACAGAGGCATAATACCTAAAGATTATTTACTTACAATATATATATATATATATATATATATATATATATATATATATATATATATATATATATATATAAAATCAAGTGCTAAACTTATACAAGAACTAAAACAGATATCATGGGTTTAAGTGGACTGACTGTCAGGTCTCTTATCAAAAATGGTCTCAATGGGTGAGTTGCTGTCAAAAATCCCTTTCTGCATAAAGGC
This sequence comes from Eptatretus burgeri, assembly GCF_056783735.1. NCBI lineage: Eukaryota > Metazoa > Chordata > Myxini > Myxiniformes > Myxinidae > Eptatretus > Eptatretus burgeri. The sequence continues at coordinate 36,153,910 of NC_140965.1, forward strand.
AAGAAAGTCAAGAGACTGAAATATGCACAAGAACATCAGCGAGAGCGAGTGAGTGTGTGTGTGTGTGTGTGTGTGTGTGTGTGTGTGTGTGTGTGTGTGTGTGTGTGTGTGTGTGTGTGTGTGTGTGTGTGTGTGTGTGTCTGTGTGTGTGTGTGTGTGTGTGTGTGTGTGTGTGTGTGTGTGTCTGTCTGTGTGTGCGTGTGTGTGTGTATGTGTGTGTGTGGGTGTGTGTGTGTGTGTGTGTGCGTGTGTGTGTGTGTGTGTGTGTGTGTGTGTGTGTGTGTTAGGTCAGTTTCTATTTAAAAAAAAAAATTGAAAGTTGCAAGTCTCACCCCCCATTTCCTTTCCTTTTGATGACAAAACACCACTGGTGAAGTTTTTAGCCGAATCGAACTATGTTTAGGGGTCGCTACCGGACATTGAAATTTCAGAATTTTGTGGTTTTAAATATTCCCGCTTTAAAATGTTATGGAACCACTGAATATGGCAGTCCATCTTGAACTGATTATTTTAATTGACTGTCATATTGCTCATATTTTAATTGCTCTCCCTCATGCACAGATTTATCCCCTCTCGTGTTCAGTTGTCTTACCCTTCCTCCCGCCCTTGGTTTACTGAAGCTTGTGGCGAGGCAGTTGTCCTGAAACAACTTGCCTTTGCCTCATGGAAAGCAAACCCAACTGAGGGCAATCTCAGTTCTTTCCACAAAGCTCGGAACAAGTGTGTAGCTACCCTCAGGAGAGCCAGAAAACAACATCTTTCTCATCTCAAGTCTGAACTCTCAAACCTCTCTCCCTCCTCAAAATCCTGGTGGCGTTTAATCAAATCTGTTTCTGGTGTATGTTCCCCCTCCATCCCCTCCCTTACCTCAAATGGCCGCACTGCTGATTCCACACGTGATAAAGCTGAATGTCTAAACTCGGTGTTTGCAGCTAAATCTTGTGTCCCAAACCCATCACTATCTCTACCCACTTTACCCAGTCGCACCCAACTGTCCCTGGACTCTGTATCCTTTTCTCCTGACAAGGTGGAGAGCTTGCTTTCAAACCTCGAGTCAGATTCTGCAACCGGTCCAGACGGCATCAGCCCACGTGTCCTCAAAGCCTGCTCTTCTGCTCTTGCTCACCCTCTCTCTGTTCTATTCACCCTCTCATTTTCCCAAGGTCATCTGCCATCTGCTTGGAAATCTGCTAACATCACTGCCCTGCATAAAAGGTGCAAAAACAGATCCCTGTAACTATAGACCAATCAGCCTTCTCCCAATCATCAGCAAGGTTATGGAATCCATCATCGCTTCAGACATGAAATCCTTCCTCTTCTCCAATGGCTTGATTTCCAATCATCAATTTGGTTTCAGACCAGGTCACTCTACCCTAGATATGCTGCTACTGCTCTCCCATCAATGGATGGAGGTCCTCAATGCCAGACAGGAAATCCGAGGCCGTAGCCCTGGACATATCACGTGCTTTTGACACAGTCTGGCACCCTGCCCTACTCACCAAACTCTCTTCCCATGGTATTCAAAGGCCATCTCCACTCATGGCTCGCAGACTTCCTCTCCTGTCGCAGTCAACGTGTGGCCCTAAATGGAGTTCTTTCATCCCCTCTTCCTGTGCAGGCTGGAGTTCCTCAAGGTAGCGTTCTGGGCCCTGTTCTTTTTCTGGTTTTCATCAATGATCTCTCGGACTCTCTGGAAAATCCTCTATTTCTCTTTGCCGATGACTCCACCCTCTGCCGTACCATCTGTCATCCCTCAGACCGGCAAGCAGCAGCTTCTTCGCTCACTGCAGATCTGGATAAAATCACAAACTGGTCCAACACGTGGAACATGTCTTTCAATCCAGACAAATCTCACACTCTCACTGTCTCTTCGAAAGGACCGTTTACAAACCCCCCCCATCCACTTTCTCAACAATCCTCTGGAAGAAGTCTTTTCTTTCAAGCTTCTGGGTCTCACTATCTGCCATGACCTTTCCTGGGAAAGTCACATTTCCAACCTTGCCTCAAAAGCCAGTCGCCGACTGGGAATCCTCCGTCGTGCAAAGTCCTTCCTCGGCCCTCTTGAGCTCCTGACCACTTACAAAGCTTTTGTCCGTAGCCTGATGGAGTACTGCTCTCCCCTCTGGGCTGGTGCTCCTGCCTCCCACCTTTCTCGACTTCACGCTGTCGAAACCAGGGCTTTTAAGATCATTGGCATCTCCCGCAGAATGAAGCTGAGTCTTTGGGCCTCTCACTCAATCACCGCAGGTTGGTCGGTGGTCTTTCTGTCTTCTACCGACTCCTCTCCAGCCTTGCCCCCCTGCTCTCTCTCTGTGATTTGTCCCAACCACATTTCCACAGGGCGCTCAAGGTCCGCCAACAACCCCCTTCTGGTAAAACTACCAAAATCACGAATCACTGCTCATCTTCACTCTTTCATTCCTCTTTTTCCCGCCTTTGAATAAACTTCCTCACTCTATTCTTTCCCATTCTTCCCTCCAGGCTTTCAAAACAGCTGTTCACCACCACCTCTTATCTTCCCCCATCCAAATCCTCGATCTTTTCTACCCCCGATAATCCACCCAAGCCCACTTCCTTCATTTCTCCTACTTTCCTTCCTGAAAGTCCCTTTAATGTCCATCTTCCCCTCGCCATGTTCCCCGTCCCATCCCCATCCCTCTCCCTTCCACAGTTCACCTGTGTCTGTTCCCCAATGTTTTGTCCCTTCCACTCCCGCCCCTCTTGTCTCATGCCTCCTTGCTGTGAGTTGTGTGTTAGCTCTCATACGAGCCTCGACCAAGGTATACAAAAAAAAAAAAAAAAAAAAAAAAAAAAAAAAAAAAAAAAAAAAATAGGTAAGATGGCGTGTGCATGACATTGGTCCCGATGGGCCCCACCCACCACATCCTTATATGGTCACAGTTATATGCTAATTTGGTTATTTTGCTGTATTGACTTCCAGACTGAACAACACCTGTGCAACCCGGTGAACAATAGTCTCAGTAACGAATATGGATCTGAGAAGTAAGGATCCACCAGTGTGACTGGTCAGAGACCATGCTGTAGAGCTATGTGGACATAAATTGCTATCGAACCGTGAAGTCCTTCAAGTGTTTTTATATTTTCATCTGACAGAGAAGAAAACAGTCCAGGAAAGTGCAAAATTAGTGACTGAGCAATTGATAAAATTCTGGGACAGAGCAAGAATTCCATGTAGACAGACTTATCATGTAATAAAGAAGATCAAGGACTTATTTGCTGACTGGCAGAAACTTCATAAAAACAAGAACAACAAGTGGTGCCAGATACAACAAATCCCGCCCATTTATTGACGCGATGTCGCCGCGCTATAATAAAACTAAAAGGTCACAAACTCACAGAGACAAGGAAAACAAGTTCTCTGAAGACCTGGATGATTTGATGGACATAGCACACCAAAATGCTTTAGATATGATTATCATAGAAGAGGATAAATTGTTTCTGATTGCTCAAAGGGAGGACAGGAGACGAGGATACATGAGTGAAGTTGATACAGATTTAGCAGTGAAAGAAAAACGACGAGAAATGTTTGATACACAAATACAAAATCGAGGGATAAAATAACTTAAAAGATGTGCCGAAGAGAGTGTCGCAGATCTTATGGATTCAACAAGCAGTGGAACTGAGGAAGATGACGTAGATATCTGGAAATCACCTCGCCCAGGGACATCCACATCCACGTCCAAAAGGGCTCGAAAATCGGTTCGAACACCAAACCTGGCGGCTTCACTTCATCGGGCTAAAGTCAGTGACCGCAAAGCTACATTTATCTTGGCCTCAGCGGCGCAAAGTCTGGGCCACGAACTAAACGACTTAGCTATCAATTGGTAAACAATCAGAAAACAGCGACAAGTTCATAGACAGAAGATTGCTGAGTCATTGAAGGCAGAATTCAAACCCACAGTGCCACGAATGGTGCACTGGGATGGCAAGTTACTTCCAGATTTAACCGGGGAAGACCTGGTGGATCGTCTACCAATTATTGTGTCAGGAGCCGATGTCCAGCAGTTACTGGGAGTACCAAAACTTCCAGGTGGAACTGGTGAATTGATGGCTAACACCATCCACACTACACTGGAACAATGGGGATTGGAAGACCGAGTAAAATGTCAATGCTTTGACACCACCAGTAGTAACACTGGTCACATGAATGGTGCATGTGTTCTATTAGAACAGAAATTGGGACATCAAATGTTGCATTTTGCCTGTCGTCACCACCTGCACGAGGCAGTCACAGTTACTTGCCTTGGTCCTTCAACGGGACCTGACATCGCCTTGTTCAAGAGATTTCAAGGCCAGTGGCAATTAATCGACCAGGAGAAATTTGAAATTTTGACTGCAGATGAGAATGAGCAAGAATTTGTGAGTGTTGATGATACGATATTATTTGCAAAAGAGCAATTGAAAAAATACCAGCCCCGTGATGATTACAAAACCATTGGAACTTTCAATAATCGCACTCGGTGGCATCCCAGAGAGAGGAATTCGATTCAGGCTTCCTGGGGCCCGCAGGATGGCAAAAGCCATATATGGAACCAAAATCTTTCTATTCAGAAAACAATTCAAACTAACTAAACGAGAGGAAAAAGGAATGTGGAATTTAACTGCGTTTGTGATTGGGATTTACATTAAACTTTGGTTTACTGTTCCTCGTGCCGTCAGAGCTCCTGCAAATGACCTGGAATTTTTGAAGAAACTGGAATCATATAAAATCGTGAATGAGGAAATTTCGAGAATAGCTGTGAAGAAGTTCTCCAGACATTTATGGTACCTGAGTGAGGAACTAATTCCACTAGCTCTATTTGATAAGGTTTCTGCTGAAACTAAGGCAAGAATTAGCGCTGCGATAACCCAGGGAGATGGAGCAGAATTGGACCATTGCACTGGTTTACAAATAAATTTAGGCACGCATGAAAATAGGTGTTCTAACCTAATTCTGGGGTGCTGATTTCAGATACGAAATCAATTTTCACTCATCACCTCTAGTTTTTGAGATATACATGCACGTACATGTTTACATATAGCCCCTAGACCAAAAAATATCTAAATATTTCAGTAATACACTGCATAAATAGATGTTTTAGACTAATTTAGGGATGCTGAACTCAAATTAACACTTTGGCAAGCCGATGACGCTATTTGCGTCATCCAAAAAACTCCGTAGGTCAAACGTGCATTCTGCAGCTGGGAATGCCAGTAGCTTACTGGTGGTGAGAGAGGGTGATTAGTGCTGCTCTACAATTATCCGGTAGGATGATACTTTTATATAAAGTAGCTGGGTTTTTCATTTTTATTTTATACTATAGAAGAATCATTTCATGGGAATGTTGGGGTATTTATTCCCATTGGCCACTCAGTTCATTTGAAGGAGTCATGAACCAGCAGCACCAGTGGAGCCTCTGTGGGGACCTCAAGGTCATTGGGCTCCTTATGGGTATGCAGGCAGGCTTCACGAAGTACTGCTGCTTTCTCTGTCTCTGGGACAGTCGGGCTGTGTCCAAGCACTACACGCAGGACTGGAGGTCTAGGAGCACTTTCGTGCCTGGGGAACACAGTTTCCAAGAAAATCCTCTGGTGGACATGAACAAGGTGCTTCTTCCCCCTCTTCATATCAAGCTTGGCCTCATGAAGAATTTTGTGAAGGCCATGGACAAGGATGGCACTGCCTTCCAACACCTGTGCACTCTGTTCCCAGGTCTCAGTTCTGCTAAGCTCAAGGAGGGCATGTTGGTCGGACCTCAGATCAGGGAGGTGCTGAAGGATGAGGTATTCGAGAAGCTCACCTTGAAGGAACTGAGAGCATGGGAAGCATTTAAGTCAGTCTGCCATGGCTTCCTTGGTAACACACGGGCACTAGATTACCAAATGCATGTCAAGAAGTTGCAGGCTTATCAGTATATGGGGTGCCGAATGTCTCTCAAGATTCACTTTCTCCACTCCCACCTCAACTTCTTCCCCCCGAACCTCGGATCAGTAAGTGACGAACATGGAGAAAGGTTCCACCAATATATTACTAAGATGGAGAGCAACTACCAAGGCAGGTGGAACCTCAGCATGATGGGGGACTTCTGCTGGATGCTCCTGCATGACATCCCGAAGGCAAAGTACACCAGATCCTCCAAAAAAAACTCACTTCTGACTGTCTGTAGTATTATGATGTGTATATATATGCTTATATCCAAGTAATAGTAATATTTAGTTATGGCAGTGTTCTGTGTCTGTTTTTTTTCGATCTGTAATAAGCCATTTGAATATATGAAATAAACACATTATATTATAAATATATGTATTATAATAAAAAATGAGATATGTGAAAGCAAAAAAAACTAGAGGTGATAGAGCAAAACTGTTTAGAAATTTGAATTCAGCATATCAAAATTAGTCAGAAACAACCATTCACATGCTTGCCTCAGAATTTTTTTTGTAAACCAGTGTAATTATCCAAGCAAACGAACTACTGTACTAGTTCACGCTATTCCAAGAAGAGAACTGTGGGATTTCCCAACTCAAAATTCCCAACGTTTTTTCGTGTTCCTAGAATTGCCGATGGCTTTTTTGAATGATGACCCAGTAACATGGCATCAGAGCGAAAGTTACAATGCAGCACTGGCTATTGTCTCAAAACTCAAAGCAGTGAACGACAATGCAGAACGTGGAGTAGCTCTAATGATGGAATACAATGAAATACTTCCTTCCAACGAGGACCAAAAACAATATTCGCTCCAGGTTGTTTCAGAGCATAGAAGGAAAATGCCGACCTGCACGAATCGTGAAATTGTTCAATGCATTATTATGCAAGTATTCAGTGATGTGAAAATTGATGAAATAAATGCCTAATGTTTGTAAATTCATGACCTGCATTACTTTTTATCCAGAAATTATTCAATTCAGTAGATTTTCTATTTCTTATTTTGGGTTATTGGAATTTTTAAAATTCTGAAATTTCAATGTCCGGGAGCGACCCCGAAACATAGTTCGATTTGGCTGAAACTTCATCAGTGGTATTTTCTCATCAAACGGAAAAGAAATGGGTGGTGAGACTTGCAACTTTCAATTTTTTTTAAAATAGAAACCGACCATGTGTGTGTGTGTGAGTGTGAGTGTGAGTGTGAGTGTGTCAGTCATTCACATCGCAAAAGGAAGTATTTCGAGATTTTGGATAAATATCCTGAGAAAAATGGGTTGGCATCTCAAAAGATGTGTAACAAGAACAATTGTAGAAATGTATTTTGCAGATAGAGCGTCATGTCCAGGTCAGTTAACACAAATGCTGGACGGATGAGCCGAACTGGCGGTTTACTCCCTCAGACGACGTTCCAAGTTATGAAGGACAATGCGTGCACGGGTCGTGAGGAGACACAAGAAATCTTAAAGCTTTTAAAACCAATGGGTTTATTTCCCACACCACAATATTCGAAAGAACCAGGGATGATTGGATCGCGACGGGGGAAGACGGCGGGTTGTGGTGGGGAAGGAAAGAGAACAAAATATATCATAAATAATTATGGACAGTACAAATAGGTAAAAGAAATCTAATGAAACTAAGGCGCCTCACTCCAGACTCAGTCGTAGATGGGAAGGAAACAAAGACCGGGGGAACTCAGCTCTGGGACAGTAGGGATGAGCAGGTGATGAGGAGGGTCGAGGACGACGACAAGACCAGCAGATGATGGCAGGACGATGAAGGGCTGGGCAGGGCGACGAACAGAGGCAGAGGCAGGCAGGAAGACCTCCTTAACTCTTTTTCCTCGATCTCCCTCAGACTCACACACCTTCTCAAACGTTTTCTCAACCAACTGCCTTTTTCCTCCTCGACTTAGCCTCAGACCAACTCTCATCAACTCCCTCTATCATCCTCTCCACACCAACTCCCCAATTAGCTCCTCCCTTTCCTTCCCCTTCGTCAACACTACGTCCCTTTTGGAGGCATCTCTACCCCCCCTTCCATCCCAGGCGATCCATCGCTTTGCCCCTTAGGAGGCGTTCATAGCAAGTCTCCCTGCACCGCTGGTAGAGGTTTACATCGAGGTTTTATACACAATTTCCTTAACCATAATCCCGAACTACTTATTACCATGTACCACCCTTTGTGTGTCACACATGCAAACAAGACAATTCTGAAGCTGACGTTTCCCTACTTATACATCGAGATGGCTATCGACTCGCACACGGACCATGCTACTCTATGGTGATATCTAACCTCCCCCCCCCCCAAACATAACAATAGGAATAAAAGGTCACACAAAAACAAACCTTAATTTCTATAATTTCATGTATCTTATTACTTCCACCACTGAAGATGGATGGAGGTCATGTCGTCTGTGTGTCTGTCCGTCCGTCTGACAGCAGGATATCTCAAAGTTGTGGACCAATTCGGCCGAAACTTAGTGGATGAGTTGGGTAGGTCACAAGAACAAGCCGATTACATTTTGCTCCAGATGCAGATGCAGATCTGCCCTATCAGTGAGACAAAACGTCAATTGCTCAGCTTGGCAAAGGTATGTGCTCTGCAGAGTGCCATCGTAGTTTGCAAAATACATTAGTATTCCTTCTGAGGTGCATGTTATCTCTTTGCTGATAACTCCACCCTCTGCCATACAATCTCTCATCTCTCAGATCAGCAGGCTACAGCCTCTTCACTCTCTGCAGACCTGGATAAAATCACAAGCTGTTCAAACACTTTGAATATGTCTTTCAACCCTGACAAATCTCCCACACTCACCTTGCATCTCTGAATTGACTGTCTGGAACCACCAGTCTGGGACCCACAACACCCTCCCTTCCACTACTTTCTCAACAAACCCCTTGATGAAGACCTTTCCTTCAAGCTTTTGGGTCTCACTATCTGCCATTATCGTTCCGAGGAAAGCCACATCTCCAAGCTTACCTACAAAGCCAGTCGCCGACTGGGCATCCTACGTTGTGCAAAGTCCTTCCTTGGCACACCCAAGCTTCGAACCATTTACAAGGCTTTCATCTGCAGTCTGATGGAGTACTGCTCCCCCCTCTGGGGTGGTGCTCCTGCCTCACATCTAGCTTGACTTTACACTACATGATAAAGCTGAGTCTTTGGGTCTCTCACTCTCTCACCAGAGGCAGGTCGGTGGTCTTTCTGTCTTCCACAGTCTCCTCTCCGACCTTGCACCCCAAGCTCTGTCTGGAATCTGCAATCTGCCCCTACCCGCCCCCCCCCTCTATATTTCCTCAGGGTGCTCAAGGTCCACCAAAAACCCACTTCTGGTGAAACTGCCAAAATCAAGAATCACTGCATGCCTTCACCCTTTCATTCCTCTTTTTTCCCCCCCATCTCTGGAACAAACTCCCACATTCTCTTCAATACCACTCTTCCTTTCAGGCCTTCAAAACAGCTGTTCACCACCATCTCATATCTTCCCCCGTCCAAAATCTTGATCTCTACTATCCCCATTAATCCACCAAAAGCCCACCTCCTTAGTGTACTCCACCCCATCCCCCCTTCCACACATATCCTTTGTTCTCCAATATTTTGTGCTTCCCTCTTTCACCGCTCTCGTCTCCTGCCTCATTATGTTTCTGTGTGTTCGCTCTTACGTGAGCCTCGACTTTGTATACTAATATATATATATATATATATATATATATATATATATATATATATATATATATATATATATATATATATATATATATATATATATATATTGTTGTGGTTACCAAATTCGCAAACCACCATTCAGGTCCCTTAGGTGAGGTATCTCGGTAAGTGCATGTGTAGTTAGGCCCAAACCCGTTGTCTAGTGGGAATACATGTCATTTATACGTGCTGCGACTCTTTAGGATAGCCGTTTTTCTTTTACTATCTTTATTTTGGACCAACCGCCATGATTACCACCACAACCACAACATCAACCACCAACCACAACGCCGCTTCACCACAACCGCCACGACCTTCACGTCACACCTCGCAACCGTAGCATCGCCACCGTTCTTGCCCCGCTGTGGGTACCGGTGTTGGACTCGTGCAGGGCGCACGTTGAACAGCGTGTACAAAATCACGGATTTTGTGCTTCAAAAACGGATCAAAAACGACACACGCCCACTTTTTGCCGTCCAATCGGTGAGCGAGGGGCGATTTGGCCCCGCCTCCAGAACGATCGATATATGCAAATTTGTGGATCAAAAAGCCTTCACGCCCACTTTTTCTCGGGCCAATGGGGAGCGAGGTGAAAGGTCGAAGGGAGGGGGTCAAAGGCGAAGCTACGGGGGGATAAAAGGACGGTGTTCGTCAGTCAGAAGAGTGTGGAAGTCTGGAGCCCGAAGCCTGCAGTAGCTGGAGAAGCTGAAGAGAGTCGAACGAGGAGAGCCCAGACAAGAGTCCAGGGTGGAGAGTCCAGAGGCGGAGAGGCGGCAGCGGCGAAGGCAGACGAGGGGGTGCTCGCGACGGTGCCGGGAGCTGCACGCCCGAGGAAGGCCGGCAGCGCGACCTGGCCGAGGTGGAGACGCACACCAGGGATAATAAAGATCCTCTATACCCCGAGCATCAGCAACCCCCTCCTGTTTCCCCCCGCGCTGAGATAGTGCGACCAAGGGGGCCCCTTTTCCCACCCCCTGCCAGGCACTGTCCGCGAGGCCCGCGGAGTGAGGCGCCATCGCCGCTCCGCGTCTCATCACCAGACGGGTAGGCGCGACCCGGTCTCGGCCTCAGGCCCGCCTCATCCTTGAGGGTATTCTTTCCTTGGTTTTGGGTATGTGTTGTCGGCGCCGTCTGTGAAGAAGAATTGTATAAGTGTTGCCGTGTGCTCGGTAGTTGGTATTAGCTCTGCACTGTGTTTTCACTTTTATATTTGCTTTTTGTGTAAATGGAATTGTGTTTTCTTTTTTTTGTGTGCTTTTGGTGGAATTGTATTTGTGTGCTTCCCGTGTGCCGCGAATAAATGTGCTTTATTGTTGAACTGTTCTCCCGCTTCGCTTCGTCTTTTCCCCCATTGAACCCTCATCTTGCTTCACGTAAAGGGTTGGTAGTGGGCTGAATACGCCCGATAATTAATCGAACCGTCGAGGTCGACGATAACACCGCTCGGTTATTCTGATAGTACGGAACGGGTCGCTTAAGTGGCCCGTGTCCGAAGTCGACCTGCGGCGAGGTGCGATCGCCCGGTCTACCCTCCGCGTGGGTACTTAGGTAGGTCGAATTTGGCGAGCAACCCTATCCCACGCGGGGGCTGATTGGCTCGATCGCGGTGAGACCGAAAGGTCCACCCGTGACTGGTTCCCGGCGTTAGTCCGAGAGGGTCACGACTGGATTGTCCGTCCGGTGGGCGACGTGCCGCGATTCGAGTTACGTGGCCGTTCGCACGCCGGCGGGCGCGAAGACCGCAACAATATATATATATATATATATATATATATATATATATATATATATATACATATATATATATATATATATATATATATATATATATATATATATATATATATATATATATATATATATATATATATATCACAAATTCGAGTTTGCAGGAATGTTTAAAACAAGCATTTTATACAAATGCATAAATCTTTGAATAAAAAAAAGCTGTTAGCTCATTAGAAACACGACACAAAGTAACACAAACCCATAATTGCAAACAACATAGGTGAAAGTCGATCGACTCAAATTATACCCGCAAGGGTAAAATAATAATTTGGGTGTAGCTGTTGTACACAAAATAAAAATAAAAGGAAGACTGTTAGCCATTTGTATTACTCCTTAAGATTGACTCGCCACATCTCCAAGAATAGGTAGAAAACATGAGAAGCAGCCTAAAGAAAAGACTTTTAAAATTGAAGAAACCAAAATTCACCAATTGCTGGAATGTCCTTCCACCATTACCTTGAAATAAGCTGCACTGAGGAAGGCAGCGACAAAGGCAATGGGCATATGGAAGCGAAGACGCTTGGCCAGCAAACCACGCATGACAGGCTTCTTCAGACGAGCCACCTCAGACATTTCTATGTAAAGTAACAGGAAGAACAAATATCAGGCAAGAGCTTCTTAAAATGGAAAAAACAGATACAGGTAGGTGGAGGTATCACCCAAGTCCAAACAGCAACACCAATCAGAGTATCACAATGATCAATGGAGAGAACAACAGTCTTTGCGACAAACACAATCAGAAGTGGGTATGAAGGGTTGGCTCAAGGTGCCATTCACATATTGTGGGAATTACTTCTCAGGACAAAAACTTTGCAATAGTATGAGGTAGTTATCTCCCATTTTGCATGCATTAGAATAAGTGCAAGGTAATTTCGTCATGATATGAGATACGTGTCATTATATGTAAAGAAAGATGTTGACCCACACCCAATTGTTGCATCGAAAACCACCATCAATGGTTCGGGTGCAGTCTCGCGGAACATCCAAAGCCATGCCGGCAAGGATGAGTAGATTAACGGGAACAAAGACCCGGCGAAAACTCAGATCCGAACCATGCTGGACCAATGAAAGAAAGGACGGAAACGAACTGGGAACATTTCTGCAATTGTTTTATTTACAGCAAGGACACAGAGCAAGCTTATAGCGGATATACAGGAGATTTACAATGATCAAAAACATTTATGCAATTGTACTTAGCAGACAGCGCCACACACACAAACACACACACAGACGAAAATAAAACCCATGTGAATTCCAAGGAACCTCGCAGCCAGGGAGAGAGACGAGCTGGGGCTGCGGCTCGGATAGGTACCTGCACGTTGGAGAGAGGTCGTGCTCCGTGGTGTGGCACCTGCCAATGGTCGTGCAGCTCGGCCCGCAGTCACACGAGTAGGGCTCGTGTCCGCGGAGGAACCCGAGCGGAGCAGAGAGAGTCCCAGGGCGGGGATCAGGGTCACAGACAGGACCCAGCGAGAGACCCAGTCGAGGTCGGGTGTCCTCGGTCGTTATTGGAATCGACCAGATGGATTGCTCCACCAACGAAGAACGGCCATGCACCACCACCCACAGACTCGTGAAAAAGCTCTCAATCTGTCAATCCTCCTCGTACACCGAACTCAAGACTCCAGCAAAACTCCAATGAACGCCCCAGCGAATGCAGAACTGAACTGAGCCTTTTGACTGGACTCACACGAACGTGCGTCTCAGAGGGTCCCTTCGTAGTCCATCGACCTCCCTCAGCGTGGCGGGGCCTTGGTCAAAGCTGACATCACTGTCCGCCCTGATTGGACAGGGCCTCCATGGGTCTGCCCCTTCTGGGCGGGGTTTCTGCCATGCCGGGAGCCCGCCCCTCCACGCATGACTGCACTCGCCATAAGGGTACCTCACAAAGATTTCGCCTCGGAAAGCGAGTCGCCGGTTAGGCGAGTAGGTGAACACACGCGAGTAGCATGTGAGAGGAGGGGCAAGCAGGCAGAGGGTACCATGGGTTGTCGTGGATTTGCATTTGCAATGAAATTGAGTGGGGATATAAAGATTTATTAATCTAAGTAAAAAAACATCGCAACGCACCCCTTTAATTTTCCCACTAAACACAAGGACGGGATCTGTCTACACATATACTTAACGGCATAACTAACTTCGGGGAACCTGTATGATTGAATGCATACGGTTCCTAGAACCGTAACACTATTAACACTCAACTTTGAGCTGTTTAGCCTGGGATTAAATCCTGAGGCAGTTATAAACAGCCGTCCTGGTATTTCACATGCAGGGCGAGGCATCAATCAATGCGATGGGTGCCATCCATTTGAAAGAAGTGAAACCAGGTGTTCATCTGCTGGCATTATTTAGTGCATGTTTGATGTAATCCCACTGTCTTTCATGAAGAAAAGGCGAATAATCACCGGCACCATGACCAAACTAACAAACTCCTGATCCAACAAGACTGAGGGGAAGGAAATGGCAAACCATCCAGCATAATCCTATCCAGAGAGACTGCTGCAGGAACACTGAAGCTCTGCACAAAGCATCATAGTACATTGATGACGATTCCAGATACGACAGTGAAAAGGGTAATGCCAGCGTAACGGACGTAACATTGAGACAAAAATTGCATCACTAATGTTGAAATTTTGAAAAGGTTGGCCATATTACAGAGAGTTTCTTTATTACACATCTTAATTAGTCTCTATGGCTTTCTGATATTGGTACAAACCCCACTGTGTAGTTTACTACTAAAGCAAAAATCAACATTTAAGAGGCCTAATGGATGTAACATCGAAATGGACACAACTAAAACTGGCCAGAGCACAATTCTTAAATCCTGCGAAATAACGAATTTGTAGTATACCTTTCATTCGCGGAAAGAAAACTAAGCATTAGTAGCATACTTTCTATATTCCAACGATACGATCTGTCTGTTGTTTGTTGAAATATTTTCAAAAGTTCACTGTAACTGACGCAACTCAGCAATGTAACGGATGTAACCCATGCGATCACATATTGGATAGTCAATGCTAGGGCGCATTTTATGATATCTATACAATCTCTTACATACATCAGCGAACATTTGGTTGTTTTTTTTGAACAAAAATTATATTTTGATCAAAAAGGCATGAGACCGTGGACAACACAAAAAAAATGTAACGTACGTAACAATGTGCACCTGGTACAATAAATTGCAAAAAAAGGTACACAACAGTGGAAATGTTTCAAAAATTATACTACAGCCTGATCCTATATCAGTACTATTCTTCAGCGAATACGACTTCGGATTAAAACATTCATCAAATAGCCATATTTTCGACAAAATGATAACAGACAGAATGACTTATCATTGGAAGATGTTGAGGCAGTTCTTTCAAGATGGCCGCCAAATCAAGTGACATCATGCACGGAGTCCAAAGGGCGGAGGAGCTCCTTGTGAGCCAACGTCCATCCATATCTAGTGCCCAACTGTGTCTGCGGACGTCCTCCTGCAGTTGGGTCACTTCTTATTAGGAGGTTGGTGGCAGGATTTGCACTCCGGCCACCGTAAAACCCTTCATTCCGCAAAACGCAAAAACGCAAAAAAAATCTGAAGACCCACTCCGTGGGAGTACCTCCTGTGCAGCTTCCCTTCGCAGGGCAGCTCACCGGATGACGGGATTGGGGCAAAGCCTTCGGGACCCCCAATCTTTGATAGGAGGGAAACCACGGGGTAACATCCCTGGGTCAGATTGCGGGAGAGTGTGTAGGAGTGGTGCTGAGGTGTCGTCCACCAGACGGCGGTCTCCTTGGGTTAACCTGAGGCGGTCCCTTCGGGTGGGTGCCTGGAATGTCCTATCCCTAAGAGAGGATGATCACCTGTCTCTGTTATCATCTGAGCTCAAGCGTTTGGACATCGGGATTGCAGCTCTCTCTGAGGTTCGGAGACCGGATTGCGGCGAGATAATGGTGGGTGGTTACACCTACTATTGGTCTGGTCGCTCTGATGGTTACCATACCCAAGGAGTTGCTGTAGCTGTGTCCAATAAGCTGACCCCAATGATAATTGAGGTAACACCGGTCAACGAGCGTATTATGAGATTAAGGATTCGTCACTCCTTAGGTGTCATTTCCCTGGTCTCTGTTTATGCTCCGACTGAGGCGAGTGATCTCACCGTGAAGGATGCATTCTACGCCACACTCGAGTCTGTGGTTGATCAGTGCCCCAGACGAGATACACTTCGAGTCTTGGGGGATTTCAATGCATCGACTGGAACTGATAGGGACGGTTATGAGGTGTGTGTTGGTCCCCATGGGTCAGGAACTATGAACCAGAATAGCACTAAGTTCCTTGACTTTGCAAGAAGTCATGGACTTAGGGTGGCTGGTTCATGGTTTCAGCGCCCACAAGCTCATCGCTGGACTTGGTATTCCAACGCTGGCGGTGTGGCAAAGGAGATTGACCATGTCCTCATTGACGGTCGTTGGAGGATGATCCAGAACGGCAGGGTCTACCGGAGTGCTCAGTTCCTCAATACTGACCACAGGCTTGTTGTAGCAACTCTAAAGCTGCACCTTAAATCCTGGAGAATGGTACCATCCCAGCCGAGGCTGGATGTTGCCAAGCTCAGGGATGAGAGAGTAGCTGAGGAGTTTGCGAACAGGCTGAGTGGACACTTGGGGGGTCTGGGTGCTTTGGGGGGTCCTGAAGAGTTGTGGAGCGCCTTCAAGACCACCGTCCTTGATGTTGCCGGTGGATGCCTTTGAGCTCACCGCAGGGCAAAGAAGAATTTTGTCTCTCAAGGGACACTGGATACCATTGACCAGAGTCGCAGGGCCAGGCTGAATGGCAGAGCTGAGCTGTTCAGGGAGCTGAGGCGTAAAACTGTACGTGCACTGAGGGTGGACAAGGAGGGCTATGTGCGAGGAATCTGTGAGGGGGTAGAGCATCACCTGTGGACAGGTGATTCTCGTCCCGCTTACAGGGGAATTCGCGCATTACGTTCATCCAAGCCCATCCCTCGGAGCACTACAGTTCGAGCAGAGAGTGGTAGGCTCTTGACAGAGGAGTCTGAAGTGAAGGCCCGCTGGGCCGGTTACTTTGAGCGGTTGTACCAGGCTGATCCCCCAGCTGTCGAGTTGGACGTCAAGGGTGTTACAATCCCTGTTGCTGACCCTCGAATCAACTGTGGTCCACCTACGCTTGTGGAAACACGGGCTGCGGTGAACCAGTTGAAACGGGGCAAAGCTCCAGGGATCTGTGGCATCCATGCC
The DNA here is from genome assembly GCF_056783735.1 of Eptatretus burgeri. Taxonomy (NCBI): domain Eukaryota; kingdom Metazoa; phylum Chordata; class Myxini; order Myxiniformes; family Myxinidae; genus Eptatretus; species Eptatretus burgeri. Next base: position 36,170,570 of record NC_140965.1, read on the forward strand.
GAACTTCTCAAGGCTGGTGGAAATGCTGCACTTGTGTCGTTGCATGCAGTTTTGTGCTCTGCCTGGAACACAGGCATCATCCCAACTGACTGGAAGAGGGGCCTTGTTGTCCCTCTCTGGAAAGGGAAGGGTGATCGCCAAGACTGCAACAACTACCGAGGGGTGACGCTGCTCTCAGTGCCGGGCAAGGTCCTTGCTCGGATAATTCTCGATAGGGTTCGCCCCCATCTGCTTGAGCACCAGCGTCCAGAGCAGTCAGGCTTTACACCAAAGAGGTCAACGATTGACCGTATCCTTGCACTTCGTGTCCTCACCGAACGCAGACGAGAGTTTCGGCAGGGGCTGCTTGCAGCCTATGTTGATCTCTGTAAAGCGTTCGATTCAGTGAATCGGGACGTCCTCTGGAGGATTCTTGGTCTTCGTGGGGTGCCACCAAAACTGATCGATCTGATGTCTGAACTCTACTCTGGTACTGAGAGTGCTGTGAAGTGTGGTGGTACCATCTCTGACTTATTTCCAGTTGTTACTGGAGTTCGTCAGGGATGTGTACTTGCCCCCACAGTTTTCAGCACTTGTATGGACTGGATTCTAGGGAGGATGTCGGAGAGATCAAGTTGCGGTGCGTCATTTGGGAATGTCAAGATCTCGGACCTTGACTTTGCAGATGATGCAGTCATCTTTGCGGAGACTTTAGACATCCTCTTGGGGGCCCTCGAGGTGCTGAATGAGGAGTCGGAGCCGTTGGGATTATGGGTTTCTTGGGTCAAAACTAAGATCCAGGCTTTCGGTGACATCTTGGATGCTGCTGTCCTGTCTGTGTCTGTTTGTGGTGAGGATGTTGAGGTCGTGGAGAGATTCACTTACCTTGGCAGTGATATTCATGTCTCTACTGGCTGCGAATCAGAGGTCAATAGACGTCTGGGTCGGGCCTGGGGAGTCATGGATTCACTGGATCATGGGGTGTGGCGCTGCCGGTACCTGTGCGGGAGGACGAAAGTCCGAGTCTTCAGGTCCTTGGTACTTCCAGTCTTGCTCTATGGGTGCGAGACTTGGACTCTGACCAAGGATCTGAGACGGAGACCTTTGGTACCAGGTCCTTTTAATTAATTTTAATTTCCATTAATTCCTTTGGTACCAGGTCTCTTCGGAGAATCCTTGGCTATCGCTGGTCGGATTTTGTGTCCAACGAGCGGTTGCTGAGAGAGACTCGGATGAGATTTGTTACCTGCATAGTCCGTGAGCGTCAGTTGCGGCTGTATGGACATGTGGCTCGTTTTCCTGACTCTGATCCTGCTCACCAGATTCTCTCAGCGAGGGAGTCTCATGAGTGGAGGAGGCCAGTGGGTCGACCACGTGCCTCATGGTTGCAACAGGTTGACCATCATCTCAAGGAGATGGGGATGGGCCTGGCATCTGCCTGGGGGATGGCCAGACGGAGGCCCCTGGAGAACCGGCGGAAAGTGGACGCAGCGACGTGCTGTTCTGGCACATGCTCCCATACCTGACCTGACCTGATCCACAGAGTAAATATCACATAAATTATGAAAATTCAGACGAAACTAAACACCGTCCAACAGACATCCTTTTGAAAAATACATTTTCAAATTTTATGCTTCATGTCCATTATTACGTGGAATTACCTAATTCGTAGAACATATACATGTATATGTTTACATATAAAACATACATGTATACGCACGCGCACACGCACACACTAAACTAGAAAGGGCAATCTGTTGAGCGCATACCTCCACCACGCAATGACTGATCCACGGGAACATATCGGGCCCAATACATTTTTGAGATATCATGCTACATATCGTTTTTAACCCTATCTCTCAATGGTGAAAAGACACTTTAATCATTAAATAATTCTCGTATCCATATCCGGCTCCTCACCAAAATCGAATGATTTCTTCTTCCTCACACACCCAACCTGTCCCACAAATTTCATCCGAATCAATCCACAACTTTGAGATATCATGCTATATTGTTACGAATTTGGAAGCCTTGTGCACACAGAGACAGCAGTCCCAAAGTTTAGTTATCTCGATAAGTATGTGTATATAGTTAGGGTCCCCTACCTGAGTCTAACGGGAATTACATGTGTGCGCTGCAGTTTCTTTTGCAACAAATCTCCTTCACTTCACTTCACTTCACACACTGACGCCATTGCCCACGTGCGTTCGACCACGTACGTGGGCAGATTTTCATCGCCTCAGCTCAGACTCCACCCCTTGTCCAATCACTCAGAGAGGGCGACTTTCCCATGACACCACGGCCAATGAGGGTTGAGATTCCACAGAGGGTGACTTTCCCACGACACCCCGGCCAATGAGGGGTGGAGATCACGCACAGAGGGCAACTTTCCCACGACACCCCGGCCAATGAGGGTTGAGATGGCCACAGAGGGCGACTTTCCCATGACACCCCGGCCAATGAGGGTTGAGATGGCCACAGAGGGCGACTTTCCCATGACACCCCGGCCAATGAGGGTGGAGACCGCCTCAGATGGTGATTTTCTCACCACGGACAAGAAAGATATACAGGGATGGCAGGCTGGGGAGGTTGGTTGTCTTGGGGGTCGTGGGTCTTGATGCTGGCTGGTTCGTCTGGTCCTGGCTCATTGTCTTCTCTGATCTTCATGTTGGTCTTGGTTGATTGGTGTGTAGCCAGTTGGAGAGCACGGTACCTGGTGCTTGGAGCGGCATAGTGTTGCGGGTTCGAGTCCTGCCGAGCCGGATCAAGGGCCGCACGAGGTGGAAAGGTCCAAGCTAGCATCCTTACCTCCAGCTCACCTTCCCTCCGAGCTGGGGGTATCAATATAGGCCGCGGCCATCATTTATTTTGGGGGGTGTGTGTGGGCATGTCTTCAAGTAGAATTGTGCAAGTGCTTTCTTTTGCTCATTGTATATTACATTTCTTAATCGGATAACTCTGCTCTTTGTGTGCTTCCCTCCCCGATTATTATTATTATTATTATAAATAAATTTCCCTATTGTTGAATGTCCCAGCTCGTTCCCTGTCATTTATTTCATTGGCTTAGCACGGTGCGTGTTGAGAAATAGCAAGGCAGTAAATTGTGCATTTGGACCGACAGGCCTCGGTGACCATCTGCTCGGGTGACACGGTTCGAGCACGGTAACGGCTCGTCCCGCTCGAGGACTGTCGAGGGTGTGATTTCCCAGATAGCTTCCCCGCGTGGGTACTTAGGTATATTGAAGTTTAGCAATTAACCCTACCCCACGCGGTCGATTTATTGGCGATTCATGATCCTGTAAACGTAAGGGACCCGTGCCTTCCAGACTTATCCGAGGGTCACGACCTAAATTCCGGTGTGTTCGGTGCCACAGACTCTACTGCTCCCCCTAGCGGTCGTGCTCGCCACCGATACCCGGCCCCACAACAATATACCATTTTTGGCCCCATCTCTCAATGGTGAAGAATCACTTAAATTCTCGTCGTCGGATCCGGATCCGATCTTCACCAAAATCTAAATCGGTTCGTCCTCGTCATACATCCAACCAGTCGACAAAATTTCATCCGGATCCGTCGACATACTTTTGAGATATCCTGCACACAAAGACTTAGAAAGGGGTAAAAAAAATATAACCTCCTTCACCTTCGGTGGAAGAGATAATAAATCAATCAAATCAAATCGAATAATTAATCAATCAATCTCCCAATCTTCAACTCACGAGATACTGACGTTTTGGCTCTTTTTTTTCCAGCACTTTTCAAAGCGTCAACAAATCAACGTTCATTAAACCTTGAAGCTTAAAACCAACAACCGCGTTGTTTCCACAGTGAAGCACCGACAATCATTTTCACAAGCCGAAAGGACCTGCATTCTGCATTATTGTTACAGGGACTTGAAGACCAGCAAGATACTCGGTGGTAACTATAATGAACAACAACAACAACACAGCTCGAAAATAAAAGAACAAAGTCTTATTCGGTCTTTTAACACCGACTTCAACCTCAACATCCTATATTGAAACAAAAACACATAAATGTACATTTAAATGACGCGAAGGCCAAAACAGGGAAGAATTATATACAGAGACGAACACTTACCGCAGCGTGAAGTAATAACTCGACAGAATAAGAAGAAATGAACAGATTTTTCAACCAATCAACCAATCAACGCGCAAACTAACGCCTCAAGGTGAAGCTAGGCCAAAGCATCCACTTCCTCAACCGATTGGTTTATTAAAATGTTGTTGTTTTTTTTCCCCCTATTGCTCTGTAGGTTATTGTGCAAACAATTATATGCGTAAGAATTTTTTTTCGATTGTTTAAAGATATATATATATATATATAGAGTACAATATTTAAAACGAGACCAACCAGTTTAAATTGCGAGGGTAGCTAATACACCGCTCGTAGTATGGTTAGGCTCAACTTTCTCACAGAAATCGTTTTTATAAATATCAAAAGTCCCATCGAATCCTTTCTTCCCGAAGGAAAGCGAAATAATCACCGACTATTGTAAAAAATACATTGCCCTGTTTGTTAAAGCGTGGTTGATTTATTTATTTAGTAGTACGTGCCCGTAAAAAATAAATAAATAAATAAATAAATAAATAAATAAATAAATAAATAAATAAATAAATAAATAAATAAATAAATAAATAAATAAATAAATAAATAAATAAATAAATAAATAAATAAATAAATAAATAAATAAATAAATAAATATTCAAACCGCGAGAAAGAAACAACAACCACACAGGCGTTTCTTCGCTCTCGCGTGCCTGTACGTAGCCCGGAAGTACGCATATCGCAGTCACGATTATTCGCAATTTAGTTTTAATGGACAGTTATTCAATTAGCGCCAACGTATTTTGCCTTTTCGCAATGTCATCGCAAGGAAAAACAAAAAGAGAAGAGAAGAGAGACAGAGAAAAAAAATTTACTTCCTGGTTCGGAGCATACCAGTTCGCTCTGATGTTACCGAAATTTATGCACCGTCTAATATGAAAACGATCATAACTTGGGGCATAGTGTTTATCTTTTAATGCGCATAAGAAATCGAGAAATTATTAGAATACAGTAAGTCATCACTATCCGGAAGTGGTGCGTGCCCGTACGGAATGTTCACATGCATTCCACGAATTATTGCTTTCATTGAAGTAACAATTGCTGTGATACTTCCACACACGGAGTTAATTAAAATGCAAATTAAAATCAAGTTTACCTCCCTGTCTTTGCTTGCCGTGACATTCGCTGCCATTGACCATTGCCACTCCGACGCCACGGGAACTAAGGCACCCTTCCCCATCGGCCACGCCTACGCAGCAACGTGTCTTGTCATTGGTTTGGTAAATAAATGGCCATAACTTGGGAACCACTTGTCCGATTAATATCAAACCTGGAAAAGGCACATCCTCAGGTCCCCAGCAATATACCTGGCAAGTTTCAATTAGATCGGACCAGTGGTTGTCGAGAAACAGTGGTCACAGACAGACAGACAGACAGACAGACAGACAGACAGACAGACAGACAGACAGACAGACAGACAGACACACACAGATTGCTGGAATTATAGATAGATTACGTATGCAAATATGAACCATGCATCATGCTCCTTCTCCTCACCTGGGAAATGTTAGTGCAGCTCTTTTGGTAGCATTTTATTTCGATCATTTTCGTCATCGTTTCTCAAATTTTTTTCTTGGAATTCACTCCATTCGGTTGGATAAGGAACGGCTAGCTTGGTAAGCGCAAGCAAGCTAGTTGTTTGGTCACTGAACATACCTCAACACTTGGGACATAATTTATTTATTGAAACGACTTTTACAATCTTTATTTTATTTAGTTGGATACTTTCGGACACTGAGGTGCACAAATGTTTCGTATGCAGCCGATGTTTGTAGGTTGCATCATTTTCTGGAAGCACGGCCCCCGTTTCCTTGAAGCTGGTACTCGTTGAGCCAACCTCGGAAGGATGAAACGAGTCAACCCACCTGGTGTTACTTCAACGGTGCGATATAAGCTTGAACTCAAGCCCCGAAGACCTTAAGCCAGCCACCTGATCCCTGAAGCCAACACCAAGCTTGGACACAAATCGTCCGTCATACTTCCAAGAACCTCCAGTTTTGCAGTCCGTAGTTCTACAAGGTTGTGCGCAAGGGTGCTGTTCAGGACTGCTTCAGTAGAATGGAACATGCAGATTTTTAATTTTATTTTAGATTGTTAAATATCAAAATTGAATAACTGAGCAGGAAATCATGATCTATGAGCTCTTGTCTACTATTGTTTTGCTTTATACAATCAAAGTACATATTATTTGACAAAATACATGTGCTTCTGCATTGGTAGATTTGATTTGGAAAACACTATCTGCAAAAGCTTTTGTGTCCTCACCACCACCACCCCCCTTTTCCCCTTCCCACCCCAACTAGTTTTGCACATCCCCCAATTCTTTTAACTGGTTTTGTTGTTCGCTCCATAACTAAATGTGAGCATGCACAGACAAAATGAATAAAGCTGAACAAAGACAGGAACAGGGAAGTTTAAAGCTCATGCAGCTATTAAGGAAAGATAGGTGATTGAAAGCTGCTGTTAAAGGAAAAGGGGCCAAGGTGAAAAACAAGCAGGGAGGCGACGTGGGTGGTCGCTACATAATTGCATACTAATCATACAGTTTCTGACGGATCGGACTGAAATTTTTTGACAAAGAGGTTGATTATAGTGCGCATAAAAGCGTGGAAGCCGATTTTGGATTTTCGAAAAAAAAAAATATATATATATATATATATATATATATATATATATATATATATTGTTCGAATTTTTTCAAAAATTTCAGTCACGTTGCTAGGCAACGGTGATGTCCATAGCAACGGTGCTGAAAAGCATATAACTTGATCCTGGTATGAACCTACCAGTCAAGTTTCATCAAAATCGGTTGAATCCTCTGGCCTCCAGAGCTGTCCATTACATACAGGCAGATGGAAAACCTGAGAATAACGGTAGTCTTGCGACCACCCAATAAACTTGGGGAAGCACTTCCACAGAGAGGAGCAAACAAAGCTTACTGGCAGGGTTCATCAAATACTTCCTTCACAAAACATTAATAAAAATAGGACCACTGGACCTGGAGCTTATCTGGGCCCTGGCCTAATGTTGTAACCCAAATTTGGTAGGTCTGGAGATTTTTTTTTTAAAGGAATTAATGCGATTTTCTCAAAAGTTGACCAAGTTGGCCATTTTGAAGCGCTTCCGGTCAGGTGATCCACCTGACAATATAATTATCACTACCCTGGCCTAATGTCACCAAAATTTGGTAGCATTCTCACTGTCGGGTTGGGTAAATACGATTGAAATTTTGTGCATAGCATTTTCTATTGACTTTTGCCATGCTGAAGCGAATCCAGTCTAATTTTTTTTTTTTACCTCCAATGACCTTTGACCCTGGAACCTTAATTTATTCAAAATGGCGGCCATAAATTGACCTTTTTCATGGTTTCCTTCTCGAATGTAACTAATAAGGCTTGTAATATATCATTTCTTGTTTTTCAGGTCAAGGAATACGCTAATCACATTTTCAAATTGATTGGATGTTGCATAGGACCGAAATCAAGTAATTTAGGAAAAGGAAGACTTGAAGAAAAAGAACAAGTGGAAGTCCATGCATTGCATGTCGAGCCATTGTGTAATTATGATGGAACATAGATGCGAAAACAGGAATCCGTATCTTAGACAAGGTTTTGACAAAATAGTGTGGTGGGATTAATTAAGATCAGAGAGTGAGTGAAATGTGAGCGAGTCGAACATGGATGCGATGTAACCCTGTGACGAAGGGTCGGCGGACAATGAAAAGGAGACTGTGACGTAGGGTAGACAGACAGGACACCAAAATTTTTCCCCTCATCCCAGTGCTTAGTCGATACGCAAAAATACTAGGCTATTGAGTACTATACAAACTTGCAAAAAAGCACAAAGGACCTTTGACCCCAGAATCTATATTTACTGAGTACACTATCGGAGAAAGAACTTCTAGCGGAAGCGACATATTTACGCTTAACTGTAGCCCCAGACATGCGCTAACAAAGACATGTGAAGGATGGAGCAGGGAAATTCCACACTAAAAAATTCAGTTTGACCGAGCGACACAACTCTATAAAGAATGCTATCAAACTCGATGAATCCGTGCAGGATAACATTAATGAACTTTTGTTGGCAGCACTGGTGTGATCTGTCTTGTTGATCTGAGAATGACCAAAAAAAAAAAAAAAAAGAGTTCAATTTTAACAAAATTGTGGTTTTCAAAAATTGTTTCAAAAACCAAATTGTTGCACAAATGTCATTTTTGTATTTCCTGATCAGAAAAACCTATAAATTGATATATTACAAGCCTTATTTTCTCTCAGTTGGTCAGAAATTCATAAAAAATCATTTTTTTTTGTTGCCATTGAGTAAATTAAAGTTCCGGGGGTCGTCATCGGTAAAAAGAAATTCCAACGTTTTCAGATTCAGCATCGAAAATGGCCATAGAAAATGCTATGCGGACACTTAACCGAAAAAAACTTCACTATTTACCCAACCCGACTCACTGGTGGGTCCAAAGATTATTTTAAGACATTTACATGATTTTTTTCCCCCAAAAGTTAAATCGGCCATTTTGACACTTCCTGTCACCTGATCTGCAACATAATTGATATCCCTACCCTCATGCTGCAACCCAGATTTGGTGGCATTCTGACTGGTGGATCGAACGATTTTGGGTGACCACCATTTTGACACTTCCCACATCAGCAAGGCCTCTGCAATTCAATACCTTATCTAATGTTGTATAACACATTTGGTAGCATTCTGCATGGTGAATCTGGAGTCGAAGAGTTTTGAAGAAATTTGTCAGCCATTTTGACTGACTTAGTCATTCGCGAGAACGTGGCTGCCAAATTTCAGCCAGAGAAGTCGAGACGGTGCACAATGACAGTACTTCATCTCAAATGGAAATTACGGATAAGCTTAAAAGAAAAAAAAAAAATAGAACCTCAAAGCAACATTTACGAGATTATTTAAAATAAAAATAAGTAAATGGTAATTAAACAAAATTACCCAGGAGGGGCTCAATACACCTAAAATACCAAATAAGTACTCACCATTTAATCCAGTGTCAACTTTGATATGTTGCATTTTATTAAAAACCGAGCCCAAAATTCCATCTACTATTGTATTCCAACTTGCTTCAACTTCGACATAGCAAAATGGAATGATGCTTTAAAAACACCAATGCAGAACAAACCAAACATCTACTTATTTTAAAAAATAATAAAAAAAAAAAAAAAAAAAAAAAAAAAAAGCACATTCACTTCAGAAAAATGAAAAAGCCAGAAACAAAATGTGCCACTTAAAATCAACACAACAATTTTCCTACAAATTAAAAAAAAAAAAAAAAATTCTGCAGCACCAGTTGAGTTTCAAAAATATAATATTTATTGGAGAAAGGAATTTCAAACATCAAAATACATTTTAAAATTGAAGGCCATCATTTTTAACCACTTTCTCTTCCATCAAATACAAATTTACACACATGCATTGATCCCATGACCACAGAATTGCAAAAAGAAAAGAAAAACAAAAAACAATCCATTTAATAAATACTGATTATTAAAGTCGATGAAGAGATCAAACATCCAGCAAAATAATAGATCAGGCTGCCAAATGGGGACAACGACATCACAAAGACAGTTTAAAAAATTAACAGCAAACACTACATGAAGAACAAATGAGTTTGTGGGGAAAGATGCATGGTTCTCAAATACAGATCGACAGACCAAGACTGACGAAATGATTCACAAATCAAAATTGGTGTTGCTGCAGTGCAAGACTTATGATCAATGTTTCAAAGTAAGCTCTATTTACATATGTACACATGAGGTGGGGGGGAGGGGGAGGGGGAAGGAGAAAAGTTAGAGAAAGGAAGTTGAGGAAGAACTGAGAATGACAAAAAAAATAAAAAAAATTACAAAAGATTGGTTTTTTAAAAAAATCCTCCCACCCACCCTTTCATTGAATACTCCATACAAATATTAGCCTATAAAGATAATTTCAAGAAAAATACCAAATAAGTACTCATCATAAAAATCAAGGAGGTATCAACTTACAAAATTTAGCATTTCATTAAAAATATTTACTCCTTCCATCAAAGCCTTCGCAGGCTCTTACGTCGTCCATCCTTCCTGCTGAGACACGGGGAGGGATCACGTCGATCGACATGGCTCATCGATCTGGATGAGTACTGGCATGTACAAGAGCTATGAAAAGCACAATAACAGCGGATGCAGAAATCAAAGTGGCAAGACGAACGTTGGCAGACAGCATGGACAGACGGAGGCTTGAAACGTGCTGGTCCACGACAACGAGGACAGACTCTGATATGTTCTCCTTGAGGTAACGAGCAAGCGATCTGCAACACAATTGTGGATCAACAGGATGTGTGGGAAGATTGCATGGACAATAAGAACAATTCACAAAAATAGCCATTTGCCTTCTGACATTTTTCATTTCTATAAGAAATTATATTTAAAACATGAACAAGCAGTGTGCAGGAAAATCATAAATGCATAATAAACCTTTCTGCCAGAAGTTTGAGCTCTTCCTCAATGTCAAATTCTTTACTCGTGTTTGTTAGGCAGTGTATTGGTGCAATGTGATGTCAACACTGTACAACGAAGATCCATAAGGAACATATTGCTTGATATATTCTGATGTTCCGTACTCTTTTCCAGAGCATTGGTGCTGCTGAAGCAGTTTATTGGCCATGGTTAAACTGGGTGGTTTGCCATTACCTTCCCAGCAGTAGTTGGGGCATGAATTTGGAATATGGCCAGGGTGCCAGCAATTGCTAAAGGATATTGTGGGATCTTTAAACAGCCATCAAGTAATGCTGGCAGACATAAGGCCCAGTTTAACGGCCATCCAAGATGGCATGTGCACGCACATCGATGAATCACCAGGTCTGTGAAACACCAGGATGATGGTACACGGTTTCATCAGCATTCAAACCCAGGGTAGAGGTGAATGTGCATACCTCTAGGCAATCCTGCCAAACACAAACCTGTTGGTGATGAGATGTTCCTGCTGAAGTGGAGCAAAGTAAGAGATAAGATAAAATGCTTCACTGATTAACCTGTGGCAAAATAAGGATCACCAGGGTTCAAGAGATTTCAGATGAATGTCCGATATCAGACCACCTGGGAATTGTGAGTAGTTTGTAGAAGGGACTTTTAGGAGTTACTAGATACCCGTGAACCCGTTGGGTTCCCATTGTGACAGCGGTTGACGGAAAAAAATAAAATAAAATAAAAAAAAGCTCCAGCGAACTAAACCGCTGAGGTTGTTTGCATTGATCACATAATCCCAAAGAGTACTTTACTGAATCGGGAATTGATTTTTCAATATTTGTCTTCCGATTTGAACAAAACTTGACATTGCGCGTCAATGTGAAAAAAAAACGGAGAAAAGAAAGTCAGAGATTGTGCGTAATCTTCCAAACACAATGGTATTAATGAACATGGAAGTATTAGATCAAAATTGCGGTTTTTTTATGCTTAATAGTTTTGTCCATACTAAATGTTTGAGATTTCAAAATAAATCATTTCAAGAAAAAAAAAAATCTCCAGCGAACTATACCGCTGATGTTGTTTGCATTGATCAAATTCCCCCGAAGAGTACTTGACAATCGGGAATTGATTTTTTTTTTATTTTTGTTGCCCGATTTGAACGAAACATGATACTGCACACCGCAGGAGAATGGTGAGTAGGTTGGCCCTATCATGTACCATTTGGGCTGTATTTCAGGAACATTCATGCATACACGAGTTTTATTAATATACAAGACCACCCGTGAACTCGTTGGGTTCCCGTTGACAGCGGTTGATTAATAAAAAAATAAAATAAAAAAAAGATAGCTCCAGCGAACGAAACCACTGAGGTTGTTTGCATTGATCAAATAATCCTGAAGAGTACGTTACCGAATCGGGAATTGATTTTTTATAATTTTTTTCATTGCCCGATTTTAACAAAACTTGATACTGCACTGCAGGAGAATGGGGAGGTAAGGTGGGGCAAAAATCTTTGAGCTATCGTGTACCATTTTAGCCGTATTTCGGGAACATACATACAAGATTAGTTTTAGTAATATATAGAGAGATAATGGGAGGCAGAGTTTGGGGCAGGGAATTGAGGAGGGGAGAACAGACTTGATTTTGTTTGTGTACTTGTGCCACATCATAATGCTGTTTATGGATTTAGACTTGGCTGAGAAAAAACAAATACAATGAAAATAAAAATAAAAACGTGCTTGGAGTTCATCCGACTGCCAGTTTTGGATTAATTATCGATAGAGAACCCTCAGGTTTTGACACTTCTACCACCCCACAGTCTTAACTAATGGGCCAATTACATCCAGACTTGCGACATCAGATCAGCATGATCCCGATTAGTGCATCTTTGTGTTTTTATCTTTGCTGGTAATCCGGGGGTGGGGGGGGGGACAAACTCTCTAAATGGGTATCGTGCAGTGCCACCTCCAGGTGAGGGAGGGTATCACAAGTCTCCACCAGTTTGTGCAGTGAGACGTTTTGAATTACAAGCAAGAGGTGCGTTTTTGCTTCATGCACGCAACCCGGATTATTTGTTTTGTTGCCTACACAGAGCTGTCAGTTACCTATACACCACACAAAATAAAAGGTATGTGTCAAAATTACATGTTGCATTCTTAGAAAATAAACATCAGTGTGATTCTGGACACACATCTATTTTATGACAAATTGTTCATTCTCAGATAGAATCCACCAGTTACCTCAATAAATTCTGTTGCTGGATCTGTGGTTCTTGGCAGTTCAGTAGAGTTTGTGAGAGGAAGGTTTTGCGAAGGGAAAAATGTGCAATAGAGAGGACATCGTTCGTCGTCTCGTTGACCAGAATGAGAAATCTTCTTGGCTTCAACAGGGTGCTGAGGCATGAGGAAAATGAGAACGTTGCAGTTAAGAGTTGAAGGGTGGGGAAAGATCACAAGGAAATTATGTGCAGGAGGAGGCCATTCAGCCCATCATGCCTGCACCACACAAATTCCAGATTAAAAGTAAAAACAAAAATCCGTCAATAGCCCTTCCCTGCGTGTGTAGCCTATTGGTTGCTACACTGGTACCCATTTTGCAGACCTCAGAAGGATGACAGGCTGAATCAACCCCCTGGTGTTAATTCAACGGTTCAACGAGATTAAACCCAACCAAGATCCAAAGGCCAGAGTCTTGCTTCACCATACGATACAAATTGCCTCAACACAAATGCAAGGATCGTGCTGCCCTCATGCGTGCGCTCACCCTGAACTTCCACCTCTGACTTCGTGGGTGTGCTCCCAAAATGCTCACTCTGAACTCTCCTCCGTCCTATTTAGTTGGATGTCTCCCACACACTTCTTCGAAGTCACACCTAACAATCAGCCTCCGGGGCTTGGCCTGCTTGCACAAAACCTGGGAAGGCAGGGCTTCTGATGTCACGCCCATCAATTAGCCTCGGGGGGTGTGACTTCACCTGCCGTCACCCTTGGAGGCAGGGCTTCTGCCTGCTCAGCACATTTGCTTGTTTCTTATGGTTTTGGTTAAAAAAAAAAAATAGAGTAATTAGACTGTGCGCAGTCGACGGGTATGCCTCCGCTCTCCCGCACAAACACTTGAGTATCGACATATTTGACCCTTGACTTTTATCATGTCTGGCCCAAAATCTAATCAGTTAATTACCCTGTCGAACTTTACTTTTGTACCAAGTTTGATGAAATTCTGTCCAATATTTGAGTTAGGGCATAAACAGTAAAATTTTCAGAGTTCGACCTTGACCTTTATCACATCTGGCCCAAAATCTAATCACTTAATTGTCCTGTCTTACTGTACCTTTCTACCAAGTTTGATGAAATTCTACAATTTGCTTCTTGAGTTATTGCATAAACAGAAATCCGGATGGACAACCCAGAAACAATGCCTCCGGCACCCTTGGTGCGGAGGCATAACAAACCCAAACCGTAACCCTTAACCCAATTACCCATTCCATTTGTTGTGATCAAACGATACAGGCTCTTTGGAACAAATTCAAGTTCATACTTCTTTGCCATGAAGGATTAAATTTTTACTTTAATAATGATCGTTTGCCAAAAGCCAATGACTTGGAATATGCATTTGCAAAATGTGGCAAACCTGGAGCAGGAAAGCTGAAGAGCGTGGTGGCTTTTTGCTGGCTTGCTTGCACCAATATCGGAGCAAGAATTTCTTCTCTCCATCTACAATGCACTTCCAACCAGAACTCACCAGCCTCACACTGGGGGGTGGGGGGGGGGGGAAGGAAACAAGTGTCAAGACAACAACTGCCAGAAACAAGAGGACTTCACACAGATTGTTATCAATTTATTTTTCATACATAATCAAAGCTCATGCAAGAGCCAGAACACTGAACGGATGAGGATGCAAAACACAAAAAGGAACAGTAAAGAGAGGGGGAAACACTAACAGCAGAGTTTAAGGCTAAGATAGTGGAAAATTTGAATAAACAATGGTGGAGAAGAATAGGGGGAAAGAGAAGATGCATAGGGTGGACAAAATGGATACAGAAGGAAACTGGAAATTTGGAAGGAGGACGGACGTTGGTAGAGTGGGGGGGGGGGGGGTAACGAGAGTAGAAGAGATCATGGTTTTGGTTTGAGGATGATCTGAGATGGTGGACAGCAGTCTTGAAAACAGGGTAATTGAGTGTGTTAATGAGTCAAAAGGAGGAAAGAAAGATTGGAGTAAGGAACGATGACATGCCTTGAAAGTACAAGAGAAGGTGGGGGTGTCAAAATTCAGGCCCTTAATATGTAATAAATAGATGGCTGTGATGCAATTATAAAATAAAAAAATATATAATCAACATTGATAAATTTTCAGGTGTAAAAATTAGAGGTTTGCAATAAATCTTCAACATTGTGACTTTCTTACCGCCTGATATCTCTTGGGTGAAGCAAAAGTAGAATTTTCCTGATTACATGACGGAGATCTCGAGTTCCCAATTCCCTAAGCACATCCAGCTTATCTTCCCCCATCTTCCGGCCAATTAGTTGTTTCAAGCGCAACCTCAACAAGGAAAGACCAGGGTATGATGCTGCAGCACCTCTCCACTCTGCCACCATGCTGTCAACTCCTGCGGAGCATCGCACCTCGCATGCACGATCCCAAGCAGGTTGCACCACTGGAATTGGAACCACATCCTGCGAGTGCATGGCTTCCTGTGCAAGTGCCAGCTTGGGAAACATAGAGTGCAATGAGTTTTCATTGCGAGTTCTGCAGATGGTGGGGCAAAACGGCAACTTGGTACCAATTTCGTTCGGTTGAACATCTTGCCAATCAGAAATGCTCTCTGCATCAATATTGAGACCGGCTCGGCTTCCCATAGATGTCACATTAGATCGAGACAACTGTGAAGTGCATTCTGTTGTGTCAATGCCAGCTTCGTCACCCAACTCTTCAACATAACCAAGATCAAGCCAGGGATCAACTCCACACTTCCTCCCAATGTTTTGCTGTAGGGATCCCTGTGGAGGGCAAACTTCTTCAGATTCAGAATGAGATTCACCTTCTTGGACTGTAGACAATCGCTTCCTATAGCACCCAAACCTCTTGAAAAGGAGTGCATATTCCTCACCGTTTATCTCGGTCTCATCCAATGGGCTGCTCGATTCTGCATCTTGACACGTAGAAGCCTCAAAGGGGCCAGAAATCTGCACTGGCAAACTTTCACAAGTGGTCTTTATAGAGAACGAAACTGGTAAGGAGGGGCTCTTTAACGGAGGGCGAGAGATTTCAAAAATGTCTCTCGCACCATCACTAGAACAACTTTCCAGGCTGAGGAGACTTGACTGCAAATCTGCACTTGTGTCAGACATATCAGGACTCGGACCAATTCCAGAATCACGGTCAACTCTTCGTTTGCGCCTCACTGTAGGTTTCTCACTTGCACTCATACCAACATTTAGAAAACTTTCACCATTTTCAACTTCCCATTTACTTTTGGAGTCTCCAAAACTATTCACAACATCTAACTTTGAGGGGGACTTTGGGATTGAAGAGGCAGGAGGATGGAATGGAGACAATGCTGAATGTGAAGAGGAGCTAGAGTCCAAAAACAAGGGACTACCTGGTGTCGTACCGTGAATCGCTGGGCTCCACTTCATGGTTCCATGCGCTATCGAGTCAGGGTTTGCAGCTTGTATGGGTTCAAAACTGGAGAGCTGCGAGGAAAACATTCGAACAGGATTGGATTGAGGGGGGGAACAAATCCACTTTCCCAATAAATCCCCATCTGTAGGCAGGGATTCTAGCCGTGGCCATTCAGCCTCACGTTGTTGCTTCAGTCTCAAAAGGTCACCCTTCAAGGGGGACGTGCCTTGTGGCCACTTTCTGCACTCAAGTCCTTTTGCTGTAGGCTTGTACGACAAACCATCCTGTACAATAGGTTCATCAACTCCACAGGCTTGTAAAAGAGTTTGCCTTCGTAAGGATTTCTTCAACATATGGTGGTAAAGAGACTCTGAACTGCGATACTGCCGGCGGATGGGGCGATGTGGCGTTTCAGGCATATTCATAGACATTGGCTGTCGTTTCTCTTTCAAATTCATAGGATCAGCAATTCCAGAAACGTCTCCAATGCCAACATTATGCACAGCAAGAGGCATCGTGGCACTATTCCAATCGCTCATAACAAAGGTTGTTCAGATTTTTTCATTGCAGTGCAGATCGCCCATTTCCTGGATGATATCAAAATCAAAGGATTAAATCAAACTAATCACATTTCAATGTTCAAATTAATAAAACAAAGCACTGCTCACAACCGAAAACAGATACGAGCAACATGACTGGTTCGTTTAACATTCTCAGGTCATTACCCATTCATGATCAGGATTTTCTTACCCCAATTAACCCTTCCCTTCTGATCAAGCGTTCATGGATGCATCCTCCATCTTGTTCACCTCATGAGTGCCCCCCCCCTCTACCCTCCTTGCTCCCATTCTTCACCACGTATCATTTCTCCAAGTCTACCTCCATGTTATCACTAAATCCTGATGCTAGTGAGTCACACCCCCTCCTCTTTCTACTGTTTTATGCCCCGATTTGTTCTGTGTTCCAACTCCTCCACAAACTTCAACAATGTATGCAAATTTTTTATAAGCAGTGACAATTATAATTAAATAAAAGTTCACATTTCACAAACTTCATTGCTTTGGCCTTCAAATGCCATACAATTTGATCACTACAGATAGAGATGTGTTAATGGGGGGGGGGGGGGAGTTGAGACAATGGCATTCCAAGTGCACCAGCAAACAGGACAGTGTGAATTGGCATCTGACGTTGGAGACGGGCACACTACCCACCCACTCGATCAAAGTCATGAATGAGGCAGCTACGTTTGCACGCGACTTGTTGAATTACAGCGGGTGAATGAAGTGGACAATTCAAATAAATAATTCACTTCAAATGGGGGGGGGGGGAACAGAGCTCGGGGACGAATGGACATCCAATACGGATTACATGCACACATCGCGACACACCTGGACAGCGATCAAAATTAATCGATAAATACAAGGTAAAGGCGCAAGAGGGTGGACGGTGTTGGCGCCA